>NC_048895.1:333115-700615 GCF_011077185.1 Oxyura jamaicensis
AAAAAAAAAAAAAAAAAAAAAAAAAAAAAAAAAAAAAACAGAAGCCAAAATGCAAACAAACCCCACCAATCCCCACATGTGACTTCAAAAAGCAAAGAGCTCCCCGTCCCACCAGTGGGGCAGAAGGTACGTCCATCAGGGAGGGCTGTAAGTGCTACTCCACACTGTCCTGAGCATGGAATTTGGCTAACTCAGCCGAGAAAACAGCCCTGGATGTAAGGGACTGTGTGCTTGTGGAGACCAACATCAGTGGCAGTGTGGGATGGGCAAGGGGATCGATGCAGAGGTTGGCTCCCATGGGAGGCACTGCTCAACACCACTCTGAGGCTCGTGGGACAAAAAAAGGTGTTTTCTTCTCATTTTCAGGGACTGCTGCTCTCTTGGTGGTGCACAGTAATAGTACAATGGACTTTCTCTGTGGGAGAAAGCAGGGCTGCTGGTGTCAAGAGCTAAAGGGTGGCACAATGGAAGAAGACACCCAGCAGAGTGCAGAGGCAGCAGTGCCTCTGCCACAGGACACTGCAATGCCCGTAGCCACTTGGGCTTCCAGAGGGACCTGAGGGTGAGCTGGGCCACCAGCAGCTGCCAAAGAGTAGTACAACAGCTTGGACGTGACTTCCTTTCATCCAGAATGGCAGCAGTTCATTGGCAGGTAGGGGTGTGCTCATCTTTAGCAGAGAAGCTTTCCACTTAAACACAAAAAGGACCAACCTACACAGGAAGCATTGATAAAACTTGTTTCACTAGCTCAGCAAGAGCTGGGCATGGGTGAGACCCCAGTCTCCACAGGTAACTGGAACAGAGACCTGCTGCAGAAGGATGATCAACAAGAAGAGGGCTTGCTGAGCCAAGCACAGCTGTGCCTAGGAAATAAGGGAGCAGGTCAGTGAAGTGCTGCAAGTTATTTTGAGTCCAAATTCTGCCACCACGCAGCCACCAACATGGCATGGAGGGAGCCGCAGCCAGCATCTCAAACAAGATTTGCCGAGAACAGCTCTAAATCAGAGCATTTTTAATTCAGAACTCACGCCGGCTCCAAAGTTGGAAGAAACTGGGAGGTCATCTATTCAGCCCTAATTTAGACAGAGATTCTTTGAGCACTTAAATCAATAATCGTAAATTATTTGTCATTGAATTCATTAGCATTTACCTATCAGATTAAAATAATCCCCTCACTCTCCAAGTGGCCTAGTAGCATGACTTCTCCATGCTATTCCACCCGTAAAATCCTACTTTTTCAGGGCAGTCGAGCCCTTGGCTTCAGTATTTGAACAGAGATGCTGGTAAGATACCTACTGATTTGTTTTTTTTGTTTGTTTGTTTTTTGTTTTTTGCCTTTATAATTATTGCCTCTTCTGGGTACGGCGGTCAATGAAAACCAGCAGTACATTTTTGCAGGACCCCTAACTGGTTGTCAAGGAGATTTCCTTGGGAAATTTTCTATTGAGAAAATAAAAATCATTTCTGCAGAAAAAATAATACCTGCAGTAAATTGCCAGAGTACAAGTGTAAATTTCAATACATAATGATTTGCAGCCGCTCCATTGTCAGCTGGTACTTTAAACAAGAGTTATGAGAAATATCTGCATTCAGATGCAGCACGTCATGCTGATACCTGCTGGGCACCTCTCGCAGGCTGCCTGCTATGTGTGAGCACCACAGGATGCTCACAGAAACCCCACCAAGAGGCATTTACTATAATTTTATGAGTGCATTGGTTGTAAATGCACAACTGCTTGTTAGCGCACAGCTACACTGTGGGTGCATGGAGGCTGCCAAAAATGTATATTGAACTGTAAATAACAAAAGCCATGACTAAAACCACAGACTAATGAGCTCACTTTGCTGCAGGGCTGTACCACCAGTCCCTCCGTGCCATGCTTAACATTGCCATTTCGCCCCAAGGATTTGAGGGCTTTTTACCCCTGGGCCCTCGGAGAGCCATTCTTGGGCTGCAGCTGATGGATGGTGACCGGATGGGCACTGGCAAAGCCTCCTCCCATGAGTCAGGGCAGGGATGAGAGGGTGAAAAAGCCTGAGCTTGTAGAAAGGGGCTAGGCAAACAGCCACTTGCTCATCATTCCTGAATTTCATCCCTCAACGTTTATAAATACATGGGGGAAAAAAACAAGCAAAACCCAAGAAGACAAAACCAACCCAACCACCATGTCTTTTTGCTAAATAAGGCCATTTGCAGCATTTAGGGAAAAAAAATAAATCATTCCATCTGACTTCATATTTGCCTCACCACATGGAGCCGAGCGGAGCAAAGCAGAGCACAAGAACAAGAGCAGTCCAGAGGCAACACTGTGCTCGCGGCTGGCTATAGGCAGAGCCCCCACGAGTGGCACATCAGACGTCACCAGAGCACAGGGCAGAGTGGGGACAGACACAGTGCAAGGTTTGCAGCCAGCACAGCTCTGCAGGGTACCAGGGATACTCTCAGTGCTCAGCCCTGCACCAGCTGCACTGCGGGTCTGGGCACCCACAGGTCATGGTCAGGCAGGGAATAAGCCCACCTTTCTCTTGGGGTGAATAAAGCTGCTCTACCACCTCTTACCTCCCTGAGAAGCGCACACTTTTACTTTTTGACTTCTGATGTGACTGTTCTGTTTTCATCCAGCATTTGCTAGCCTACCTTTCAGGATTCAGAGGCTGGTGGAATTTCTTGTGGCCATGTTGGTTTCAGGAAGAAGCTGTGGAGCAGGCATGGAGGTTCCAAAGGGCTGGAGTCCACATGGGGCTGAAGTGGGTCTGACTCATCTATTGCAGGCCCCCAGTGCCCAGTGGTGGGAACACAAATGTGTGATGTTCCATAGGACCGCACCAGAGGGACCAGGCACCAGGCAGCCCCTGGTCCCATCTCTCCAAAGAGCCATGGGTGTCTGGGGATGCGAGCCCAGCTGCAGCAACAAAGGTACAACTTCATGCGCAGCAACTTGTGCACCCTGGCAGTGCTTGAAATTATGTAAACACCACAAGATTACATGAAGCCCTTCACTCTAGAGCTTACAGATCTTTTAAATACAAGTAAAGATTGGATTGGGCAGACCACAGCTGGCATTTCAATTTTGTAAAAAGTCAAGTTGTTGCCAATGTGAATGCCTCCTGCCTTGGTATCAATGCTGGTTTTCTAAATGAGCAGTTATAAGCAAAAACCTAGAAGGGGAAGGTTTAAAAAGGCCCATGCTGTCTGCAGCAGTCTCATATTCTGGAGTAATGCAAACATGGCAAGCATTTGGATTGAGAACAACAATCACCAGCACGTCAACCTTGTTAACAGGTAAGGACAGCTGTGGCACAAGCATCCTCTCTCAGACAGTGGCCAACAACAGACAGCAAGGGAATGGTGCAGGGCTAGGGCACAACCAGCAGATGTATGGACCCAGCCCAGCCTTTCCCAGCAGCCAGCACCTGGAGATTGCCAGAGCTGAAAGCTGCCTTTGAACCCCTCAGCAAAGCAGCCACTGGTGGGTTTAGGCCAATTGTTTAATTGTTTTTAAGCATTTCTAGTTTTGTCTTCCCTAAAATGTCAAAAATCAGAATTTATCACTTATCCAAGCATGGGCTAAACTCTCCCCTTGCGTGTCAGGGGGATGGAGAGAGGTGTGAGCAGCTCCAGGCTCTGGGCAGTGAAGGACACACGTAGGACCACACGCTCCATCCAGGTGCACCATGCATTTTTAAATGAACACTCCTGCAGCTAGACCTTGGGAGTCAGTTCATCACAAAGCTGCTCGAGTGACCCAAACCAAACCCAGGCACTTGGAGGTATTTTGCAGTGTTTTTCTCATTGTAGGAGGCACCACATTCCTGGGTGAGCTCGCTTTGTCAGAGGTACCCCCACCTCTGATGCAAGGCAGAGACACAGTTGGCAGCTCCCATTTCCCCTTCCTCAGCTTGCCCAAACTTCCTCATCTCTCACACTCATGGGAGAGCAGCTCTGCAGACTGCCACTTCCCAGCTCCAGCCGCGGTTCCCTGAGGCTGCCCTGCCTCCAGCAAGTCCAAGAGTCACCAGCTGCAGGACGCAAAGCAGCTGCTGCATATTGGTGGCCAGCAAGCAGAGCGTCACCGACTCACGGAACCCGAGAACAAAAACATCCAGAGAGCAGCCTAGCATGAGCTTCCAAAGGAGAGGTGGATGAGCTGCACAGGCAGGTGTTCCAGGCCTCTTAGTTCTGCTCTCTGTCAGTTGTCTTGTAGTAGTACCACAGGGGATGATGAGCAAACAGGCAATGGGCTAGCATTGCTTGTTTTCTTGAGAGCTTTCATTCTTTAAAAAGCTTACTAGAGGGATGTGTTCCACTTGAAAAGTGACTGGTAGCTGACCTTTGCCTTAACTTGGTCTATATGGAGAGATGGGGCTGCCCAGCAAGGCAGAGGCCAAGCACCAAAACAGACACAGACACCGCCACAAAGACAGGTGGGGCATGACCCATGGGGAAGAGCCTCAGCATGAGCTTGCTGGGCAATGTCCAGAACTGAAGTGCAAGTTCAAGGAAGCATCACGACTTACTTTTGGCAAGGAGCAGACACTGGCAGTGAAAATCCTGCTGCCATCTGCCCACAGGAGTCCCTCACTCAGCCACGGTTACGGTGTGAGACATGTAAAAACCCTCTAGCCCTCTTTCTGCTGATGCCACATGCAAACATCTGCATCCATCAGCTCTGGTTGGGTTGTTTCAGCACA
Source organism: Oxyura jamaicensis (assembly GCF_011077185.1). Lineage (NCBI taxonomy): Eukaryota > Metazoa > Chordata > Aves > Anseriformes > Anatidae > Oxyura > Oxyura jamaicensis. The sequence goes on from NC_048895.1 coordinate 337,808, forward strand.
CAACAGCACAGTCTCCAACGTCATAGTTCTACTTTCCCCCTTGTCCTTTCTTCTGAAGTTCCAGGAAAGCAGTACCATGGTGAGTAGCCCCTAGATCTCCAGCAAGCTCCTCCAGGGTCCAGCATTGCTCTCACATGGGAAACTGCTAAAAGCAATGGAACAGGAACATATATTATGGCAAGTGGAGAAAGTCAGGATTCTTTTACCTCACAGAAGGAAAAGTACCCAATTACCACAGCATGCAAATCAGTAGTAAATTATTTGAAATTCCTCAAACGCCCAGATACCCATACCATTTAACACTGTTAGAAGTAATGGGCTGTCCAAAGCGCTCTGGACAGCATGGAATGACTGCTCCCTAAGACTTAGTTTTCAGCATGCCCCCCAGAAACAGTGGGGGTAAGACCCACTTCCACAGCGAGCCCTGTGCAGGTGCTGGCAACGCACTTTGCTGTGCTGTCCTTGGCCACACCACGTGGCCCTGGCTGGGACCGCAGCTGGAAGCTGTGGTTCTGGTCTGTCTCCAGCTTTCACAATGTTTTCCACTTCAGATCCTGGGGATTAAGTGTTATTTGGTATTGCAAGTGTCTGGGCTGTTCAGAGTGACCTGTGTGTTTCAGAGTGCCAGGAACATCCTGCTTGGGAGGACGGAGCCACAGACCGGCCTCAGCCACTGCTACATCAGAAGACCCAAACATTGGATTTCCAGTGCTTATGAAAACTAAAGCACTATAACATCCCTAGGGCTGGAAAACAAACAATCTGAAATTTATTCCCAAAAGAAGATGCTGAATCACTCTGATGAGCAGTAGGTTGTTTACTGTCAGTTTTTGTGAGTTTGACATGAATCATCTGGCAATATGGAAGAAAAGTAAGGGAACCAGTGAAAAAAAACACAGAGGCATTGTTACATTTAAAAAATAAATAAATAAATAAATAAATAAATTAGTCTAATTTCACCAGCTTTAGGGATTGGACAATTTTCAGAAGCTTGAACTACATACCTATCTCCTTTTCTGCCTGGATTCATACCACCCACTCTTGGGGGTGCATTAGGAACAGACCCACCTAAGGCTGTGATCAACAGAGCGGTGAGTACACCCATAGGGAATTTGTTCTCCACTGATGATGAAAAGCAAGTGGGAGCAAGTCTTATATCTAAAATGAGATAGGATTATTGATGCTCTTCAAATTTCAAGTTTGAATTATATTTTGAGTACCTGGATTTAGGCATTCTGTTCCAAGAGAAATGCTCAGAGCTGTACAATTCATTGCGTATAAGACTGAGAAGACTCCTGTGCTTACTAACACATAGACACTGCCTAGGGCATCACAGGCTGCACCACTTACACACTGCTGTGTGTTCTCCAGCCACCTCACTGCCATGCAACACACAGCAGCTGCCATCTGCGACAAGGACAAACCATCACCATGCTGCTGAGGGCACACATGGTTTGCAGGGTTGTTTCCCCACCCTGCAGCCAGAAGCCGCTGCAGAGCAGGGCACTGGGAGCAGAGACCAGGGGACATCTCCCCACAGGTCTCCAGGAACACAGGACAACTCCTGGAGGCACCGAGACCACAGACACAGGGCACCCAGAGGGAAAACAGTGCCTCTGGATGGCACCCGGCAGCTCGTGCTGCACCCAGGGCATGCCCAGCAGCAGCTGTTTGCTAGCAGGCCCTCTGCCACTTCCCTTGGGCCAAGCAGTGATGAGCTCCATCCCAGGACCCCAAAAGCCAAGTCTGAAGTCTGTTTCTCCCCATCACGTTCTTCAAAGCGTCCAGCTGGTTGCAAATGCAGAAAGGAAAGAAAATATATACCCCGCTAAGCCACTTAAAGAAACACTGGGTACTGCTTGAAACTCTGAAATCAAAATCTGTAATCTGCAGCAGGTTGCTTCCAAGCAAGCTGCTGACTGCTGAGGTGGCCTGACAACAGCCCTGCAGCACCAACAGGGCTATCAGGATCTCACCTTCCAGCATCTCCAGGGCAACTCTCCACAGCCCCCAGGTGCTGCTTTGACAAAGTGCCCAGGTTAGGGATCAACGAGCAGGAGGGAACAGCCCAGGGAGGAGAGCCCCCAGGATTGCTCTGCATCTGTCTGTCCAGAGACATGTCTGCTGCAGTCACCTTCACTGCATTCAGATGGCACCTTGGTTCTGGTCTTCTCTTCTTTGCTGCTGTTTCAGGTTTCTTCAGCTATTCACAAAACAAAGAGAGGAAGAAACATTTAATGGGATAATATCCTTGCAGAAGATATTTAGAAAAGAAAATAATCATACATCATGTATTTGAAAAAAAAAAAAAAAAAAAAAAAAAGGCACCTCTGACAATATATAAATCAATAAAATAGGAAAAAAGTGCCAAAGCTGAAGTTTTCAGATATATGGAGAAAACTGAATTATCTTGAACACCATTATCTCCTGAGCCTGATAAGCACACGAATTTGAAGGATGACCCTCTGCTTCTCAGAGTTCCTTTTCTGCCCAACACAATCCACTGGTATGACAAAGCACAAACACAAGGGACAAAACTTGGGAGATGAATTCTGCCAAACTCTCCTGTTTTGTTTTTTAAGAGGCATCTTTGTCACTTCCAAGTTCCCAAGAGCAATACAGCATGCAAGACCTCCAACAAGAATAAATTTATTCCTACATAGATATATGTTCCACAGCATCATATAGGATAAAGAAGATCCATGTCAAATCAGATTGGAAAGAGCTACCTGCAAGCGCTGCCTGGACCTGTCTGCACAGAGCTTTGCATGCTGCAGAGGGAAAGCCCAGCAGCATAACTTCCACTTTTGCCTCTCTCCCCCATTTTTCAGAGGGGCAGGCTGCAGCTGGCAGATCAATAGCTTCTTAAGTGACTCCAGACACTTTGTCAGTTCTGCCAATATCCATGATCTACTGAATTTCTCAACTGCTTCTGCCACAGCTCTGCCTAGATAAAGCACACTATTCATAGATATGTCACAGCCAACGTCAGACATCTCCAAGGGTGACATTTCCACAGAATCAGGCAAGCTGATGCTGCGTTAGGGGTGCTAGCAGCTGACACAGTTAGAAAACACCCCCACGTGCCCCCTTGGATGCCTGACCTTGGCTGCTGCAGTGACAAGGCCCTGGACATGGGCTTTTCACCAGCAAAGCCTGCACTTATCTGACTGTTGCACGCACACGCAACCCTTGCAATTGGCAAGCTCATGGGTGATAAAAACAGCTGAGGAAGCAAGCACACTTGCAGGAAGAGAAACTAAAGTTTGAGAGCATTAATTACACTTTAGTTAACAGTACTCCCAAGGTCTCTGTGTGTTCATTACCTTATTTATGTAAATGGCATCAGTATCACACAGGTACTGAAATCAGAATTGGGATTTCATTGATTTTGAGAGCACAAAAATGTTTCAGAGAAGAAAAGGCACGTTACATTAGCTGCATGCTTCAGAGAACAGAAAGCACAGCTCTCAGGCTTCAAAAAAGAGATTTGCATGCATTTAAGTAACCCTACTAGCAGGCAGTGCATATTCACAATGAATGTTGATTACCAGCTCTCAGCCTAGAAGCCGGTACTCACAAAGAGCCTTCCAACACAAGGGTGCCACACAGCCAAACCTGCTCCACAGCTATAAACGGCTATTTGCATGCGAACTTATTTCCCTTGGCCATCTGTACCTCTTGCTTTTCCTGCAGCCAAGTATCCTATCAGAGGCCCTTTTCTAGTGCTAGAGGTGCAGGAAGCAGTTTCTCACCTGTGCACCTCTAAGATCTGCAATTCATAACTTTGTCTTTTCTGTAAATTATGTGGTTAGTGAATGGCATGACATTCACTGTTCTCTAAACAGCATTCTCCTCTTTCTTATTACCCAAGAAAAGCCTACAACATATGGCAGAAATAATGCAAACCGTGATGTTTTCCTCTGAGAAAGTTGTGAGCTAACAGATTTGGCCCTGGGTTTCCCAAATCTGAAAACCAGTTGTGTATTCAGACCACATGAGACTTGCTCTGTGGAATATAACTCATGTTGCCCATATGTAACATACAGGTGGAAATGGCTCAGTATGATGACACACTGTACCATTTCAATGTGCCTCCCTCCACTGGCCATTTGGCATTCGCAGTACTGAAGCAGCTCAAAGAAAAATGGCACAAGTGGCTTTGATGAAGGAAGCTATGTTAGCCAGTGTCCCATCATGAACAGGATTTTGTGTTTGTTTTTCTTTTAAATAAAGGTTACAGTAAATTAAAGGTAAGGTTAATAAAGGAACAAGTACATTCATCTAAAACCTTTAAAAATACTGATATAAATCAGGATTTGTACATAGACACGTGTGCTCTCCAGCCTGCACCTATACTATCGTCTAGGAATGAAAGTTCTGATGTAAGGGAAATGATTGAATTTATGTATCTTTGTACTCAAGAAATACAGGCTCATCTGTATTATGCAGGCCACGTAGGAATTACGGTTCTCAATTTTTTCATTTCCTTGCTTTCAAACTGTTCGAGCAATTTGAAAGGATATTTTAAAAATACTCAATTACAAAAGACTGAGTTGCACGCAAGATGAAAAAAGTTGTTTGGTTAAGATTTGGTATTAAAATGAATAAAACCAGAGGCACACAATTCTGATTCAATTAAATGCATCTTGGATGCTTTCTATGCAGTGTTTCACACTCATCTCACCTGCAGAAATGCCGTGAGCTGTTTGCACCAGCTGCCTCTGGCTTTTGCTGGCTCTGTGTAGCACTTGTACAGGTGCTGCACTTGGTGCTGTAGAGCTGATGTCTGCTCTTTTCCCAGGTGCCTTGGGATGCTGCTTCATGGCATGAGATGCAGCATGGGACTGGGCTGCAACACAGAGCCTAGCTGCATAAACATGGGGCTGAAACACTCATGGCTGTAACACAATGGGACCAGACACCCCAGGTGCTGGGCTACAACATGCTGCAGGCAGGCAGAATCACACACATGCTTAAGGTCAACACCCCTCAAACCTTTAAGACAGTCATTACCACTGCTATGCTTCTAGCAATCGAGCCTGAAAGCTCAGAAGGGGAATAAATTCAGATGCAGAGAGGCAAACAATGACCCTCATCCGCTCAAGCCCCAGCACTGTGCTCCTGAAGCCTCGAGGTCTGCAGACCTGTGTCCAGCTGGTGTCCTGCACCTGGCTGCTGGCACACCAAGGTGAGCAGATGGATTGTGCCAGGGCTGGCACTGCCCCTGTGTTCGGGATACTCAGCATCTGGTCACAGGGAGGATGGGAACGCACTAAAACTTGAGTTTGCTTAAGTAATAAATTTATAGTGTGAACCTGATAATAAACACGCAACAGCCATACCTGACTTTGTACAGAACTACTCTCGTTTCACACTAAAACAAGTTACAACATGTTGGAGAAAAACAAAAGGATGGATTAAGTGTTCTCTTATAGTGCTCCCATGTCATTTTTGCTAAAACCAACAAAGGAGAAAAATTTTCTTATGTGCACAAGAACTTTACTAAAAAAGTAAAATAAACCTGTTTATTCACCTATTATTGAAATAGAACAAAAAATGCAGAAATAAAGCAGCATGGCTTAAGCAGTAAAAGAGTAATTATTTCTCATTCAACTACAGAATATTGTATTAGTAATGAATTAAATGATTTAAACAATTTTAGTCAAAATAACAGAGGCCTTCAGATAGAATTCAGTTTTCTACATTCAAATCAACTATGAGAAGAAAAAAACAGCCAAATCTATTTTCTGTCCACAGCCCATGGCAATTTAAACATCCAAGATTCTATGTGGGAACTCCAGCAACGTTGTGCAAAACAATATAAGCTAGCTTCTTTCTGCACATTTATAAACGAAAAACAGAAAACAAAAACAAAAAAACACCAACCCAGCTTTATGCGCTGGCATTTAGATAAGGCACATTCCTAATGAAAAGTGAAAAACGTATAATTGGATGATGCGGTATTATAGTATTATTCTCAACAGCAATGCAAAGCTGCACAGAGATAAAACAGCTGTCAGATAAGCTTCATGATTAATACCAAGAATTCTTTGCTTTCAGTTCTGTTGCTCTTACAAGATACTAACCAAAGTCACAAATTAAAAATGCAAACAACTTTCAGAAGATGAGCAATGCAGCTTTTCCTTCCTACAATCCTTTCTGAGAGAAAGAAAGGCAAGAACTTCATTGCAGTTTAACCTTCAACTCCAACCGTTTTTTTGGAAACGTACAAAACTAGCCGCTTTCGTTTATAAAACCCACTTAGTATGCATTTGCTCTGATTCAGGGAGGACTAAGCAGAAAACACACTAGACTTACAGTTCCAGAAGCTACATGGATGAAGCTACAGGTATTCACATAGCACGGTCTGGTCCCTGACTAGACCATGAGGCCCTCAGCCAGCACACGAAGCACCAGGCAGGAGCTCAGGTTAGCAGCTTCTGGGCACATTGTAAAATGTGACACCTGCCCTCATTGAAGGGGTGTGAGTGGGGAAGAGAAAGGGGAAAAGGCTTGAGCAGTGTGAATGTTGCCCAGCCAGATTCAAAGCACCCCTTGGCCACCTGGTCCTGCACAACAGATCCACCCCTGGCTCCCTGGGGGATGAAGCAGTCACCCCCGCGAGGCACAGCAGAGCTCGAATGCCAAAGCCCACACCTAGCTGCACAGGAGTGGGATTGCTCCTCAGCACCATTTTGCTGTGGTACTCTGAACACTGCATTGAGCTCTGCTCTGTTTTTATGCTGTTGGGGAAGAAAGGCCACAAGTTCCTCCAGTGAAAATTTATTTTCCACCACAAAAAGCCTGGTTCAGTCTCACAAAAATAGCAACTTAACCACTTAAATCAAACAAGATTAAGGCTTTCTGTACAAACCAGCTGTGACTGCTTCACTCACCGAGTTTTGAAGTTGTGAAAAATGCAGGATTAAAAATACAGCAGAACATCAGGGAAAAGTTCTGTTCTGTCAAAACTGGGCTGGCAAGCACTAAGCCCACCTCAGCTGTCGCTACCCTGTTTGCCAGGACAGCTGCAGCAGAGGTTGCTTTGGCAGACTGGAAGTGCCTTCGTTTCCAACCCAAAGAGGTAACCCCTGCTGTAATGGAAACGGATTGTTTTACACATCTGACTGGAGCACCAGAGACACACATAGTGCGCACTGGAAGGGAGTGGAACCCAACAGCCTAATGGGTCTTCTTCCATTTCACGTGGATGGCAATAGGAGGTGTCAGCCCTTTCTAAATGCAACTCTTGGAATGCTTCTGAAATGCCCAAATGCCCTTCTGCAGCAGTAGCTTTTAAATGGAAAATGAAACATCTTAACAATAGAGAAGTACCCCTTCAACAAGCTGAAACAAAATGATATTCACTTAGAAATGTGTTCATCACAGAAAGCAGGATGAGAAATGTATGTGCTTTACTAGTATATCAAAGACTGTCATCAAGAAAATCCAAAATGAGCTATAAATGTAAGGAAATTTCATAGTGTTTATGGGAGAAGCAAGTTTTTTCCTGCAAACAGATGTGAAAACAAGGTGGTAAGAACAAAGACCTTGTTCCCTAAAGTAAATTTTTACTCATCCCAAGCATTTTCCATGGCAAACATACACTTCTGTCCCTGTGCAGAACAGAGGGTCAAGTCTGGCAGTTTGCTGGAATGAAAGGCTTTACGGACCATGAATTTTAAACACCAACCTCCGACAGCTCTGCTGAATGTTATTAATAGGGCAGAAAGCAACCCATAGATATGCAAACAAGAAGAGATAGTATGGTGTCCCTAAATGGTATAATCCATCTGAAAAGCAAACAAAGGCATTTCAATAAAATCACCCAACACTTCTCGTTATACCCTGCAGCATTAGCCACTCTTAGTTTGACAACCCATCTTTTATCTGGAACTTTCCGCACTTGCTTCTGCACATCACTGCACTCCTTCTGTTTCCGGAGGGGGAAAAAATGTTATTTCAATAAATATTTCTGGGAGAAATACTAACATATAAGAAATTCACCGGTGGGCTTTTTGTTTCTTTGCTGGTTTGACATACCTGCTATTTGCAGCACAGACATGCAACCTCCAGCTCCCCCTGCACACAGTGAGCCACGAGTCCCTAGCTGCAGGTGAGCCCTGTGTAACACAGGGGCTCAGCATTACCAGGTCACTCCAAACTAAGCTGTGGGGATGTTTCTAATCCAGCTCCTCTGGACAGGACGGACGGTGCTTGCAGGGCTGCCCTTGGTTGAGTTTGCAGCACAGGAGCTGTGCACAGTTCAAGTGGCTCCAGAAACCATGCGACAAGCACGCTGCCTGGCACTGGAAGAGCCTGTGTGGGACCAGAACTGGATTTTGCTTATGTTATAACTGCCTCAACAAGGCCATGCACAGAAAAGCCCATTTGGGTATAGCATCTTCAACGGCCAGAGCAGAGCATTTGACTTTGCAACCTCATTTTTTCTTCAGTGGGGTTTTTAGCATATAATATATTAACTGAAAAAAAAAAAGTTCAATCCACCAAAAAATCTATTTTTATATGAGCTAACTGATTTCCAAGATGTTTTCAGGGAAAGAAACTGCTAGCTCCATGCCTCGTAGTGAGGACTGCTCCTGCAGAGAGCACCCAGAGATGTTGTATCTATCACTGGGGCAATTCCAGCATATTCATACAACTGCTCTCAGGATGTGCTGATCATCGCCTCAGAATGCACCAGCCCAGAAATCAGATAGAACACATCTCCAGCAATGCTTTCCATTGCCATCCTGCTAAACATCTGCTATAAATAATCATGTTTCATCAATAATAAAGAATGTATTCAGCATGGGTTGTGAAACAGATGTATATTGAACAATTCAATGAAAATGAAATTTCCATAAAGAACAAATGTAGTCAAGCTGTACTGAAGCAGGAATCCTGCATTCAGTAAAAGCCAGCATAAGTAGTTTGTAAATTGGGAACTTTGCTTTTCTTTTAAAATTTGTAGTTGTCCTTGTTTTCTGTCATTCTTATTATTGTTTTTCACTTGATAATTCTACATTCTCTCCACAGAAACAATGCTTGATCAGTTCTTCCAAAAACCAGCGATAAGAAAATTAAATCCCTTTGGCATCACTGCACGGAGTAGTTGCATAACAAGCCCAGTATATATAGAAATTGCATTCCAAGTTTTTACATAAGAGCTCCAAATAACACAGATGGAAAAAAAAAAAAAATCAACTCAATTTACAAGCCAGCCCTGCAAGCACTTTTGTGTCTGATAACTTGGAGCAAGTGGATCAGCTTACAAGTGGTACACGGTTAATATTGTCCTTGTGCTCTTTACATAACTGAAAAAGAAAGATTAAAAATTGAAAAGGCAAAGTATGTGTAAAATAGTGATTTGCTCATCTTCAAGACAATGCTCTCTCTAGCCAGAAAGACTGGCACAGAGGCTGATGCTTTAAAATAATACAAGCTATCTAAAATATTCTCTATTTTCTTGTATTCATGCAATCACCGTGCACTCTTAGATGAGACTTACACAGGTATTTCTGCATGCTCTTCTCCCAGTCTTAGTTTTAATGCCTGCATCACAAATCAAGAAAATCTAAATTTGTTCCACAAGCTTTAAAGCAACTGAAGTCCTAAAAGCAACCATTACCAGGGGGGATCCAGGCTTCTAGTAATTCAAAGACAAAACAAAAACAAACAAACAAAAAGGGTAACTGCAAAATATAACGCTCCCTTATGCAGGAGAGGGATGCTGTGTGCTGAGGAGGTTGCTGGGGTAGAGTCACATCAATTCTAATCCAACCTATGCATCTACAGTCTGAAGGCTATATGTTTGTCAACAGGTATGAACTAGAAACTCTGCTGAAGAGGTCAGCAACACTGAAAAACAAGTCATCCAACATCACTAAGCAAACTTGTTCATTTCTAGCTCAATAAAATGTTTTATGCATGGATACAGGGGGGTTCTGGGGAGCATAGCCCCGCAGCCCAATGGGGGCAACAGGCACCAATTTTTGGGGGACACAAAGCCACTGCTCTGAGGGGGGCAGAGGGGTGCCCCACAGGCAGGGAGGGCACAGGCTGGCCACAGCAGGCTGCAGGCGGGCAGGGCAGCTGGAGGCAGGCAGTGAGGAAGAGCTGGAGCCACAGAAGGGATGGGGTGCTGCTGGGGTGCGACAGCACCAAGAAGCCAGGTTAGGATGCACCCCAAGCATAGTACATTACAAATACTACCCAAAATTATCCCAGTAAGAAAAGCATTTACAAACATCGTCTGACACTTCCGTTAAAAGAAAAATAAATTTCTGGAGTTGCCTTTCTCTAGATGGGCAACATAGGTTAATAACAGATCATCTGCCAGCACCTGGAGTAGCTTGCAGAACCAGATTAAACAAAGCAAATTTTTCCATGTCTGATGTGCGAAGCTGCAGACGGTCAAATGACCAAACCACAGTGGAAGAGATGAGGGAAGCTCCAGCTATAAGGAACAGAGAAGAATAATTGCCAAGATCACAAAGCAAGAGGCAGCTGCAAGTGAAGTGCTGTGGGGGCTGCTAATGGGATTGAGAGCACTGCATTTAATGTTTGCGTTAGCAATCCAGTCAGACAGCCCTGTTTCAGCCACATTCAAGTTTCTTAGCTGTATAACCAGAGCAGAGAAACCTGCAGGAGGACCAGAGAATGCTACGAACCATTTGGAAGTACCAAACAAGATGCTCAATGCCATGAGCCAAATCTACTATTAGTAAGTGCAGAATATATACGTACATACTATACACAAAACAATATATGAACATGCGACTTTCATATCATATGCATACAGTGAGTATAGGTGTAAAATAAGTACAAAAAGGTGTATATTTTAGAGCAGTACAGCTTACAAGTCAGCCTGTAGGCACGAGGAGGCCAACATGAAGCCGGGCCCACAGGAGATGCCAGGCGATGTGCCGAGGCCGTGCCCCTGCTGCCCAAATTTACTTTCCACGCGTCAGAACTAATCTAAAAATGTAATCACACCAACTGCACTAACGTGTTTACACCACTCTGATGTTATTCCTATGCTGCCTCAACATGAAAGTACAAGCAGCAGCAACTCTGGAGAGCCAAAATGCCTCCAGCAACATTGTATTAAAGGATTTGAAATGAAGCGATAGAGAAGTTAAAATGCTGGATCTTGGCTTTATTCACATTCAGGAGATAAATTGCTCTTGGTTACAGAGTTATGAGAATACTTTAACACATAACTGATAGGTATCTGGAATTCACACAATGCATTTCTATTATCGAAATCCTGCCACCATTTTACATTGGAAATCACTTGCATCCCAGCCTCAAGAAGATCCCCTCATTCCAACACAAGTTGTTCCAAGGGGCATCGTGTTATCACTTGCGCCTTGCATCATACCAAGCACATGTGTGGTGCTTTACAGGAGGACAGGTCCAGGGACAGATATATTCAATTCTTTCATTCTTCTTATCTCTCTCACCACCAGATCCAGATCCAAAATATGGTCTAAAATAGAATTCAATTTATTTCCTTTTGGACAGTGATGGAACAAATGGGCTGAAGGAGATCAGTCCAGCTTTCTATTACTGTGCACACATTAAACATTAAAGCTGCTATATTCCTTTCCCTAGTAGAAGTATTTAAAATGCACAGAACATTTCCAAATTGAATTCCATACTTATCCATAATGCTTTCAGAGCTTTTTGTTTTTGTTTGTTTTTCTCATTTGTTACCATGTCACTTCCCCAAGCAGCTTCTTAAACCTCTTCCTTCTCCAATTCTGTCTGCTTCTTTGAATCCCTCCCAAATAAAGACAGATTCCATCACCCCAGGTTCAATCTAAACAAGAAAACAAAGAAGCCCAAGAAGCATTCTGGGCATGGCTAACCCTGTCTCAGCAACGAGTACCTCATTGAGGGAGCAGAGCAGTTTGCTACATGCTTAGTATTGGCCTCTACCTCCCAGTTTCATCTTATCTGACCTGGTTCTTTCGGGCTCTCCCCAAGCCTCAGGTGGTGCTCCCAGTAAGATTCATGCTCGCTTCCACAGCAGAAGGCTGCTTTCCAAAAACAGGGTATTACCCATGGGACCGGTAATCTGCAGGAGCAATAAAGCTGTATGTTGCAGCCTGGGGAAATCTCTTCCCTCCTAGCCCCAGAGACAGCCTTCACAGCCCATCAGCACTCTGCGTTAAAGCCACCACAAGGAATACCAGAGGCAGACTACCATACCCATACCTCCAAGTTTGGATGTGAAAGGAGAAAAAACAAATGCGCACATACTAAACAAAGGAAGAGTAAGAGAGGGTTTCTCTCTCCCAGGGACGATCGATGATCCTGGTAATCCTCCAGGAAGGAGCAGACTGTGGGCCGCCTAAACCAGCACCAGGGCATTATCCCGGGATCACTGCCCTGCTCCAGCCCCTTGTCTCTGCAGGGCTGCAAGGGGACACCAAGTAGCATGGGCTGCTAGGAAATCCAGCCCTCAAGTCCTTCGCCTTCCATGGTACATGGCAGAGAGCAGCCTGCCAGTCCTGAAGATAAAGTGAAGGAGAAGGGCTCACGCACACAACTAGGTAAAGCTCACTGCTCGAGAAAGCCAGAATTAAACCTCTCCCTGTCCCAAAGTTGTAAGGTAGGTGTGTGCGGGGGCGTGATCAGGATGTTAAAAAAAAAAATGTTCTTCTCAAACCTATCTTTCAGATGATGCATCACCAGGACTGCAACAATTGATGTGCCTTGTATGGATCCTTTCTTTGTCCATGAAAACCTGTTTATCAATATTATTGAAATGGATACATCTAACTTTGGGGGGAAAAAATCTAAATCATTTTTCAGATTAAAGCTGCAAACTACAGCACATGTGATTTCCACTGCTCTGCTAACAAAAGTCCTTTTGTTATCTGCATCACAACCAAGAGTGAATACCCGCACTCTGAAAGACTGTAACATATTTCACTGAATTTGTCCACACAAATGCTACACATTCAGCCAATTTGCTCACATCCCTGTGAAGAAACTCAATTTTTCTCATTTTCTACTAAAAAGAAAAAATATTGTCAGTATGAATCCCACAGTCTTGCTGCTAAGCCCCTATTGTTTCCCTAGAAAAGTGTAATCACTGTCATCAACTATGAATGGAATAAGAGCATCTTTACACTGACCCTTTGTCATTTTATGCCTCTGTATTCTCTCTCTCAAGCACTTTATAATTCATGGCTCTGTTTTGCCTTTCAAGCAAATCTTTGTGACAGACTTACAAAAGAAATGTTTTGACAGCTCAGGTGTCAGCTAGTTCTTTTTTTAACTTTATTTTTTTATTATTGTTATATAAACACGTTAAAATATTGTGAATTTGCAAGTCACAAGCGTTCTGAAAAGGCCCAGCTTCAGCACATACTGGTGATGTTCAAATACAGTTTTTCTTTATACTTTATGTAATTTGAGTAAGATTGAAATAGATTACAGCAAGTTAAACTCAAGTAGCTACTGCTGTTTACTAAGGTTTCACATATCGCTGGGATATTCTCTCTCTACAATTTTTATTCTGTAAAGGGCATTTATTTTCTGGATTAATTTTGAAAGTGATCCATTTGTAAGATTGCAGCACAAGGAATGGATAAAATTACATTTCAGGTATTTGTATGTTACATTAATGACACATTACTGAGGAATTATAAAGATCAGATAACCAACTGCTACTGGAAAAAAAAAAAAAAAAGTTTCACTGACACATTCAATGACATTAAAGAATTATTCAGCAGGAATTAGTTGCCTAATCTCTGTCTGTCAGCATTGCAGGATGGTTTATCTTTCTCTTCCTGCTGAAGAAAGCAAAGACGGAAGCACTGCCATCACGCAAGCTCCCAGGCACAAGCAGAGCAGCTGGCGTGACCACAGAAAGAAATGCAGTGGGCAGGGAAGACAAGAGAAGGACAAGTTTAAGTTTGGTTCTTCCCTAGGCCATGTTCGCACTATGTGGGAGGGATGGCAGCATATATGTCAAGCAGTATCGCGGGCACCAGCAGCTGGCCCCAGGCAGGGACGCTCACCAGCAGCTCCAGGAGCTGCAGCACACGTGGGCAGTGTGTCCTGGGAGAAAGAGGGAATAAGCCTCAACTCCAGCCGTTCCCATACAAGGTCAGCCTGGAACGCACCCAGCAGCCACATGGACACTGCACTGGGCACTTAGTGTAAAAGCTTACCTTTGGGCAAGTGCCCTGAGCATGTCCTGCCAGCCCCATCTTTAGGTATGAGGAATGAGATTCATGGATGAAGCGAAGAGACCAAAGCAGTCAGATGCTCACACAGCAAACAGAAAACTCAAGCAGGAGACAGGCAGGTAACCTGCATCTTCTCCAGGCTTTTGCTAATATCACTACTACCAGTAAGGCATCACCAGAGAAAAATCAACAGGGAAAGCTGGCAGCCCAGACAGCAAGGGCAAAATCCTTGAAGGAGCCAGCTCCTCCCCAGAGAGGAGCAGAGGCTGGCAGAGCCCTGCCAACACATGGGGTGGTCTCACCCTCAAAGGGGCAGGGTAAAACTCTGTGCACTGCATTTTGAGCCATGCCATGCCATCCCCCAGCAGTTTACCTGTCCTCACCTCACCAGCTCCCACCAGGTGACCTGAACAAAACCAATGTCTCACCAGCTTTACTAAGACCCCAACACCACAGGCTCCTTCCCATAGCCCCAGGCAGCAAGAGCCAGGTGCAGCCCTCATCCCAACTCTGATGCCCTCACCATGGACCGCCAACGCATACAGTTTTTGAAGGATGTGGCCACATACCTGGGTTTCTGGGGGCTGATGCACCATCCAGAGGGGAGAGGAAGGAGCTCTGTTCCTCTGCTTTCTAGCTTTCTGCAGATACCGTTTCCTGGACAAACCATGCAGCATCTCAGTTCCTCCAAGCAGGAATGCAGGCAATCCTCATGGAGAACCAGGCTGCTGTGGTTATGTCTTGTGCTAAAGCTATGAGAGTACAGATGAAAACAGGTGCAAACGTGATGGAGGTAGTGCTTTCGAGGGGAGGGGGGTTGCTGGGTAAAACATCACTAGAGGACACAGGGCACTGCTACACACAAGCCCCATGTCAAACATGCTAGAGCGAGCCTCGCCACAACAGGAAAGCATGTCTCACCAGCAGAGGCTGCCTACTCCTCCTCCCCAAAACACTGCTCTGCAGGAACCAAGCCCTCTGTGTGGCAGCCCCTTGGCTTTCCACGCTTGCAATGCTCAGCTGGGACTCCAGGAAGAATATTTTCAGTATGTTGTCCTCAGTTTTAACCTAACTTTGAGCTCTTGCAGAACCAGATAAACCATCTGCTAATAAAACACAGCTTACAAGCATATACAAATGTTTATCTTCCTTCAGGAGCAGTGTTTTATTGATTGATTGTATCTACACAAGCGGAATGAAAGCACAAATACTGTAAATCTCTCAAAGATACATCTTTTTAATGAAAAGCAGGAAAAAGGCAATTTCTATAAAGATAACTTGCAGAATTAAGAGTAAGGAAAAGAAGAATGTTCTTAGAGGGAAAAAAAATAAAAATAAAGAATAAAAAGGAAGAGCAGACTGCAGCTTCTGAACTTCAGTAATTTTCAGACACACCATCGTGGAGCGAGTTTCCAGCAGCTATGATTGCCAAGTTGGTTGGCCTGTCCAGGCAGTGACAGAGCTCAAATTGAACCACAAGACAAGTTCCAGAGAATAAAAGGTGTTTACCTCTGACTTTAAGGCTTCAGTCCTCTTTTAAACAAGCAATTCCATGAACAAGACTACCTTTAATTAGTTGCACCAGAATAAAAGCAGCAGAACTCCTGAAGATCCCCTCGCTTTGTGGGTTCTCAAACAAGAGGTAAAACAACTGTCTTTCTATGTGAATCTGCTGCTAGGCATTCCTTCTTCTACCCGAGAATCTGATTTTCACAATATTTAAAGGCATTTCATACCTCAGCCACTCAAACCCCCTGCCATGTCCAGCTGAACTTGACACAGAGGCAGCTGCAAGGAAGGGGACAGCAGCAGAGCCTTGCTTCTAAACTGCCTGCCCAACCCAGGCCATCCTCTTGGAAGCTCCTTGAGCTCCTGCTGAGCCAGAGGCGGATGGCTGCAGGGCTGCAGACACCTGGCTGTGCCTCCTACTGCACCAGGGGGTGTGTGTCCAGCAGGGCATTTATCCTCTCCCCCTCCCTGCCAGAGGCATCTCCGGTAGGAATGCTTGTTTTCCATGGTCTGGTGATAAATCTGAGGACAGGCTTGAGCCAGTAAGGTACTTTGTTTTCACAGATTAAACCATGTCCTGCAGTTCTTCAGAAATGAATTAAACAGACTTAAAACAAGCACCCTAAAATATTTTAACACCTATTCCAAAACATGAATCCCAGAGACAGAGGCTACCAAAGTCAAAGAGCAGAGCAGAAAGTGCTTGGTACATATGTAGGAGATGGCAACATCTCTCACAGCCAAGAGCCAAAGCCCCACAAGGAGCTGTGCTCCAGGACAGTGCAACCTAGCTCTGGGCAGCAGCATCAACCAGTGGGGTAGAGAAGCTGCTAGACATCTCCCCTCCTCCCTCCACTGTAACTGAGAGCTAAAGGGGTGGCACCAGGTGCATCATTTGCCATATACTGCTTTTCCGGTAAGCAGAGCTACTCCTGGCTGCCTGTCAGCATGGCGTCGGGCAGAGCTGTCTGGGAGCACATGGGTCTTCCTGGCAGGAGGGGGTCCCACCTAGGTGGGGAGGCTGGAAGGAGGCCCTGCCAACTTCAGCAGGAAGCCGATGTGCCACCCAAAACAGCATCTCAGTGGCTAAGGTTGCTAAGGTTGCCTTGGAAACAGCATCCTATATAGGTCATCCAGTCTTTCCCAGCCCCCCAGCTACATGTTGAGATCTTGTTCCACCTGGCATTAAAGCAGCTCAGGATACATGCTGGAGATGACTCATGCCTGTGGCTCCGTCTTTATGCATGATGCAGACACTGGCCACAGAGACACCAGGACTTCTTAAATAACAATTAGATGGCAGCTGAGCTAAGCAATGTTACTTCCATTAAAGACTCTTGTACCAGGTATGCAGTCCACACTAAGTCCCATCATACAAAGTGAAGATCCCAGCACCACCGAGTCCTCAGCAGCAAATTCAAGCAGCAGATTTTCAGCAGAGTTAGATTAAAAGTGATGAATACCTCTCCATTCCTACACGAAAATCTGAAGTAAGAGGCGGGTCTCAGATACTCCTCTCATTGTGATATGCAGCTCTCGTTATAATTACTTCCAGAAATTTCGCGGGGGTGGGGAGGAGGCGGGGGGGCGGAGGGGGGGACACAACCAAACAAAAAAGAACAACCTAAAGGTATAACTGACAACCTATTTGCTCAGTAATAATCCTGCAAGCATGCCACATTACATCTCTGCCCTCTGTCCTTATCAGCTTGTGAAATTCAGGTCATGGTCTTTGTGCTATTACTCAAAGCCCTCCATCTCCAGGAGGCTGCCTATAAATATCAGAAGCCATCTCCTTCTCTGTGCAGTTTCAACATCCCAGTAAACAAGGCTGCAGAGAGGGCACTGTGGATCAAGGCAGTGGCTGCGAAAGATAAGGGAGCCTGCTAGAGGAGACGCGGCCTCCACTACACAGCTCACCTCCTCAGAGCCACCACTTGAGGAGCTTGCAGCTCAGAACCAACTGCAAAAAAATTTCTTTGCCTGAATTGACCTCACACAAGTGCCTTCTAAGCCGGGAAACACAGCAAGCCCATAAAGCATCAAAGAAAACAAAACCCTAATAAAAATAATCAAGATATCCTTCCTATGTACCAGGAGAGAAAGAAGGAGGAACAAGATTATTTCCATGTGTAAGTGCCTGTGAGGAGCTCAGATGCTACAATGGCCATTACAGCAGTAAGGAAATGGCTGACAGCTGGCTCATCAAGACATCTATAAATAATGCAATACATCTCCAGACCTGTAGTTAATTTGCCAAAATGTATGTTACAACTACCCCAGACACTATATTCTTTTAAGTACATGAATCAATTATAGGGTGACATATAGTATATTAGCATTAACTGTATGTTTATAACACAGTTACAGGTATTCTTATGTGCATATACCCAAAGCCTTCCGTGCCAATTCTGGAAACACACTGCAAGGAGAGAAGCAGTTCCCCATGCTCTGAGCAGGTGTCACCCATCACTGGACCAAGGCACCATCAAGACAAGGACTGCCTGGTGCCTGTGGCTGAGCAACCCTCTGCAGGTATCACCAATCAGTAGGCATTCAGTGTGAACTCCTGCAGCCCCATGGACGGTATACACCCATCCCCTCAGACAGCTCAGAGCAGCCACCCGTACAAAGGGCTGTCCAGTGAGCGAGGATCTCTTCTGTCACAAGCCCCACACATCACCTGTTTGAGCAGCTCCTGCAGGCCTGCTCCCATGGGTTCCCCACATCAGAGGGGAACACATGGGCTTGCTTTCTGACTGCCCAAAGCTATGCTTCAGCAGTAGCATGGTTGGCCAGCTCAGGTCCTCGAGTGCCCACAGAGCTGACAAAAAAAATTCACTGACCTCAGTTTTAAAAGATGTAAAGTCTGAATGGATTTTTTAAGAGAACACAGACCTCTGTGAGGCTGTTCCTACAAAGTCACCTTCTTCAGCATGCTTTAGTGTCAGGTTTTGCTGTGTTTAGTCTGGCATGGGAAAAAATACAGCTGATTTTATCATAAAATTTCAGAATTTGAGTCAAAATGCTTCTCTGCTGATTGCTTTTTAGAAGTCAGATGTGTCATAGCCCCATTAAAAAGAAATTACTTCTGCATCTGTTCTAACCATCCAGCAGTAATTTAATCCTGCTTAGTGTCCAGAACACAACTGTGAAGTACCACTTAATAAAATTGCAAATGGTCTAGGAGCAGTTCTTCAACCCACTATTTTGCACACCCTTCTCCCTCCCCCTGTTTTTAGGGCAGTCATTCGCTTAAAGGTTCAATATCACCAAAGCATACCCCAGCAGGTTTGCAAAGATTAAAACTGAAGTCAGAAAATACTCACAAAGAATAAACCTTTAAACGTTCTTTGAAGTGCATGGGAGAGTATTCAAAAGGCTTATAGTTTTTTTGTTTTGTTTTGTTTTGTTTTAAAAAAAAAAATGCAATGATCCTGCTGTACTTATTTTTAACATGCAGTTTTTCTAATCTTCATATTTGAGAACATTGTCCAGAACTGGGCTTTAGCAGCACTGCAGTGGCTCTCAGACACACAAGAGACCTCACATTTTAACACATTCCTCAGGCAGCAGCAGGGATGTGGCAGGCTCAGTTTAATGAGGCCAGTTGTGTTTTTGTTTTGGTGTTCCTGGACAGGGCCGGTCTTCACACTGGTGGAGGTCTGTGGTTTCTTTCCCAGGAGGGACTGTGGGAGCTTTGCAGCTCCAATTCCCCAACACACCACAAAACCCCAGCTGCAGGTGCAGGACAGAAGCAAGCCGATGTCATGGGCACCAACTGCTCGAGACAACCACAGGCTGCCCTGGGAGCTGCAATTCTCCACCTTTCCCTCCTGCCTTCTCACCCACCAGATATCACTTTGGAGCTCTGGCTTCCCCAGCTCAAGCTCCTTCCCACCTCTCAATTAACAGGAAGAAGTTTGGTTGATGATGCTAGATTCTACCCAAAATTTGTGCTTTTGTATAGAACTCTCTTCATATAGGTTGCTGACTGCCTTTTCCTACTCCATCCTCACAGTCAGGTCTCTGTGGCTGCTGAGAACATCTGCAGACCTCCTCCCCTTCCACTGCTCTTCCATAAACACTACTTTCCCAGGAAAGTCTGCCTGACGTTCATAACCCTCACCTTTGTCTTCAGCACAATGGGAGTTACTGATGGGCTCCTCGTCCCTCCAGCCTCCTTGCACCTGTCTCCCCACAGCCTCAGCACGATAGTCACAGGACCAAGCCTCTCCACTGCCACCCCATCCTCTTCCTCACATCCACACTCCAGCCATGGGGCCTGCAGCTCTCCTGAAACCGGGCCAGCAGCGCAGGAGGACAGGTTGCCATTAGCCACATTGCCTGGTTGTTCACAGAAACTTGGCCCTGAATTCAGGCATGCAGAGTTGATGGGCTTCTGCAACCTGTGCAGCTGAGGAAGACCAGGGTTATAAGCCAACCCCATCTCATGCTGTGGATTCAGTGACCATTTGCAAATCCACCAGCCAAGCTGCACAGAAGCTTGCTGCAGTAACAGGTATCTGACGCATTGAAGCTGAGCCTGGAGGCATCTGCTGAAGCACGTCCTCTTTCAGTCAAACTCAGGCATCTTCGATAGTCCCATGGGAGACAGTTGTGGCCACATCTGCTGTGTGGAAGGGACAGTTTTATGGATGTGGGGGAGGCATCTGTGCTGGGGCTGGTGCTCAGGAGCATCTCTGGAGACAGATGCTCAGACACTGACAGTGTAGCTCTCCATCAGGGAGAAGGCAGATGACATTATAGCCTCTACCAGAGCCGCCACCTCAGTTTCTTGATGCACACTGTAATTTAGTTCAACATCACTTTGACACATGTTATAAGCATTTCAGCCTTGCTTTTCAGAGCAGTGCAAAACACAGAAGCCTGCAGGAGGTCAGAGACATTATCTAGTAGGGAAAGAGTCAGGAGGCAGGGGAAGCAGCTGGGAAACACAAATCTGAGCCTGGGTACAGCCTTGATCAGTTCGTTTGCATTTGTTCACATCTCAAAAATGCAGGAAAGGCCAGGAAGCTCAGAGCTCAGGACAGGGAGAGCACCCAAGTGTCCTGGGGACACCTGGAAGAAAAGCCACTTACCTTGGAGAGGATGAGGCAAGGGGCAGAAGCAGTGAGACAAGGGTAGAATAACAACAACAATCAAAGTAAAATTTAAATTGCACAAGTCAGTTTTCTACTTCTGCAGTTACCATCCACCAGGGCATAGGAAACTGCAAAGGCAGCATCAATCTCCTCTAAATTACCTCCCATCTAGTGCAGCTGAGATGTTAGTTCTCTCTTAAGCTAACAGAAGCCAGCCCTGCCTGTTTAATCAAGCAGGCAGTTCTTCACCAGCATGAGAGCTCTTTAGATCTACTAAAAAACCATAATCCTTGCAAACCGTAAATTGCTATTATCAGGGCTGTGGCTTGCCAGGATACAAACACTATTTCAATATAAGAATGAAATAAAGACACCTAATGATACGTCACCCATACAAATTAAAATAGAGGAGCTTGTATGAAAGCCACCGCTGCATTATCAATACACTTTATTGGCAAGTTGCCTCACTTACTAAACAAATGCATGTCAGTTCTTGCATTCTTCCTTATCACTAGCAGAGGAATTATGTTGAAATTATTCAGAATCTTATACACATGCATGATGTGAATTATGCATATACATGATGATAAAGAGACTTGCTGCATCCAACCTGCAGGGAGGAAACCTGTGAGCATCGCTCCCCAGAGATCAGCTGGGACAGAGCCCATATTCCTTGCACTGCCAGCTCTCCCCAGCAGCCCTCTGCCCCAGAGGCATCAGAAGAGTCAAAGCCTGTTATAACCAAGTTTTTCCTATAGACATGGAGTTCGTGTGCAGGGAAGAACATCACAGAACAATTACTAAGATAGCCTGAAGTTCAGGTACACACTCATCCCTGTGTTTGTACATAGTGTCAAAGAGAAACTATGTACATAGTGTCAAACACTGCTGGGCTTTGAGTCCCCAAAACCCCAGTTGAGAGCAACTGCATGCAGAACAGCTCCAGAAGGCCCAGGTTGAGGGGGTGGAGAAGTGGAAGGGTTTGGAGATGCCACTTCCATATCTCCCTCTTGCTTCTCTGCACAGGTCTGCTCTCCATGCCTCCAGGAAGCACCCACAGGCAAGACTGTGGAGTGAAGCTTTCCTGAGACCTCCGGAGGGGGGCAGGAGGCTCAGCACCCCCAGCCTTGTAACAGCAAGGTGGTGAACAGGACTGGCAGAGCAGGCAAGAAGACAGGCAGCAACACAAAGCGACCACTGGTCTGGGCTCAGAGGAGCGCCTTGCACAATTTGGGTGACACTTGTGACAATTCACACACAGGAAGAAGAGGCACCATGTCCTCCTTCACGTAAGCAAACCAGCAGCAGACAGGAAACAAATTGCCTGTGGCCATCAGAAAGACAACAGCGTGGCACGTGTCCCATTGTACAAGGCTTGCATGGTTTTCCACGATGGCTGGTCCAACAGTAAAGCAGCCAGGCACTGCAGCAGGCTGCCTGGAGAGAGACTGGCACCACTGTGCTTCAGAGGGCAGGGCAGGCAGGCAAATTCCCAGCTTGGTGCACCCCATCCTGCTGCCAGGCCAACTCACACCCCAACCTGCCTCCAAGCAGCAGCCATGCACCCGATGTTTTGCTTCTTCCTTGCTCACGCATGGAGCAGGAAAAGGGGAATGGTGTGAGTCTAAGTGACCAGAAACAGTTGTGCTCTGTAACACCCACACAAGGAGCAGCTCGCTCCTCTTTTTATCTGGTGTTCTTCATTCAGCTTGTGTCTTTAAGACAAAGCAAAGATTGCCTCAGCCTTCAGCAAAGAGCTTGAAGTCAGTTATCACCATAACATTGCTTCATTCAGCTTCACTTACAAATATTTTTGAGAAAAATCTTTAATAGGCTTGAGGTAAGGTGTGCAAAACAGGAGAGCTTTATCCAGAAGGCGCATAGATTGTGAAGCCCAAGGACTCACCCAGCAAGCCCTAGAAGTCACAGCTACCCTACAGACCCTCTTCTCTACTCTGTGCCAGCAGAAAAAAAAAAAAAAAAAAAAACACGTGTGCGCCAAATATCTCTTTCAAAATCAGCAATCCACAATTTTAAGAAAAAACTACTGCAGAAGAGATTTCTTTAGCTGTTCCCATTAGATCTTAAGTATGTTTCAAACGTTTCGAGCTGTGCACAAGTCCCAGGACGCACCCAGCACCCACTATTTCCCAGTCTGTAAGACTAGAGTCCTGAAACTTGCACTCGAGCAGAAAGCCTCAGACGAAGTGTCTCTGCTGCCACCTGGTGCCCCAGCACACCCGGCCAGCCGAGAGCTGTGCTTGGCTGCCGGGACACAACTGGACCACGGCAGCTGCCTCCCACTGGAAAAATTAAAGACTACTGGCAAAATTAAAGCCCAGAAGGCATAAAAGCCATAAATTTAGATAAGCTCGATTTCACATTTTACGTCAATACAACACGGTTGGTTTTTACAAACAGCACTGATTTACTGTGCAAGCTTTTAGGAAGATTTCACAAGAAAGAATTGGCACAAATATACATCAGCATCACAACCACAAGTTGCACTGAAATTATCAAAGCAAACAAAAGCACACACACTCAATAATCAGGCTTTAATAGAGAGTGTATAAACTTACATAGCTGATTAGAAAACCCAAACATCTAATTTTACCTGAGAAAAATGATTAAGAAGTAACCCAAGGACAAGACCATACGAGCAAGACTTTTCCTTGCTGGCCAGCCAGCCGCATAAAGTAACATCACTGAACATGGGACAAAACAGGGCTGGAAGGACTTACCAGGGTAAGCAGAGGATTGCACAGACTCATCCTGTGAGCACTTCAAATAGGCACCCACACCAGCAGACACCCCAAGAGCAAGGGAAGCGCTTCCCCAACTTCATCCTCTCAGCATTCCCATGTTTGCAGGCACATCCCTAGCAAATGCATCCTACCTTCACCGAGCGTCTCACCTACACCCCCTACCCGATACCCACCATCTCCCCCCCCCATTGGGACCAGGCCCAGGCCCCTCACTTGGCAGGGTCGGGAGAACCACCTGGGTTCTCCTGCCCTGGAATGTCACCCAGGGCCACACGGGACCCTCCTGCATAACATTTCTGGACTTCTCCTGGCCAAGAACAAGAGCATTTTCTATTGTACTAATGATTTTTTTTTTTTTAAATAAAAAGACTCCCCCCAAGACTTTATGAAAGAAAAATCTTCTGCTCATTGCTTCTTCCCTTCTTACAGTTCTCAGACTGCTAGTAATAGCTGCAGATTCCTGTACTTGCCTCAGGATGCTGCCTTTCAGTTGCTAGAAATAAGACACTATAAAAGAGAATCACCTCCAATACAATGCTTTTTTTTTAAAAAAAAAAAATTCTCTGAAGTCAAAAATAGTAAAACCCTTCAAGTACATTTATTCATCACCAATGAAAATACTGTACAACACTCAAGAAAAGGAACAGGGGAAGGCAACATATTAAGTCTGGCTTTCATCAATGTCTTTGTCTGGATCCATTTCTGCAGCTTCACTCTCCTGTTGCTGTTTCTTCCAGAGTTTAGCCATTGCAAGTAGTTTGAGATTAGGCTGATTGGCAGTATCTTCTGGGAAAATATAATCATAATATTCCTCCCAGCCAGCATCAGACTAGGGAAAAAAAAAATACAAAGCAGGTTTAATTTGCATGTTAATGTTAGCTATTAGAAGATGCTTCTAATAAGCATAAAAATGAGATAAAATTAAAGTAATATTTGTTACAACATCCATAGCAGCTAAAACCAGTAAGCTGAATGGGTGTGAGACTATACTACTTCTGCTGTGCATAACAACCAAGCAGATGTGATGAACAGCTTGCCTAGTTTCTTCAAGTTACAAAACACTGTTAGTATAGCACTACCTACAGCTAGTTTCATTTGCCTGGCCTGCTGAAGAGCAAGGAGCTTGGCAGTGTGTACTTCAGGCCAATGCTTGTCTTCAATCAGAGCAGTAATACTGGTACACAGTTAGAGCACCCATCACTGCTGAATTTGTCGTATCAGATCCGAGCATAAAGCCATCAAGAATTCAGAAAGAATACTTGCATTGTTTCCTCTTACCCCATCTTCAGCCTGCAGTTTTCTCCTCTTCTTTATTTTTTCAGGCATAAGTTTTTCTATTCTCTCTTTGGTGGTATAATTTCCGAATCCCTCTTCAAAGTTCTTCCAGGATTCCAGAAGCATGACTCTTTCCTCTTTCTCCTCACAGTTTCGCATTGCCTTATTAGCCTCTTCATAAATCTGCCGACATCTTGACAAACTATCTTCCCTTCCAGCAGATAGTTCAAACTGTGCAAAGCTGATCCATACCTGTGGCAGAAAAAAAACAAAAATCAAGATGAAACTTCCATCCTTAAGTCTTACAAAAATCACAGGTTAAGTGATAGTTTAAAAGAAAACAAAGCAACCAAAAAAGGAAATATCAATGCAAGTCTAAAGTACTTTTTTTATAAGCAGATACCCAGAAATTTCATGTTTGTTTCACGTGTGATATTTACCTCATTTTGACAAGGCAGAATATTCACATAAGCAACTCTGACAAATATCTTGCACTTATTTCAGGTCATGATAAATCTGTTTGAATTCAGTCAAATGACAGCACTAAGTTATACCTTGAAAATCACAACTAATTTTTCTTTCCAATGTTTTAGCATCTAAAATTCCAAAGCAATTCAGCAGGAAGAGGGCTGCTTTCCAAAGCTTTTACACAGTCTTCTTTCATATAAGATATTCCTTTTGTTATAGGAAAGTTAGAAATTTCTTTTCCCTTTTAATACCACTGGCATGAGACTGAACTTACATTCTCAGTCAATTTCAGACAGCCAGGCAACCAAAGCAGTCAAGGCTTTCTATCAACCATGGACTCGATTCAAGCCCAATTCTGTATTCTGGGTACCTTAACATGCTGTGTCCGTTGAAGCAATCTGCGGTAAAGATTTCTTGTTTTCTCATACTCCTCTTGCTCAATTTCAAAGTCAATGTAGGATTTCCAAAGAACCTGCAAAACAGAAGTCTCTCCTTACATTCACAGCCTCTTCAAACTACCCTGTATCTAACAGAGATAATGCCAAAAAAAAAGTTTTTAATGGAGGAGCATGGATAAATGTGAACATTGTAAAAATGAATTTCAGAGATCTGAGTATTATTTCACTGTACTAGCTAAGATCAAGACTAAGTAATATGAAATCTTGCCCACATAATCCATTTAGCTTACTCCTGTAAGCAGGTTTCTCTCCATTCTTTGTCATGGGTTTTTATAGACCCATGTACCCTGCTAAGAAACAGATGGTACCTTAATGAGACACAGACTAGGCCACTATGGTAAGCAGTTCTGTTCAAGCTTTCAAGCTGTTAGATCATTTACATTTTAATTAGCCACACTATGTAACAAATACCTTAAAATTACTCAAATGTAAAGTTCATCTTCCCCCTTACCTCTGGCATGTCTAGCCGGGGCTGGCCAATAGCCAATTCATATATTGCACGGGCTCTGTCAGTATCACCAAGGATGGTCTCCAGTTCAGCAAATTTAATCCATGATGTGCAGTTTTCTGGTGCAAATTCCAGGAATTTTTCATACAGCTTTCGGCAACGATCAAATTCCCGCAGTTGTAACTCCAGTTCAATATAACCTTTAAAAAGTTTGTTTTTTGGACATTTACCTATGGATGTTCCCTGTTAAGAAGCCAAAAGCCAAAAAACGCTTAGAGATACTGCCAAGGAGGAAAAAAACAAAACAAACAAGAAAACAAACTCTGCTATTTCTAAACAACTTTTTACTGTTTGGTATTTAACTGAAATGCATTTTTGAACGGAGTCTGTTTTAAGACACTGGTCAGGGCTAATATGAAATCTAATCAATGTCTGCAAAATGAATGTGCATACATAAAACATCCACAAAACCTGAAAACAGAAAAATTTCTGACTGGTTACACTTTTAAATAACATCAACTTCCCATGAAGTATTAATTGAATCTCACCGTGGCTCAACAAATGAACGCTTCATCTTGCATCAAAAGCTGAAGAAAGCAAAGTACCAGTCTGTGCCAGTCTTCCAGGTAAGCAGTTCTGAATTATCTTATAAAACAAATTATACCAAGAGAAACAGTTGTCTCCTGGACCACCAGTGGTATGCATCATTACATAGAGAATTGTCCACATTACCTGACCGCTGACTTACAGTAATGGATAGATGGAGAAGAAAGTTTAAACCAAATTTGTTTTGGTATGCTTCAGCATCTGAACAAAACTGCCTGTCCTCAGCCACAAGTACCAAGCTATGAAAAATCAGTTTCTGATTTTTAATTTGGGAATCTTTTGAAGCAATAGTTAAGACTGACCACATCTGTGACATGTATATAGTGAGCTTCACTCTGACACATTTCTGAAGACAAGTATTATTTATTAGGTACTGGAACCTCTGCTCCTCCAAGCTGCTATGAATAAGTAATTTGAGACTAAATTCCCTTAATGCAATTCTCCTGCACAACTTCAGTACACATTGCCTATCTTGGTACTTAACAAAAATGGAGGAAACCACAACTCTGAAATATTGATTTGGTCACCATTAGGTCTCTCCAGCTCTAAAAATGCATTTACTGTTTCAAAATATGCTTGGTTCTTCACCATGGCCCACCCCATTAATACTTCTTAAGCAGCATAGCCTTCAGCCTGTCCTGGCTCCTGTCTCAAAGTCCCAGCATCCCTCAAACACTGAGAAAACAAAGAATCCATGCAACATCTGCAGCCAGTGAAAAATAAGGCATAACAATATACTGCCTGCATGCTGACAAGAGCTTCAGGATCAGGAGTTGGACCTGTTCTTCTGCATGGTGACAGTGTGAGACCTAGATACTCACCTCAGGACAGAAGCAAGGCTTCTTGCCAAAGAGGTGGTTCAAAATCAACTTACTGCAAAAGCAAGGTTAACTGTATGCCAAATCTAGGTCCAATCCCCCCACAAAAAAGATTATGGCTGCACCAACAGAGCGACCAAAACAGCCTTTTCAGAATATATTAAAACTATCATGCCTAAAAAAAAAAAAAGGGGGCTGGAAGCAGGATGCTGATTGGTGACTAAGGTAATTTGGAAATATCTTAAACTAAGCTAGAACAGAAGTGTGCTTCAAGACAGATGGTTGTCCTCTCCTGCAGGGAGACATTAATAGTCTCACAGTGGACTTAATCCCTCTGCTTTGTTCCCCCCCCCCCGGCCAAAGGCAGGAGTCAAGCTCAACAGACAAAGTTTTATTAGCACGTTAGAGGGTAAACTTGATCCAGTGTCAGCTACAGAGGGCCATTCACATTTATAATCTTATCATTGCTGTGACATGTATACAATCAACTTCCTTTTCAAAATCAAGCCACCTCAACTGCTACTATTACTAACTTTCTCTCCAAATTCCTAACAGTCACCCAAATTATTAAGAATATCTGAACTGAGGAGAAAGCAAATTTTTCATTTTAGAAGGTTTTTCTGCCAAAATGCATTCCATCATTCTCTGACATCGTAGTGAATTCTCAGCAGAAGCTCTTGAGTTGCCCCAGAGACCCCATGATTGCTTCTGTCAGCAACCCAGTAGCTAGGATTTAATCTACTATGCAAGTCTTAATTTCTGAGAGTCAAAAAACTCCTACTGATTTGGGTTTTTAAATAGCTATTGTCAGTTCAAGTACCGTTGAAACAAATCACCAGCGGTTAAAAAATTTCAAGTGTACTAAGCTTATTTGGGTACCTTTCTATTAAGATGTATGTTTTGTCAGCTGAAACGGGAAAGATGCATTCATTTCAGTCCATGGCTAATTCATCATATCAAGCTATGCTTCTTTTTAAATCATACGTGACAGTAAATACTGGTCCCTGCAGATTTTCTAGGATGCTTTTTTAAGTGGATTAGTACAGTGATTTATAAAGGACAATTTAAGATCTTTTAATGCCATTCCCTTGTTACTATTAGTTAGCAAAGTCACTTATGGAATTAACCAAAGCTTACCAAAGCTCTTCTGGCAAGTGGAAGGTTTTTCTGTCGTATTTCAAATTGTGCATACAGCAGCCATATTTTGGCAAATGTAAACTGAAAGAAAAAGAACAATGTGATGCCTAGGTTGGAAGCTTTGCAATTAAATTTTGCACATTCATTAAAAATCATCGCTGTCTACACACAGAGACACATTATTGCTACTGCAGTTGACTTCTGTGTTTTCCTGCCGAAAAAGATGAGACTGCAACCCAAAACAAACTCTCTACACCAAGACAATTTACTCTACCACGGATGGAAAGTAAAAATAGCCAGGACAGAAGTCTCTCCAAGGAAAGAAAACAGTAAATCAATCAACTGATAGGTAAAATATCAGCTATTACTAAAAAAAAAAAAGCTAATCAACTCTTAATTATTACAGATTAACACTAATTCACCTAGTTGATACTCATGATGTGATGAATGACAGATTAGAGAAGGACTAAGTACAGGGACTAAGATTTCTTGACATTCCAAAGCAACGTGTTGGTTGTTTTCAATGTTTGGCCATGCAGATATTTTAGTTAAAATTCACAAAAAAAAAAAAAAGTCAGAAAGTCAGATCTTGAAGACTGTAATGGAGAATATAAACTCTAATGATGGTTTATGAAATGTACCTCCCACAGCTGGGATTAGGTAAACAATTAGAAATAGTTACTATAAGAGGTGGTAACTATATAAAATTGACTAACAGATATTTTGCAAAGACTGCAAACAAATAGGTTGAGAACAAGTATGAAAGAACTAACTTGAGGAGTAAAGTTAGGTAAAGAAGAGATAAAACAATCTTCTACCATTTAACAGCACTAAAGTGTCTCCTAAGTATGTGATATTTCAGCTTTTTATAGCATTCTTGATAACTTAAAGTTACTGATGAAACACTAATTACATGTCTGTATGAGGAAGTCTGACATCAGTGTGTAGCCTACTGTTTCCCAGTGATGATATAAGTTACAGACACGTAATGCCTTAAATGGGAGGGGGGGAGACACTATGGATTTTAGAAAATTAACTTTATGAATCCGGAAGGGAGTCTACTTAAAACCATGGATGAATACCTCCCTTGTTCTTGAGCAGGGTCTTCAGAAGTGTGCTAGTAGCATTATGGAGGGGCTTATGCACCTCAACCTTGCTTTCTACAGTATGCCTGATTAAAGACAATTTAAAGGACTTCTGAACCAGGAAGTAGTGGAAAGAAGCAGGGGGAGAAACCTAAAGGATCTCCGTACCAAGGTTTTTAATCCAAGACTTTATATGAACTTGAAGGAGCCATACCTTCTTGTGGGGAATGAGCTGAATACATGCCTGATAAACTTGTCTGGTTCGCTCTGGATCCTGTAAGAACAGGCAAAACTAAATACTCCATTCACTACTCAGATTATGGTACAGTAATTACATAGTTTTATATCACACAGTGATTACCAAATGCAGAACAGTATTTTTAAGCACAGGAATTTAGAATCATGTATACTTAAAAAGTCTATATATTTTCTATATATCTGTGTGCACAGTTCAAAGACGGTAACTTCTGAGGGTCAGTAAGTCTTTTGAAATAAGGTTCCTCATTAAGAACGATACAATTAAACCAGTAGTGTTGCATTTAGGAGGGAAAAAAAATATTTTTCTTTTTACCAAACAGTGAAGTATGATTTTATGAGATAAAGCACAGCTATGTTACATGACTGATAACAAGGTAAAGTCTCGAAAGGCCACCAAAGCAAAATTTAAGTAGTTTTGTTATATTACTTGTAATACCATTGTATTTGTAATTTTATGTTATATGACAGATAAACAAAAGAAATAGCTAGTGAAGCTTAAATACTTGTCTCCCATGTAAAGATGCTACACACAAATGCAAGTGTGTCGTGTATAGTGGGAAAGATTTAAATAGCAAATCATGTAGCAAATGACAACTTTTTTTTTTTGTATTAACATATCTGTAGCTATTTAGTGTAAGGAAAATACCTGGGAAAGAAAAAGACTTAAAATTACTACTGGCCTTTGCTTCCAGCTCTTCATATAATGCATAGTTAATCCAAAGATAAATATATCTCTTCCAGTGTCTCTTCTCTTGAATTGGAGGAATGTTGGCAATGGCTCTTTCATATACTTCTCGGACAGTCTCTGCATCTGCATCGCTTTCAACTAACCTTAAGTAGTCAAACCATGCATCATAATTATGTGGATTTGCCTTTCAGAAAGATGGGAGCAGATAAATGGGAAAGAAATTTCAGTAACTGAAAATAAAACTTGTTCCTTTGCTTACAGTTTCTATGTAGAATTTCTCTTTTAAAACTAATCATTGAAATATCAGTAAAAACTGTCAGTCTCCAGTATGCTAGAGCTAGAGGTTTTGAGAGGGGGAGGGGGAGGTGAAGGTCAGTTAAAGTGTCTTTACTTCTCTGTTTTTATTTTTACCTACATTCTTTGTGAAGGCAAAAGAAAGTATGAGAATAAGAAATGAAGAAATGTGCAGTATTCAGCAATTTGGTGAATAGTAGATAGGTATGGCACATCTGTTTCCTTACAAAAAGGTATTTCTGCACGAATGAGTAGACGTTACTGCATAACAGAAGTGAAGGAATAAGTTACAAGCTAAACTGTGAAGAGTAATGAGTTCTCAGTGCAATCAAAAACTTTGGCTCCACCATCTACATTAGACTGCAGAAATGAAAAAGCAGTGAACATGAGCATTGTTCTCTTGCCTGTGGATGGAATTCTGTCTCCACGAAGAACATTTATTGGGATCTTTTTTTGGCGGAAGTACCACAGGTAATATAATAAATATAATAAAAAGTCAGCCTTCCTATCATAAGACACTTGCTTCCCTTAAGCAGCAGGTGGATGTATGATGAGCCCAGCAAATATCTGTAATGCGTACCTTCACCTCCTCTTCATACTGGAATCTTCTCTTGCTGACAATGATGTCTTCAATTCCCCTTCTATCTCCAAACTTCTTCTCAAAGATGGTGTAATTTTTGAAGAGATTTTGAGCGTCCTGTTTTGGAATTCTATCCAAGGCATATTTGTAGATCACCCTTACTCTTTCAAACTGAAAACATTAAACATCACTTGAATTGTATTTGGAATGCGTCTCTTCTCCTATCCCACAACGTGTGTTTTAGTTTGTCAATGACCTTTTAGCGGTATTTACAGTAAACGATTGTTTTAGTACAGGACTAACATAAATCTCCCTGAAGAGTAAGACTTGAAGGGAAAGGAAAATCTGTAAATACCAAAATCTATCATCACTTAGTCATTTACAGGTTTGCAATATTTAAAATATTTTTAAGGGTCTGTGGTTTGGGGTTCAGAGAATGTTTTGAATTGCTAAATAGCCCGAGCACTTCAACAAGAGCATCTGGGAAGTACATGACTAATTTAATTCCTCTTTTTATCAAGCAGTCAGTTGATATAGAGTGTCAAACTTATAAATCTGAGGACATGTATTGGATTTAAAGGCGCTGTTTTCAGGTTTCATAGATTTTGTGCTTACTTTCTTAGAATATATTTACTCAATGTCACCAAAAGACAAATAGAAGCTAGGCAAAAAATTGATTCCTTAACTCAGACTACAGTAAGACCTCAAAGGTTTTGGAAAAAACAGAAGTATTGAAGTGATCATTAAGCAGCCTGGAGTTTGATATTCAAAAAGAAATCTTGTGGGGATAGTTAGTACCAGCCTGATGTAAGGAAGTCTTACTTCTTTCTGGTTCTCCTCAAATTTTGCAAAAGCCACATACAAGTGCTCATCCATATGGTCTTCCCCGAAGAACTCCACTGCCCTCTCATATACTTTCCTTGCGTGAGCAAAATAACAGTGCTTTTCTTCAAAGCGAGCATACTTGATCCAGTTCTTCACATCAGGGTGAACAATAACAAGTAGAGCGATGTTAAAGAAACAGTATCACTTGAATTGGACATCTCAAATTGTATTCTTCCCAGTGACTACAAGCTCAGGGACTATATGAAACAACTCCGATGAATGATATATACAAGGGACAAAACTGGGAAGAATACAAAACAGCTCTGAGCATGCAAAGGCTTCATGTTCAGTACCGAGAACTTGAATTTTAAAAAAGGAATAGAAGTCGGACAAGGGTCAGGGAAAAGGTTAAGGAGGAGAAAACTGAAATAAATGTTGACTGCAAAAAAGCCAGAAGTATGAGTGCTATTACATATTCACTGTTGTGGAAGGATATGTCCATTCACTTAACTGAATTTGGAGGCATATACTAAGCATGTGTGCAATACCAACTGCTGGATCTCAGCATGGTGTTTTACTCCAGCACACCCTGGTAAAAAGGAACCTAGGGACATACCTAGAGACAGAATAGACAAGCAAGAAATGAAGAAGTCTAAACTTGGGTAGCAGTGACCATGCACTAAAAAGGATATATCTCTCATAAATGGTACGTGCCCTGTCCACCTCCTTGTATCTCAGCTCAAAGTTAATATAGGAATGCCAGGCTTGCTCCTCTGGTTGCCACTCCATCCAACGTTCAAACACCTGACGAGATCCAGCAACATTCCCCAACATCTCTTCCATGTAAGTATATTTATACCTTGGAAAACAAGATCAAGTGTTTAAAATCACTTCGTAAGTACATAAATTTCAATCATTTTTCAAGTGCTTAATAAAAGAATCATGGAGCCTTCTACACCTATTCCCCACTTGCATTCCAGAAATGCCTATAGTGTTGTGATGGGCAGCATGCAAACACATGAATATCCTTTTCTCCAATGCTCTTACCATCTGAAAAGTATACAACTATTCCAAAATTAAGCCTTTACCTCTTTTGGGGCTAGCCTGAAGAACTGCAGAAAGAGAAGACAATGTACTTTTGCATGATGCCAAAATTAAAAAAAAAAAAAAGATCTCTTTGGGGGTAAAAGAAATGCTCCATTCTCTGTAAACATACCAGAACTGGTTCACCCTAGGGAGGGTGGTAATGGCTCGATCCCAAATGTTTCGGGCATGATTAACCTGGCGGTTCTTCATTTCCATTTCTGCATATTTCAGCCAGAGTGTGACATTTCTGTAGTCTACATCTAAAGCACGCTCGTAAATGGAACGGGCTCTGGAAAGCAAAGAGAAGTTGCGCATTTAACATGCCTCTAAGACTGAGAGTGTTTATCAATGTGTCTTAAAATGTTTAAGAGATCTATAACAATTTCATAATTACCTCTGTATTTCTTTTAGGCTTTCCTCCCATTGTGCGTACTTTATCCAGTTACTGATAACAGTTCTGTTTTTTCTTATGTTATCTTCAAAAGTCTGAGAAGAAAATTATTTCTGTAAGTAAAAAAATTTCTTCTGTGCAGACCAATCTTTTTATAAATGGCTTGCAAATTATTATTACTGGAATGAACTCTAGATGTCTTGCGTAGAATCACAGAATGGTTTGAGTTGGAAGAGACCTAAAAAATATATATTTCCAACCCCTCACCGTGGGCAGGGACACCTTCCAACAGACCAGGTTCCTCAAAGCCCTGTCCAA
Organism: Oxyura jamaicensis; assembly: GCF_011077185.1. NCBI lineage: Eukaryota > Metazoa > Chordata > Aves > Anseriformes > Anatidae > Oxyura > Oxyura jamaicensis. Next base: position 372,135 of record NC_048895.1, read on the forward strand.
CCTAGCCTTAAACACTTCCAGGGACAGAGCATACACAGCTTCTCTGGGCAGCCTGATCCAGTGCCCCACCAACCTCACAGTAAAGGACTTCTTCTGAATATCTAATCTGAATCCACTTTTTAAATTTAAAGTAATTAATCTTTGTCCTATCTTTGCACTCCCTGACAAAGAGTCCCTCCACAGCTCTCCTGCAGCCCCTTTTACGCACTGGCAGGCTGCTGTAAGGTCTGCCTGGAGCCTTCTCCTCTCCAGGCTGAACAACCCCAACTCCCTCAGCCTGGCTTCATAACAGAGGTGCTCCAGCCCCTTGTGCCCTCCTCTGGACTCATTCTAATACTTCCATGTCCTTCTTGTGCTGGGGTCCCAGAGCTGAACACAGGCTCCAGGTGGGGACTCACGAGAGCAGAGCAGGGGGGGACTATCCCCTCCCTTGCCCTGCTGCCATGCTGCTTTTGGTACAGGCCAAGGTATGGGTGCCTTCCCGGGCTGCAAGCACACATTGCTGGCTCATGTTGGGCTTCTCATCAACCAACACCCCCAGGTCCTTCTCCTCAGGGCTGCTCTCAATCCACTCTCCACCCAGCCTGTATTTATGCTTGGGACTCCCCAAGCCCACGTGCAGGACTTGGCACTTGGCCTTGTTGAACCTCATGAGGTTCACACAGGCCCACCTCTCAAGCCTGTACAGGTCCCTCTGAATGGCATCCCTTCCCTCTAGCGCACTGACTGCACCACACAGCTTGATACCATCAGCAAACTTGCTGAGGGTGCACTCAATTTCATTGTCCATGTCACCCAAAAAGATGTTAAACAGCATCAGTCCCCAGTGCTCTTCCCCTCTCCCTAATGTTGTAACCCCACTGTAGAAGGCCACCAGATTTGTCAAGCACAATCTGCCCTTAGTGAAGCCATGTTGGCTGTCACCTATCACCTCCTTATTTCCCAGGTGCCTTAGCAGAGTTCCCAAGAGGATCTGCCCCACGATCTTGCCAGGCACAGAGGTGAGACTGACTGGCCTGTAGTTCCCTGAGTCTTCCTCTTTTCCCTTTTTAAAAATAGGGGGTTATGTTTCCCCTCTTCCAGTCAGTGGGAACTTCACCAGATGGCCACAGCTTCTCAAATATGATGGACAGTGGCTTAGCAACTACATCTCCCAGTTCCCTTAGGACCCTCAATGGATATGACATATATCATCAGGTCCAGCAGACTTATGCACCTTCAGGTTCCTTAGACTGTCTCAAACCTGATCTTCTCCTACACTGTGTGGTTCTTTATTCTTCCAGTCCCTGCCTTTGCCTGCTGCGGCCCAGTCCATGTTGGCTGGAGCTCTTGTCAGTGAAGACTGAGGCAAAAAAATCCTTGAGTACCTCAGCTTTCACATTTATCCTGGGTGACCAGGCCTCCCACTTCCTTCCGGAGAGAGCCCAAAGTTTCCCTAGTCTTCTGATTATCACTGATGTACCTATTGAACCCTTCTTGTTGCCCCTGATGTCCATGGCCAAATTTAATTCTAACAGGATTAGGCTTTCCTAATTTAATCCCTGGATGCTCAGACAATGTTTTTGTAACCCTCCCAGGCTAGCTGTCCTTCCTTCCGCCCTCTGCAGGCCTCCTTTTGCTGTCTGAATTTGGCCAGGAACTCCTTGTTCATCCATGCAGGTTTCCTGGCATTTTTGCACAACTTCCTCTCTGTTGGGATGCATATCGCTCCTGAGCTTGGAGGAGGTGATCCTTAATATTAACCAGCTTTCTTAGCCCCTCTTCCCTCCAAGGCCATGTCCCTTGGTACTCCACACCAAGCAGATCCCTGAAGAGGCCAAAGTCTGCTCTCCTGAAGCCCAGAGTAGCGAGCTTGCTGTGCTCCCTCCATGTTGGCCTCAGGATCCTAAACTGCACCTTCTCACAGCCACTGCAGCCAAGGCTGCCCTTGAGTTTCAGATTCCCCACCTCTTCGTTGGTGACAATGAGGTCTAGCACAGCACCTCTCCTCATTGGTTCTTCTATCACATGGAGAAGAAAGTTGTCAGTAATGCACTCCAGAAACCTCCTGGATTGCCTACACTCCACTGTATGACAGATATCCGAGTCCAGAGAAGGGCAACGAAGCTGGTGAAGGGTGTGGAGAACAAGGCTTACGAGGAGCGGCTGAGGGAGCTGGGGTTGTTTAGCCTGGAGAAGAGGAGGCTAAGGGGTGACCTTATTGCACTCTACAGGTACCTGAAAGGAGGCTGTAGGAGGTGGGGGTTGGTCTATTCTCCCATGTGCCTGGTGACAGGACGAGGGGGAATGGGCTAAAGTTGGCCAGGGGAGGTTTAGGTTGGGTATTAGGAAGAACTTCTTTACTGAACGGGTTGTTAGTCACTGGAATAGGCTGCCCAGGGAAGTGGCTGAGTCACCATCCCTGGAGGTCTTTAAAAGACATTCAGATGTAGAGCTTAGGGAGATGGTTTTGTGGAGGACTTGTTAGTGTTAGATCAGAGGTTGGACTCGGTGATCTTGGAGGTCTCTTCCAACCTTGACTATTCTGTGATATCAGAGTGGTTGAAGTCTCCCCTGAGGACCACCTGGACTTGTGAACATGATGCTACTACTAGCTGCCTGTAGAGGGCCTCATCCGCTTCATCTTCCTCCTCAGTTGCAGGAAGCAGACTCCCACTATATAATGTCATCCATACCAGCCCTCTCTGTAATCCTGACCCATCAGCTCCTCACCCATCCCCAGGCAGAGCTCCAGGCACTCTAACTGCTCGCTTACATTAGAGGGCAACAGCCCCTCCTCAACTCCCGTCTGTGCTTCCTAAAGAGCCCATGTCCTTCCACCCCAACACTCCAGGAGAACCATCCTACCACATCTCTGTAATGCCAATGAGGTCACAGCCCTGCAGGTGTGTGTAGATCTGTAACTCCTCTTCTTTACTCCCCATGCTATGGCTTTGCACAGAGACATTTAAGTTGGGCCCCTGATTAAGGTGATGTATGGGCTGGAGCAGCTGGAATTCCTTCGTGCTGCTCTTCAAGTGCTCTCCTACATCGCTCTATATCTACGTAGATGTGACAATACATACTCAACACAGCACTTTCTATGAATTGCATAATAGAGCAGCTAGAAACGTTGATTGCTATACAGATAAAGACTAAACTCAAGTTCCTGCAAGCTGATGCCTGAAATATTGATGGAACAGTAACTGAGGGCACTACAATTGTGAACTTTTTTTCAGTCTCCTGGTTAGCAATCCCAGTGGCAGCACTACCTGGTTAGATAGAAGCTAGCCATTGCGCAACCCTGAATATACTTGAGTGCACCAGCATAAGTTTATCCGCTTTGATTTCCATACAACATTGTTTTACATTTTTCTTTAAAGCATGCTGCCTTATGATTATTCCCTGGAATTAATACTTTGGCTTCAAATGTAATAGACAAATTTCACAGCTCAGTGCAATGGTGACAGTTTTGTGTTTGGCTGCTGTCAAGATGAATACTATTGGTATAAAACATGGCTAAACACAGTTCAAACACAGCCAACATGCGGTGGCTTGTTATTGCAATTCATGCAAGCAAATAAAAAAACCTAAGAATAAAAAAATCTGTCTGTAGATGTTGACTGTATCTAAAAAGTAACCGATCAAGCCTAGTTGAAAACATTTTAAGTTCACTAAGGATACGTTTGCTTTGCTTTCTATTGATCCAGGACAGAAGTTATCCAAGAAAAAAAAAAAAAAAAAAAAAAAAAAAAAGTTGTACATAAATTTGTACAAGCAAAGCAGTTCTTTTCAATAAAAAAGAAAAAAATATACCTCAAATCTCACATGCAAAATGGTTGTTTCAAGACAACTGTCAAAAAGTAAGCATGATTAGTATAGAAATCTGTTCTAATGTGTGTCCGATGATGTTTAATTATACAAAACAGAAGTACTGCTTATGAACACTGAATTTTTTTAAACAGTTGACGTGGAAATATCACCAGCACTACAAGATTGCTAACGTTACATTATACCGACTGCCGTAATAGTTGTGAAGCTACATACATGTACGCAACCCACCTTGCAATGCTTGAAACATACTGAACATAGACACATAACATGTAATACCAAATTTTGTTAAACATGTTCATAACTTAGCTTTTACACAAAAGTAACAGTTTTTCTAAGAAAGTGCTAGTTTTTAAACTGTAAAAAATGCAAAGGAATAAATATGAAGAACATTCTGTTTAAATTAAGCATACTGAAATTTTGGTGCTTTATAGAAATATATATTTTTTTCCTTTTACCTTCCTTTTCCGAAGTTTGTAATCATTTAGCTCTTCAACATCTGTGATCTTCTGCTGCGGAGGGGGTGGTAGAAGCTCGAGCTCTCTCTCCTTTGCCTCTCTTAAAAGCTGCTCTGCTGTGATCTGGACTTCCGCGGGTGCTTTGTTTTTCACCTGCGAAGTAAAGGCCCCGTTAACGCTTCCCCCTTCCAACGCGCAACTGCAACCTCCCATCACGACAAGGACGAGCTCGGGCCTCGGGCCTCTGGCCCCAAGCCGGGGCCCCGAGCCGGACAGGAGCCGGACAGGAGCCGGACAGGCTTCGGCTTCGGCTTCTCCTTCCTCCTTCGCCCCCCCGGCCCGTTCCCAGCCGCCGCCCAGACCACCTTGGCCACTTTAGGGATCCGCTGCTTCCCAGCTGCCGTAGACGCCATCTTGTCGTCTCGCGCCGCGCCGCGCTGGCCCCGCCCCACTCCCGCCCCCTCGCGCAGCGCCCTCTGCGCGCCGTTGCCGGGGTAACGGCGGCGCGTCCCGGCACCGGCACCGGCTCGGCACGGCACGGCACGGCGGGGCAGAGCGGCGGCGGGCGGCGGGTAAGTGCCCGTCACGGCCGGCGGCCCCTCGCCCCTCGCGCCCCTCACGGCCCCTTCAGAACCCTTCAGGCTCCTCACGGCCCCTCAGGGCGATGCTTTTCCCGCCGGGTGGGCGGTGCGTGCCCCCCATGCAGCGCCCCCTGGCGGCTCGGAGATGGCGCTGCTGCGCCCCTCTGCGCCTCTCACGGCCTGTCACGGCCCCTCTCCGCCCCTCACCGCCCTCGCCGCCATTCAGGGCGGTCGACAGCTGCGGTCCTTACTGGAAACGGAGCTGCTCGCGGCAGTGACGATGCTGGGGCCTGAGGCACCGGCGGCGATGGCCCTGCTGGCCCGGTGGCAACGCGGGACCCGCCGGCTGCCAGGGCCAGGGTCTGCCGGCGCTGCCAATCACCGAAACGGCACCAAAACGGCATATTGCGCCTTGTCAGCCCGCTGCTGGGAGCGACGCGGGGAAGCCGCCGAGCTGCCTGTCTGTCAGGATCCCCTGCCATTTCGGTGCCAGCTCTACTTTGGCCAAAGTGCACCGAGCTCTCATGGAGCCACGGTTAATGCTAGGCCGTTCTCATCCCCAGCCCTGCAGGCTCAAGGCTGTTAAGAGTTTGAGGGGACCAACGGTGGGCGCTGCTCAGATAGGTAGCATGAAAATGCCTATAAGTGAATAAATGCAGAAACAATTTGTATCCCCTTAAGAACATTTCCTGTGTAGCATATAGAAGGCATACAGTAGGTGTTATTGTCTACGTTATTTCTACATGTGCACTGTGAGCGCACTGTACGTGTGTGTGTGCAGGAAGTCGCAGAGAGAGTTACACAGGAAATAGGCACAGAAGTCCATCCAGCTGATTGCACTTCTTCATAGCTGGTATAAAAATCCATTTCAAGTAACTGCATTGAACAATGGATTGCAGCAGGAAGGATCTGCTGGAACCAGCAATGTTTTCTTTCGTTTTGTTACAGCTTACAAGATGACTACAATAACATCTTCAAGGGGACATACAGAAGTAGTTAGTGCCAGAAGGACAGAGTCACGTGATGTTTCTGATATTATCAGCCTATTCAGCCATTTTACAGAAGATGTTTTTGGAAGGATTGATGTCATGCACCTTTTGTAAGTAACACTGGTTTTGGAGCTTTTATTTGGATATGACTGGCACAGACCTGCCTCTAGGACAGATTAAAGGGAAATACCTGTCTTCATATTTTTATACTCTTTTTAACACCTTTTGTATCTGTTCTCAAAATTTTTAGAATACAACCTGATTTATTAAGTGTTAAACTTCCCTATGCTTTTCTTTTGTATAGTTTCTTCAAGTTCTGAATTAAATTGTTTTCACAGAGAAAAATCTAATCTTTCTCTGACACTCTGCAATGAGAAGAATGAGGTTATAGCCCATGCTATCTTTCTGGATTATCCAAATTGGAATATCACTGACCAGTCTGAATGGGAATCATTCTTACATAAAAACTACCTTAACAACAAATGCACTGTAAGTAAATTGTATGATTTTAGTTGATTTTTTTTCACTTAAGGCTCAGGTACAAAAATACACATAGACCTCTAAAATCTCTTTTCGGTAGATCTGTGGTGTTCAGGCCAAAGAAGCTGATGATCTTTCTAAACCCTCAGGTGCTCAGAAGTTCATGAGTACCTGTGCTTTTGCCAGTACTGTAACATAAGTAACTGTCATCATGACAGAGGCCATTAAGGAATGCAGGTTCTTTGCTAGACATGTGCAGAACACATCTAATGCACTGCGCTAGCACTGAAAGCAGCGTGAGCTATAGCTGCCACCAACATTTTTTTGTTCAAATACCTGTCCAGCTCTGGTGCTATCTAACAGAGCATTTTCCCAGGAGGTGGAGACCTTGCTGTAACATACTTCTTACTGTAGGGGAACTGAAATCCTAATTTCTCACCTTTTGGAATAGAGGTTTGCTCTTTTACACAATGGAATCCAAATTTAATGGCTTCAGAGAAGAGCAAGGGATGAGGATCATACTCCTCTTTGGAAGATGCTGAATTACACTGAGTAGAGGACCGTGCTGGCATGAGTATCTTGATTCTGGAGTGAGTTTATTCAGTGCTGGTGTGGATATGGCTGCACTCCATTCTGTGTGGTGCCAGTTTTCATAACAGCTCCTCAGTCAAGTTTGTAAATTGCCCTTAGAAATTATGGACTAGAAATACGTGCTTAGAAGTTTATTCAAATGCTGTCCCTCATTCAATCCATCTAGGCAGTGGATCATCCTGTTGTTGTTGAGAAAAGACCAAAAATGTTGACCATAAACACTTAAAAGCTAGGCAGCATGTGCCAGAATAAGGTATTGGTGATACTGAAATTACATCCCAACAGTTTGTTCATCACTTTTCTGGTGCTGTTCTGAGTGTTATTAAGCAACGGCTTGCAGAAAAACTGACAAATACACTGGCTGTATTTAAAACTGCTGTATGTGCCATTAAGAGAAACAAAATTATTACAGCCAAAGGGAGTATAGGGGAAATAAATCCAACATGCAATTTTCTTGTAATCTGTTTTCTTTGTCACTTGAGCAGTACTTTGTGTACTGGCATATTGCAGACACAACCACTTCATTCACTGTGCAGCTGCTGCTGTTGGGTTATGCTGTGCTGTCAGTTCTGCAAGCTCTTCCTCAGTCTGTCTGCTTGACAGTATCTTGCAGTAAAGCTGCAGCTGACTTCAATGTCAGGGACATACTAAGAGAAAAGGAGACAGACAAAGAGCTCTAGCATGTTAGGAATTATTGCGCAGGAGTAAAAGATGCTTCAGAACATTAATGAGGAGCAGAAGAACCCTTGCTTTGCTTAGAATGGAGTTTATTTCCTAAAATCTGTACAGAAGATTCAGTAGATATTTCATGCTTCTGTACTGGCAAAACAACTGTACATGTTCCAGTTGAGATTCTAGGTGAGATTCCTTTTCTGGAAGGTGTTTTCCAGGTTAACTGGAGGTAAATAGGAAAGACATCTTTTAGTCAGGTCTGTTTCTGGATGTTTAAATGTGTCTAACAATGCAATCATAAGATCTTGTATTTTTTCCTACATCTTTTAAGGGAAGAACAATTTTAGGAGCATGAGGAATATGTAAGCTTTTTATTTTTTTATTTTATTTTTTTTCCTGAAAACCTGGAAAGAAATAATGTCTTTATTAATCAAACGTTAAATGTTGTTAAGATTTAGTTGTTAGTTGTTGTGGTTAAATTGAAATGTTATTAGTTAACACAAATAAGGAACAGTGCTACAAATAAAAAAGTGATGTTTATAAAATGTAACAGTAAGCTGGAGTATGGATCAAATTTAAAAATATTACATTGGTACAAATCATAATATTAAAAATGTTCTTTATTCATATAGCTTTATCCACACACGCCTTGAAGGCAATGAGTTACTCACATGCAAAGTTACTTTGAGTGTGGATCACAGTGCATGTTAACATTTGCGTAGGCCATAAATAAATTATTGGTGTTTAGATTCTCATTCTTCATGTTCTAGCCTTTGAACACGCTGTTCATGCATCTTTTTGTGGCAAAAGAGGAATATGCAGCTGGATGTTCCCAAGAAATTATTAGGTGAGTTAGTATGCAACTTTCTGTAGTGAAGCATGTGCACTCTCCTCCCATTTTTTGCTATCAGTATTGCAGTTGCAAGGCAGATTTATTTTTTTTTCTTTTCTTAAATTTCCACTCTAAATTTCCATGACTGAGCATGAAGCTTAAAAAGCTGTAGATGTTTCTGGAGTATGGTTATTTCCAGTTCATCTTTTGGTACTTTACTAACTACAGATTATACAGTACAGTCACAAGCTATGCAATACAAACAGCACAATATATCATGTTAGCTCAATACTCAGTGATTGCTCGGGTTATTTGGTATCGCTCAGAACCTACTTATATAAGCAGAGTGAATTGCATTTGGTGCTGCTTATGTGAAATGTAGTTCCTTTGTCATGTCAAGCCAGCTCACACAGATGCCAGGTCAGAGATGTGCCAGCAGAGATCTGGCATCTTAATTTTTTTCAGTACGGTGGAACTGATATAAAAATCAGGATCTTTGAAATCTAAGTATTAGGAAATTGAGAGAGAAATAGGGTAGAAGAAACAGTAAAAGATGCCCTGATGAATTCCATATCATATTATTTATGATAAAAATGCTTTAATTTCTGAGCTATATGGACTCATGAAGTAAGATTGGAGACACTGGAGAAAAAAAATCATGCATTAAAAGACTAGCTGCTGTTTCTGATTTGGTGTAGTGATGAAAGACTAAATACAGTTATGTTATTTGTCCAGGAGGGTTTTTATTGCAATACCAGAAGTGCAGTTTATACTTCTCTTCATACCAGCTGATGAGAATTTAGGTAAGAATTTAAAACTTTTTATTCTTAAAATAACAAAAACTAGTTATCACTGTTATACTGTGGTGGTGAAGTGCAGTGTTGTGTTTTGCTTTGTTTTGTTTTTTAAATATATTGAGAACAGTTGCCATTTTCTAAACATAGAGAAACCACAGTCTTAAAGTATCCTCTAATGGACATCCCTTTTAAGAGTGGTTTACGTAGCTGCATGTTCCATTCAGCAGTCTATCCATTTCCCGCAGTCGTAACATTTTCCAGAAATGGATAGGGCTTCAAACAGAGGCACAGGTGACTCAGAAATAAATTCCCACAAGTTTTGTGAAAACTTCCGGCTGAATGGGGTCAAGAGATTGAAATGAGTGCTTGTTGTCTGATAGGCAATGACTAACACCAGTCAGCCAGGCATCATACCTATACATCAAAAATAGTCACATCAGGTACATTCTCTCACTTGGCCAGGTGCGTACAAGAGGAGAAGAGGACTCTTTCTGGTAAGGCACAGAAGGAGTGCTGGAGATGTGGAAGGAAGCTAGAATTGTTTCTTTTAGAGCAAAAGATGGGAGGATGCACATCTTACCATCTGACTTTGAATTTCAGTCCTGAATTCAGACTGTTAAGCTAAACAGCTACTTAATGACTGATAGTTTTGCTTGTAGCTTTCCTTAAAGTGAACTGGAATTTCTTCAGTTTCTTGGTTTCTTGGTGCCAGGTCACGTTAAACAATTCTTCAGTAATGTATCAAGTACAGAAACCAGTACCTATATAATGGCTTTTGTGAAAACTACCCTAACTACAAATCTCAGCTTTTCTTCAGTGTAACAAGTCCTGACAAAGAGATTCTCCAGTGGTATACAGTGTTGTTTTTAAGACTAGCATTTCTATAGGGATTTGATTCTGGCAATTTCTGATTGCTTTGCAGCTTATTCAGGTTTGGGACGCTGCAGGCTGAGGGAACTCTCACCTATCGCTGCTACAAGATACTGAGAAAATAGACATTGGTTATGTAGAGGAATTAGAAGAATGATCAGAATAATCCTTAAATTTGTCCAGTAACAATCCTTTAACATGCTATGCTGCTGTCGCTACTGCTTCATTGCTTAACTTAAGAGAGCATTATGTCATCTGGGGTTTAAATTCAAAAATCCATTTTCCTCAGATAGTGTTGCTGATAATTTTAAAGTTCAAATAATGAAGTTTCTCTGCTGCTCCTAACATATTTTTATTGTTCACAGAGCCAGGCTTGGAAACTATATTTGAAAAGATGATAACTGCTCCAGGTTCAGCAGTGGGTACAACCTTTACTTTGCTTGTGAGCCCCAGACATCGGTATCACCCGCAGCTGCATGTTCGCAAAGCAAGGTAATGCAGTTTTCTTGCTTCTACATTTATGAGAAAATCTGTCTGGAGCAATTTAAACAATTCCCATTTTGATTTACAGCATCAGTATCTTAGTTCAGTGGCCATGATTTTTCTTGATAACCTAATTAAGTAGTTGTTTTATGATTATGCTGTTTTTATTCTACTTCATCACAAGATCAATTTTATTTTTTGTAAATCTGGTTTTCTATCTAGAAATAATAGAAATAATAAATTTTTTGGTCAGCAATGTTTATTCTGTGAATGTTGGCTTTATTGTCATGTGTATTTTAGTGAGTGCATTTTAGTTTTCAGGAACATATTCCAATTAATTTTCCATATTTTTTAATTGTATCATACTTTGACCAGATGAGCAAAAACTGAAGAGAAGGGTTTATCATCTAGAGCAATTAAATAAAAGTAGAGACTCCCTAGTTCCACTGGTCTGTCAGACAAGGAATGTAATTCTCCTTCTGCATTTTTTTCTGCATAAGCACTTCATACATTTCCTGTCATTGTGCATCAGGGGAGCAGGCCAGCAAGCCTCCTCAACATTGCCAAGAGATCTTAAGAAAATAATGGGGTAACACATTTTTTTTTCTTATTTTTTTTACTACATAGTGTTATGTATTTCAATGTTTGCAGTTTGGAGCAAAGACTTTTTTTTTTTTCTTGTATGACATGATATGCTCACACAATGTGCCTTTCACACAGCTTTGCAGTTATTTTGGGACTCATCATAAATGTCATTAAAAAGTTGAGAAAGAAAAAAATTAATATTGAATTAATATTGAGTCTCTCTGCCCATCTATTGGTAGTGTACACCAGGCAGAGATGCAAGTTTCTCTAGCCAAATGCCTACTGATGTCTACCTATGTATAGACCATTACAACTGTGTTTTTTTTTCTGTCATTTGAATTCTGCTGCTTCTGCCAAATTGCAGTTTTCTGCACATGTCAGCACTGAGTACACTAAGCAAGAAATGCAGTTTCTGCCCCAGACAGGCTTTATGTTTTTCTGTATAGGTTGCTGTATCATATATGATGTCAGTGCTGTGTAGATGCTTCTCTGTACTGTGGTCAAAATATAACTAGTATGTATCACATTTTGGTTCACTTATTTTCCTCTCCATGCTGCAAAGAGCGCATGTATGGTAACGTTTCATGAGGTAATAATTTTGATTCTGATTCTTTCTGGTGTTGTTTTTCTTTGTTCTAAATGGAAGTGATGCATTGTCCTTACGTAGCAGTATTATGATTTAAGAGATTTTTCCAGTCCTTGTAATAGAAATTAAAGTTTAGGGACAAGCACATCTCTGGGAGGCTTCATCATACAATATTGATGTATGACCAGTGCTAATGGAACGTAATGCCACATTAGGAACCTAGGAGCCTAGTAAATCCATACCAATCTGTTCATGAAATAGTTTATGCTAACGTCTTGCACTGGGTGCTGACGGAAATCTCTCTCTCACAGAGACATGTTTTATACATACTTGATTTTGCCAAATAGGCCTGAAACAAATCTGCAGACTGTGCTATTTATCCTACAGTTTTATTCAATGCTTACAATATCCCATGGCTTGGCTTTGGAGCCTTGTGAGATAAAGGGCTGAGACCTGATGTTGGCCACTTAAAACCATCCTGCTTTTGGTCTGGATATTTTATTATGTTACAAAATCATTTGCGTACTAACTTGATCTACACTTTTTAAAAAGTAAGGTCTTTTTAAAGGCTTTTAAAAAGTAATTCCTTTGAGTAGTCTACCATCTACCAATATATGAACAAACCCTTAATATGAAAAAGTTATCAGGAGGTGAATTAATTCCTGAGGATTTAAAGTTTTTCTGTACCCTTTGATTCTGACTGTTACAGTTTTTCATTTAATTTGAATCACATTCTTTAGTTTGATGGCCATCAGATATTGGCAGTAGGGAATATTTTTGACATGACTGGAAGTGTCAAGCAGGCTGTAGCAATATAACACGTAAGAGATATCATCTTTCCTGGGACTTCTGTAGTTTTTATGAATATTATACACAATTTCCATTTATTAAAAAAACAAAAACAAACAAACAAAAAAACTAGAAAACTAACCAAGAAACTGTTTATTTCTTTTGAATTACACAGTCTCTGTTGATATAGTATTCATACTTAAATAAAGATATATAGATAATATGGATTCTCTGAGTAAGAATTATATTTCCAGGAGATGCTTTGCCTTTCCTTTTCCTCTATATTCACCTTTGTACTTCACTGGCATCCATAGTAACATTCAAAGGAGCCCTTTAGAGATTTATCTATGGAAGTTGCCCACAGCCACCTGCCTAGCAACATGTTCTGGGTCAATGAGAGGAGATTAGGGTAATCTCTTTTCCCTCTTCCCTTACTTACGGTGAGGGGAAGTTGTAAACTGATACTTTGCTTAACCATTAATTTTGAAGTTGTTCTCTATCTGACCTTTATAATGTGAAATAAATCTGTAGTGTGCCTGAACCCAGTCCACTAAGCTTTTATGTTCTAGTTTCTAGCTGATACATCATCTTTAGATCCTCTTTCTTGTTTTTGTACCATGTGTGTAAGATATCACAAATGTGCAGCTCTGTGGAATTCCTTTATTGTGCTTGTTCTCTGTCTAGGAATCTTGTAGTGTTTTTATATATTTTCTAAAATGATATATTTTTTTGTTTTGTTTTGCTTGTTTGTTTAAAAAAAGTCTAAGGTACTGGTTGGGGGGTTGCAGAAACTAAAAATAGTTCTGTTCCTACAGTTTCTAGTTTGCTGGGAGATGACTGGGCTTGTGAAGAGCCTGCTGAGTATAACGAGTTCAGTGTACGTATGGCAGTCTCTGCGTAACACGAGTCTGCAGAATTGCCACCTGCATCTTGAGAGGTGGCCTTGTGGTGTTGTGCTTTGCAGAGCAGAATGCTATGAGGGACTTCGAGCAGCCTGCATGGTGAGGCATTGTGTTGGCAAAGCATTCAGTTTGGAGATGGGGTCTGTGTTGTTATCTATCCCAGTGAAACAACAGATTTCAATTAAGACTTCAGCCTCAATCCTCTCTCTGTAAATGAGTTTGGTTTCTTTACAGATTTCAATTAAGACCTCAGCCTCAATCCTCTACCCATAAATCAGTTTGGTTTCTCTGAGGTTTTATAACACGTTAATGAATTTGCTATAATTACTGTGTTAAAGTAGTGAAGTTCTGATAATAGAAAACCTTTCTGCTGTTTTGCCCTTGAGATACTACTGCCTGGGAAGAATGGGAAGACTACCATTTTAGTCTGAAATACAAAGAATGTGAATTTATAATATATTTTTACAAGGTTTCTTTGTTTTTGGAGCTTCATTTCACTTGCAGCATTTGAAATGATTCTACAGACAAGTGATTTAGAGTGTCTTAACAGTGAAAAAGAATGAAAAAGCGTGGCTTGGAAGTTTGTCACTCCAGCAGTTGTCTTCAGTTTTGAGGGAATAGTTACAATATTCTCTCTTAGTTTCTCAAGCTGGCTTTCTTAACTTAAAATTCTACGAATCTGATGACTGCCCTCCAGAAGAAAAATTATATTATCTAACACTCCTGGCAGATGGAATAGTTCTGAGACTCAGGAAATAGTACTGTGACTGAGGGCATCCTAAAGGTCACAAGTTAAGCATTTATTCACCCCACTCAAAAGGCTGTTAATAAGGCGTGTATAACAGATACCCACTGGAGGCTGGAACAGCTCCTGTACTGTCCATTTCGCCTGAACAACCTGCTCGGCTGACCTGAACAGCAAGAGGTCAGTGCAACTGGACCGGGGATGGAGGGGTGTGCAGAGCCTTATCTCAGGGCTGTTCTAGGCAATGGGAGCAACAAGGGCAAGCGGAGAGCCCTCAGACAGATGGCCTGAGAATAAGTAATAATGTCAAAATAAAGGAGGTCGCCTGTCTCTGGCAGAAAGGTGGTCTTACTCAGAAGGTCACATCCTTCTGGTGTGTAGGAGCAGCAAAAGCCATCAGAGTACCACTTGAATTGTCCTTCAGTGTCGTGTCAGAGTCCATCAGTACTTAGGTGATCAGACCGTGATTGATAAATTAGATTGTCTGGCCCAGCTGTGTTAACTTTAAGGCTTCTGTGAAATCCAGAAACATGCAAAGAGTGAAAATGAGAGTAGCTTTATTTTTTATTTATTTATCTATTTATTTTTTCTGCACTTGCTGCCTGTACAGAGCTAAGATTTCTAAGCTATGGGTACAGGTATTTGGGTACAACTGTGTACAAACTTGAGCAGCCACAGCCTGAAGCAAAACGCAAGTTTTCCTAAAGCTGAGGGAATTGTTAATAAGCATTCCTGATAACGATCTTCAGAAACATGTTTTTACAGTGTGTATCGTTTTCTGGGGAAATAACTATTTTACAGTATTTTTCTACTGAGACTGCGGGGGGGTGGGCAAAGGATGACCCCGGCCTGAGGACGGAATGGGGCAGTGGAGAAAGGAAGGCAAGGCAAGGCAAAGCAAGGCAAGGCAAAAGGGCCCGACCCTGCAGCCCTCCGGGAGGCCGCCAGGGGGCGAGAGAGCTCCGCGGCGCTGCGGGCCGTCAGGGGGCGGCTGCGGGCTGCCCGACGGGGCTGAGCTGGGCTGGCCTCACGCTCCGCGTGGTGTGCCGACCGCTGCTTCCCGCAGGGGGTCATCTTCCTCCTCACAAACGGCTGCACTAGGTGAGGTGGTCGAAAGCACTTTAGGAGGAAGGGGTTTCTTAACGCTGCCGTGAAAGCGGCCCCTCCTCACCACCCACCACAGTCCGACATTTCTGAGCCCCTCCAGAGTTACAGAGTTGTTTATTCGACTGCTTACGTTCTGGCATTGATTGCATAAATAAAGCAGCGATTTCACCCTGTCACAGGAAGGTGTTCTGTGTTGGAGCTGCTTGGCCCAGGTCTACATGCCACAGGTGCAGCACATAACTCTGTTGAGTTCCTTCATGGCAATTCCTATACGTTGGTAAAAGCAGTTAGGTTTTGGTGAGACTTGCATTGATCCTGCTAAAGAATTAACATTTTTTTAGGCTGATTGCTGGGAAAGAGTCTGTTATCTAATTTAAATAAAAATCCATGCAGTCTGGGGCCTATATGATTCTAACACTAAAACTTGGACAGCTTAGGAGTCTGCTCTGGCCACACGCTGGCAGCACGGAGACCAGACTGGAGCAGCCGAGGCAGAGCTGCGCTCCCACCTATGCAGAAGGCTTTTCATGAGGCAGAGGGATACAGTAATTGCACTTTGGCCTTTGTATCTTTTTCAGTGGTGGAGCATTAACTCGACCTTACAAAGGCATAATGGTTCAATTTCTGCCAGTTGACTCCCACACTGCTGTGTGTAATAACAGTAATCTAGCCAATACTCAGCACTGTTTCTCCCATACAAGAAGGCACTATTTTGTATTTTTTTTTCTTTTTCTTAAAAAACACAACTGATTTCCTAAATTGCAGTGGTGTAGATCTTTTTGAGATCTCTGCCAACTCTAACCAACTGAGATTGGGCTCACTGAGTGTAATTATTTTAAATGAGGCCAAAAGTCCAGGTCCACCTGGCCTGAGATGCCTTAGGCAAGAGAATTTTGAACAGGGCTACCCTCATATTTGTTGCTTTGAGGGAAAGATAACCATCTCCATGGCGAAATCCAGATTTAAGGTAGGTTGTGTTGGCTTTTAAAAGTGTTTTTATCTCTCCTCTGGTGGTGAGGCTACCAATTTAGTGTGTGTTAGGAGAAGGCCTATGTGAAATTATTTCTTCACTGGTAGGGGCTTTGGATCAGGTATTTTTAATATCTGTCAGTATGCTAACAGAGGGGAACAGAGGTATTGGGACCTGTTAATAGCAGAGTTTTAGGACATTATATAATCTCTTTTTCATAGGTTGGAAGATTACAATGATCTCATGCCAATCTGGACGCGTCAGAGTGAGACTCTGAAAGAAACCTATAGTGAATATTTCCTTGCTGATATAATAGAACATCAAGATGAAGAAAATCAAACTGTTGTTTGCGAGGTCAGTCCGTCTTATAGTCCTGTTTGATCTAATCATCATGTTAGTGATGTATATGTAAGTAGCTCATGGTGCAGCTCAGTGAATAAAAAGAACAAGCTCACTTTTGGAAGGTAGAATTCATGAACTGCACACACACAATGCCCTCTGCCACTTTCATTGTGTATCTCAGTTCTTTAGGAGTGGTACCTCCTGTTAAGTAAATGAAGCAGCAATTCCTGGTAACTGTGTGGATTATTTCCAAGTAATTGGAACAGGCCACTCTGAAAAAAAGGTTGCTGTTTTAGATATTTTACATTATAGATGACCAGTTTTCATTCCTTGTGAAAATTAATATTGCATGTGAAAACTAGTAACCAGTAATAATTTCTCAGTTAAAAATGATGCATATTTTTTCAATCTCCTGGCTGGGGCAGTCAGATTTTTCCTGAATTGAAGACAGAAATTCAGGAATGAATTTAAATAGGAAAGAGGTACTAATAGCTATCCATCTGAAAATTCCTCTTAATATTTTCATGCGTTAGTAACTGTGCATGGTATCGTAAACTGATAGGCAACATAACCTACTTAATTCCAGAAGTCTGCTTTCTATACCAAATGATTTTATAAAACCTTAACATGTAATCACTGCCATTGGAAGCCAAATAGGAAACAATAAGCCATTAGTGTAATAGCACATTACAAATGGCTATCTTTATAAATAATACATTTCAATTGTATGTTCATAGCTCGATATGATACCAGCAAAAGGTGTTTCAGGCCCTCATGGTTTATACTTGCCTTTGCTGCTGTGAAAGACACCTCCATGCGAACCAAGATAGATGCCAATTTTCCCTGCAGAGAATGAAGCTGGCAACCTCTTTTTGCACATATGGTAGATGGATTGGTTAATCAGCCTCTGCTGAGCCTTGGGCCTAAAATTACACAGCAGCCAGACAACTGCAGTGACCCAGCTTTTGTTCAGTT
Source organism: Oxyura jamaicensis (assembly GCF_011077185.1). Classification (NCBI taxonomy): domain Eukaryota; kingdom Metazoa; phylum Chordata; class Aves; order Anseriformes; family Anatidae; genus Oxyura; species Oxyura jamaicensis. The sequence continues at coordinate 389,699 of NC_048895.1, forward strand.
ACACAAACAAACAATCACTTGTTGTTTGGGGAAAAAAATTAAACTTGATTTTTTAAAATTTTTATTGGAGTGCTGATGGCAGAATAAAACAGCTATACAAATCCATCCTGTGAGTTTTCATAATGTTTTTAAAGAAGGCTTTCATTATGTGTATTAAGGAAAAAAATATTTTGATTTTTTATTTTATGAGAAAGTTGAATATAGGACTAACATTTGAAGAGCTTCCTACTTCTAGACTGGTCTCAGCTTGAAGCCAAACCCTTCCAACACACTGGTTCTGATTTTCCAGAGTCTACTTCTGTCTCAACACTGCAACGTTCTGGAAACTTTCAGTAATAATCAAACATAAAGTGACATGCCCTTTCAGTGTTGCAGGGATCTTGTCATTCCCAGGGCTTTTTTTTTTTTTTTTTTTTTTTCTTTGAAGGCTGGTTCTTAGATATTTTTAGAACCTGAAAATACTCAATGCTTATAATTACTTTTTATAATACATACCATATAATGTTTTAGAACTCTTTATATACTGTACAATTGTTTTATTATTTTCATAGGAAAACACAATATGTTTTTCAGTTTGAGCACAATTTATTTACAAAGTAGCATCAAATAATTAGTCAACCATTATGGTTAGCTAAATCCAGCCCGTAGGTTAGCTGTACTTAAGGAAAAATTATGCCCTTTTTAGAGGTCTCTAGTTGAAGGGTAATAATAATAATAATAATTAGAACATCTAACATAGAGGGTATAATACACTTAATTGGAAAAAAAATAACTTTATACTTTTACACACAGCTACAGCTAGTATGCTGAAATTCTTGTTTTTCCTTTTTTTCTTCTTGTTTTGCCCTTTTTTCCCCCCTTTTGTCCTCACAACCCTTTTTTTTTGTCCTCAACTAAAATTATCTGCTCAACTTTTGCGCGTGACATTGTTTTTATATCGTAGGCTGAAGACACTGCAGTGGGATTCATGAGCTTATGCTCTCAAGTAGATGTTTCCTTGTTTCATGAGTGTTTTGACTTAGGGCCTTTCCATGGACTCTGTAAACCACATCCTGAAGATGTTCTCAAAGCGCCACGGGAGCCAAGCATTCCAGAAGGTACCTATATTCTAAAATTACAGGCAGATTCAAGGTGCATTTATTTCTAGCTTTTGAATAGGTTTTGAAAAAAAATGGAAGAGGACATAGGCTTATATTAGTAAGAAAAAAAGAATGTGTCTGTGCTTTGGAGATGGTTGCCTGGTGTTTTTTTAATTCAGAGGAGCTTGTCTGTACAGCGTGTCACACTGAGACTCTCATCAAAACAGAGGTGTGAGATATAAGTAGGTTTCAAGGTTTGGAAAGCCAAAGAATAGGGTCTACTTCCCATCAGTTGGCTACAGCTGTGCTGTTAAATTAAGACTTAATTTTTAAACTTGGTTCTAATGTCTGTCAGCAGCTAAGCAGCTGGTTATCAGTGGCTGTCATGTAGTCTTGTGATTTATGCCCTCTTATTTCCTTGAGGCCCATTTTCTGGTCTGTCTGCTTACTGTTTGCAGTCTTTTAGGTTATGAGATTTTGGAAGATCAGGAACTGTTTTCATTCTATTTTTATGTTGAACACAATATGACAAACCACCTACAAGCCATCTTACTGCAACTAACAAATAGCAGTAACATGAATATGTTGCCTATTTATAGAACACTAATAATTTACATGTCATCATTATTTTTCAGTGTTGAAGGTCTTTTTGTCCAGAAGGGCAGCATTTTGCTGTCTGCTAATTATTAGTAATAGAATTAAAGAAACACCACTAGGTTGTTACACATCTGCTTGTTTGAACACAAAGCACCAGGCAAAAAAGCAACTGGGCAGCTTCAGAGCAGTCACCAGCTGGTATCTCATAGCTGAAAGCCATGGTACAGTAAAGGGAAAGAAAAAAAAAAATGCCTTCCAGCCACACCTGTGGATTTCCCCTCCCCGGCAAAGAATATTGCTAGTAAGAGATGAAGGAACCCAGCTGCCTTGTCCTGTATCAGTCCACGCTCCTGGAACTTCAGGAGTATTGTTTCAAAATAGGTGACAGACATATGTAGAAATGTAGGTAGGACTGAAGGAGGAAGAAGGATCATGTATGATAGTCTCTTCTAAAAACTAGACTTCCCTTTCCTTTCTTGCTGTTCTGGGCCAACCCTCCTTGCACTGTTTGGTCAGGAACAAAGTTTGGGAAGAACTTTCCCACCCTGCAAAGTCATGCAAATTTCACTCAGGATTAGTTCTTCAATAAGCTGTATGAAAATGTGCAGAAAAGTATGAAATATACTTCATTTTAAAACTGCAAATATTATCTCAGTATTTTAAATTCTCATTAACTATGAGTAGTATTGACTTTACTTTGGCTTCTGTCCTACTGCTGTATCAGCAGGAAATCTAGGCATATATGTTGCCTAATCCCTTCAATCAGCAAATTTGCTGATGATACAAAACCTGAAGGAGGAGCTGGTATGGCAGAGGGCTGTACTGCTGCCCAGAGGGCAGCATTACTCTTGGTGTATTACTCTGAGGGCTGTATTACTCTTGGTGGTTGTTTGTTTTTTGCAATGCTGTATTTACTTTTTAAGTACAATTAAAAAAAAAAAAAAAAAAAAAGTAGTATCCCTCTATTTGGAATGGCAAATAAGTTTTGTGTCATGGATCCTGTGAAATACCTGCCTTCAGTACTGAGCCAATTCCCAACGTCTGTCTCCAGAACAGAATGGCATCAGGAGCTGCTATGACCCTACTGTCTCCTCCATCTGCCTGCTGAGTGGGCAGCCTGTGAGTGCGCTTGCAGCTGCAATTCTGTTAGAGCTACAGCCACAAATTTCAAGCTTGTTGTGTTCAAGAGCAGAAGGGGAAATAGAATTATTGGTAGGCTTTTTCAGATATCTTGAATGCAAATCATTGAGGGTCTCAGAGACATACACCTGAGAAGGAACTTGATTATCATCAGTGAATTGCCTGGCTCTGATACAATTCTTAGAGAGTGAGCCACTAGAAATTTAATAGTAAAATTAGAGGTAGCCCATGGCTATATATTGCTCAGGAATATTAATTCTATTATCATGGAATAATAATAAAAACTATTGTGATAACTCTGTACATTTTAGAACATAAACAATTATAACATTTTAAAATAGTTTTGCTTGTCCTGAAGCATTGTAAACTGTTGTTTATGCCTGCCCAGTATAGCCAAAAAGAAAGTGATGAAATTAAAGGCTGTGGTAATTGAATTTTAAAGAAATAGAAAGAAAAGAAAGAAAGAATATGTATATATATAGTTATTTCTCTAACCTCTAATATCAATTCAATAAAGTGTTAGCTTGTCACAAGTTACAAAAGTTTTATATGCTTTATTGAAAATATATGCTTTATGATGGATATTTGATAAATGTCTTTTATAAACTATAAACAAATCATTTATGTAAACAAAAAGTCTGTTTTTCAAATGGTTGGGAAAAAAAAGGTCTGATTCAGGTTTTGTTATTGCATGAGACATGACTCAAAATTCATCTCAGCAGTTATTCATGAAAACATACAGGAAAAGCAGGAGTGTTTCCTTTATTTATTTATTTATTTATTTATTTATTTATTTATTTATTATTAAGAAAGGAAAAGAGCCCACCATTTTAATAAAGAATTTTACAGAAAAAAAACCGCCCCCCCCCACCCACTGGCTATCACTGCCAAAAACACAAACAAACAAAAAAACATGAGCACAGTTCCCCTTCTGTTTGAATTTTTCAATTTATTAAAAATTTGGTTTGAAAAGGAAATTATATCTTGGGCTTTTTTGGTAAATGGAGACCCAAATAATAGTTCCAACCTGGTAGTCCATCGATAATCCTTTCCAATATAAGGGTCTACCTATGTCCCTGTAATTTACTATAGTGTCATTGACACATAGTTTAAACTTGATTATATAGCATAACGTGCATAACTATATAAATGCTGTTATAATGATGGCACCATTTCTGTGGTCTACTGTATTGAAAATGTGCTGCCAAATTGTCTTTTGTCTAGGGAAACTTTGCTGCCTTTGCATCTTATGTCAATAGAGGATGTCGACTTTCTTTTATTGAATTCAAAGGCTGAGAATTTAAAATGTGAGCCACATTCCTTTGTAGCGTATTCACATGTTCCCATATGAAAGACGTAAATAAATACATAAATAAAAATAAAAACCAACAAGGATATTTTTTCAAGCTCTTTAGCTTGAAAATAGAGACCAAAGGTTGATAGTATTTTTTCCTTTCAAAATGTAGTACTGAATAATAATAAAAGAGCGTACAAAAATCTGTGTTTAACACAATATTGATATGCCACTTACATTTCAGGGTAATTACAGTAATTTGGTTGTTACTCTATATGGTGTCACGAATTAGTAGCCAGAAAACATTATGATGCAGTGGGAATGATTCAAGGGCTTTTCATCAGGCTTCGTGTTGAACTGGCTTCTTGATCCTGCTGACTGTTACCTCTGCTAACAACCTAGCAATCACAGAATTATTTTAATTTTCTTTTTGTTCATGTTCCTTACTTCACTGAGTGCAACAATATTTATTCTTTGCAGTCACTTCTGTACAGCATATATATGTGATATGTGATACAGCATATATAGTGATGCAGCTATATTTGACAGTAGTGAATGGTGTAGCCATTAAGGGATTTCATTTTAGTGTGAAGTCAGAAACAACATATCAATATTTACATGACAACAAGAGGCTTGTATTAATTAACTTTTGACACCTGCAAGGCTGTTCATAATGAGAAATGTAGCTGGGTTAATCAAAACGACATTTGATCATTTCTGTGAAGTCTCACATCTGTGATACCCCTGGAGAAACCATGATTTGTAACCCCTGTGTTTCTTCTTGCCCTGCAAATTGCATCTGCATTCTTTTCTACTAACGGTGAATCAGATTTTCAGATAACAGATTTTTTAAAAAGACTTTGAGCTAAACTATTTTAAACCTTTGAGGGTTTTTTTTATTGTTGTTGTTTTGTTCTGTTTTGTTTTCCTTAAGGAGAAAAAAGCTCATTACTCTTTGAAGAAAAATGCTCATGTCAGTGAATGTAGCTTAGATGGATTTACCAAATTCAGATAGCGGAGTGAAAAATCCTGTTGTGCTGTGATTTTTGAATATTTTTCTCCTTCTCCTGGAGCTCAGAAACTATGACTTTGCTGTGTTACTGGAGCTTTCACATGCAGGGATGTACTGGCCTGATCTGTTTTCTACAGCCATGATACCTATACTTCAAGAGTTTAATGGTTAAAAGTTATTTTCAGACTTAATTTCTTAATATAAATGTAGTAAACTGAGACTGTAAGATTAGGGAAGGGATGATTCAAGGAATGTCAGAACTATTGAAGAGAGACACTCAAGGACTGAAAAAGAGCAGCTGACATTTAGCTTTAGTAATTTTAAGTGGTTATTTGTTGTCATATGTAGGCTTTGCTAGTACTTCCATGTTTCTTTTCCAGGTTGATGACTAGAATAATTTAGTCCATAGCATTAACTTCAGATGTGGCCTTATCAAGTGATCTCTGGTTCTGAATACCCTTACCTTCTACTGACATTAAAGGAAATAATCCATCAGAATGCAGATTTAGGAATTGCTTTCCAAAAAATACTTTACATGTGCTGGAGTGGTGATTGTCTGCTGTCAAATGAGCATCAAAGTGTTGTGAAAGTTAGTAGTCTGCTCTCTCACATTGGTGCCACGTACCAGTAGAGTTCTGAAGGGCTATTGTGTGTTGCTGTGTGAACTGTCAAGATCTGTGTTAAGATACTGGTTAAGTAATTAAAATAAAATATAATGCATCATGTATGTTCCACACTGGTATTGGACATTTTTATTGTGGTTTGTTAACATTTTAATTATCAGCTCTGGAATTGCTCCCAGCCAAGGGGGTAGAATGGCAAAAAATGCATATAACAATATTTAGATAAACTCCCTAATATGTAGGTGTTTGTCTTAATTGGATTCAGCACTTGATCAGAATTGCTGTAAGTATGTAAACATATATATTGCATCATGTACGTATATGTCGTGGCTGTTTCTCAGGTCAGTCAATGATTAAAAATTGATTCATAATATGGCTGCAAGTAATTTCGCCCCATCAGGTGAGGGAGCTGTTTTACTCGCAAAAATATTACTACTCTGATTGGGATGAACTAAACTAGAGTGACACGGTAATGTTGCTGAAGAAGGTAGGGCGATCTTTCATGTAGATTTAAAACCTGGTTTCTGTGAATTTGATTGTCAATTGTCTTTTCTTTCCACTGAGCCTTTTTATTCTTCCTTTTTTTTTTTTTTCTTTAATTATTAATTAATTTGAAAAAAATGCTGCTGATGTCTAAAAGCCTGCCACACCTGTGGTCACTGCTACTGTGGGCATTCTGTACACTGTTCAATGAGTGTCTGGTTTTTGGCTGAAAAATCATACACGAAAGAATTGCAATGGCTGATGAAGTGCTTTGAAGCAGTTGCTTCAGCATCCAGGAAAAGCAGCAGAGGAGAATATTTCTTAGACAAGATGAAGAGGAAGAGGCAAAAATGGACAAACTGAGAAGTGTTGACCAAATGGCAATTACTTTTTATAAGAAATGAAATAGGGGTTATAAAGCTAGTTAAATTCAGCAAATGAGAAGGGAATTTCAATCCCTGTTCCTTGACCCTGTTTGTTCCAATAAGTAAGGGTTATGGCTTGCCTAGCTTTTACTCTGAACTTCAGTTCTATTAGCAGAATTAATTTGAGAATCAAGAGCCTTGATCATTCTTATGGTCATCAGAAAAAAAGGCAGCAACAGACAAAGTTTAAGATACCAGTCAATACACTACTCACTCATATTTTTCTCTTCAGATAGGGTCAAAATTTATTACATGTAATAAAAGAGTTAGGAATTGCTTCCCAACTGTGTCTTGTTCAATTCCTAATTTAAAACCAATTATCTGATTTTGCCTTGAGATCAAATTGTCTAATGAAGTTCTAGCCAAGTAAATACGGGAGTCTATTTAAATGTAGTTATTACAAATAAATAAAAGAAACCTGTCAACAGGAGCAGGCTGGCACACCTACTCTTTAGTTACATATATGATTCTGATGGTTAAGCTCTCATTTTTACGTGTGTTTATTCTTTTTCATTACTCAGATGAAGATAAAAGCAACCAAACAAGTCAGGAAGCAGAGTCCATTTCATCTCAAAACGTGGAACATATTAGTGACCAAGATGCAGCTGTGCAGGTAATACCCCTGTATACAGCAGTGCTGGTAACTTTTTAAGTTAATTTGAAGCAGACATGGAAGCTGCTAGGACAAGCAGTGTTTCCACTCCTGCACTGTCCACTGCATGTGCCCACACTTGTGTCTGCTGTCCTGCATAGCTCAGAAGCTGCTCTAGCTAGGGTCTGGGTGGAGGTGGCAGTTGTGATTAACCAGAGGAGTTTTTCCATCTAGTTCCACCTGAATAGCAGGCAGCATGGGAATGGGAACAAGTGGCATGGAGGGAGAAAAAGGATGGGGGCTGCTGGTGCGGGTCTGCCACTGACTGAAGTAGACAACCTCAGTAGTCGAGGTCGGCCGCCTCAGAGCCGGCGCAGCCACAACCGCAGTGCCCACCCACCACAACCGCAGTGCCCACCTACGAGTTACAGGGAGACCTCGGTCCCTTGCTTCGTGGCCCAAGACAGCAACGTGACCGGGCCGCATGCGCCGGCTCTCACGAGAGAGGCTGACAGGTAGCGGGCGTTGTCAGGGGCGGCTGCTGTGCCCAGGCCCTCCACCTAGAAAGAGCCACCAGGCACAGTGAGGGGCGATCAGCACGTGAGCACCGCCCGCAGCATGCTGCGGTGGTGAGTGTGGGAGCTCGTGCGGTGGGGCACAGGGATGCTGTCCCTCCTCCCTTTCAAGTCCATCCTATCTGCTGGCAGTCTCTGTGACCACAGTTTTTGCCATGGTCTCCACCAGGTAGAGAGCTTGCCTGGTGGAGTAGCTCCCTGGTGTGCCAGAGAGAAAGGTGCCACGGGGATACCCCACGATTGTTGGTGAACCCCCTGCCCTGTCTCTGTTGGGTGGGGGGGTGACCTGAGGGATGGGGAGGGGTGGGAGAGGGTCCCTGCTTGGCACTGTGAGCAAACTACCCCTCTGCTTCCCTTGCATCCCCAGGCCCCCCTAGCAATAGGTTTGTAGCATTGGACAGTGAAGGGGGGGAGGTGCAGGAAGGTTCCCGTAAGAGGTTACTGACAATGAGGAAGTCAACTCCACGCATTCAGACTGCCTCTGCCAGGAAAGAAAGAAGGGTGGTTGTGGTAGGCGACTCCCTTCTCAGAGGAACAGAGGGCCCCGTTTGCAGACCAGACCTGAGCTGCTTATCTGGTCAGGGACATAACTAGAAAACTCCCAGAGCTGGTTCACCCCACTGATTACTACCCATTACTCATAGTTCAGGCAGGCAGCGATGAAATTGCTCAGAGAAGCCTGTGAACTATGAAGAGAGATTTCAGGGGTTTAGGGTGAATAGTTCAAGGAGCGCAGGTTGTGTTTCGTCCCATTCCTTCTGGGGAGGTGAAGGACATGGAGCAGGCTAGGAAAACATGGGTAATGAGGCTGAGAGGCTGGTGTTGAGACAGGAACTTTGGGTTCTTTGACCATGGGGCAGTTTACTCGACCCCTGGCCTGTTGTCGATGGATGGAACTCACCTGTCTCAAAGGAGGAAGTGAATCCTGGTGCAGGAGCTAGCAGGACTCATCGAGAGAGCTTTAAACTAGCTGTGATGGGGGAAGGGGGTAAAACAGCTCACCAGAGAAGTGCCCAGGGGAACAATACTAAAGCTGGGGGTGAGGCAGATGTCTCGTTTGAAGTGCATCTACACCAATGCACACAGCACGGACAACACAACCAAGAGGAGCTAGAAGCAATTGTGCGACAGGCTAACTACGACCCAGTAACTGAAACGTGGTGGGATCACTCCCACGACTGAAATACTGTGATGGATGGCTACAAGCTCTTCAGAAGGGTTAGACAAGGTAGGAAGGGTGGTAGTGTGGTTCTTTATATTAAAGTGTTTTGATGTTGAAGAGCTTGCGGTTGGGAATGATAAAGTTGAGTGTCTTTGGATAAGGATCCGTAAGGATTAGGGGGAAGGCCTGTAGGGGTGACGTTTTGGTGGGGATCTGCTACAGACCGCCTACTCAGGATGAAGAGATGGATGCTATTCTTTGAGTAGCTTGCAAAAGTTATACAATCACCAGCACTTGTTCTCATGGGAGACTTCAACTTCCCTGATATATGCAGGAAGTATAATACTGTGCAGAGGAACCAGTCCAGGAGGTTTCTAGAGTGTGTTGAACATAGCTTTGTGACACAGCTGGTTCAAGAGCCTACCAGGGGAGGTGCCCCACTAGACCTGCTCTTCACCAACAGAGAAGGACTTGGGGAAGATGTGAAAGCTGGGGACTGTCTTGGTCAGAGTGGCCATGAAATTGTAGTTTTCTATCCTTGGTGATGTCAGAAGGGTCACTAGCAAAATTGCTGTCTTGAACTTCTGGAGGGCAGACTTTGACTTTGTCCTGAATAGGACGTGTTGCAGGGGTCCCTTCAGAGTCACTCCTGAAGGGCAAAGGGGTTCAGGAAGCCTGGACACTCCTCAAGAAGGAAATCTTACAGGCACAAGAACAGGCTGTACCTGAGTCCTGTATGGCGAGCCGGAGGGGAAGAAGACCAGCATGGATGAACCGGGAACTTTTATTGAGATTCCAGGAGAAAAAGAGAGTCTATGTCTGCTGGAAGAAGGGACAGGCTACTTGGGGTGACTACAAGGAAGTTGCTAAGATACGCAGAGAGGAAGTTAGAAGGGCAAAAGCCCAGCTTGAACTCCAATTGGCCACTGCAGTAAAAGAGAAAAAAAAATCCTTTTACAAATATATTACCAGCAAGAGAAGAACCAAGGAAAAATTCCATCCTTTACTTGATGCAGCAGGCAATGTGATCAATAGGGATAAGGCTGAGGTTCTCAACACCTTCTTTACATCTGTCTTTAATAGTAAGATAGTTATCCTCAGGGTACTTTATGCTTGGACCTGGATGTCCCCTGTGATTCAGGTAGAGAATCACCCACTGTGATCCAGGAAGAGACAGTTAGAGACCTGCTCCTCCATCTGGAATGTCACAAGTCCACGGGACCAGACAAGCTCTACCCTATGATGCTGAAGGAGCTGGCAGAGGTGATTGCCAATCCACTTTCCACCATCTCTCAGCGTTCCTGGTTATCTGGAGAGGTCCCAGAGGATTGTAGGCTTGACAATGTGACTCCCATCTACAAGAAGGGCTGTAAGGAGGACCCAGGGAACTACAGGCCTATCAGCCTGACCTCGGCTCCAGGGAAAGTTATGGAGCAAATCATCTTGGGTGAGATCATACGGCACTTGTGTGGCATCCAGGGGATCAGGCCCAGCCAGCACTGGTTCACAAAAGGCAGGTCATGCTTGTCCAACCTCATCTCCTTCTTTGATTGTGTGACCAGACTAGATGAGGGAAGAGCTGTTGATGTATTCTACTTAGACTTCAGCAAAGCCTTTGACACAGTCTCCCACAGTATTCTCCTGGGGAAACTGTCTGTCTGTGGCTTGGACAGGTATACTCTTCTCTGAGTAAAGAACTGGCTGGAGGGCTATGCCCAGTGGGTTGTGGTTAATGGAATTAAATCCAGCTGGCATCCTGTTACAACTGGTGTCCCCCAGGGTTTGGTACTGGGCCCAACTTGTTTAATATCTTTATTGATGACCTAGACAAGCAGATTGAGTGTACCCTCAGTAAGTTTGCAGACGACACCAAGTTGGGAAGTAGTGTCGATCTGCCTGAGGGTAGGGTGGCCCTTCAGAGGGATCTGGATAGGCTGGGCTGCTGGGCTGAGGTGAATGGGATGAGGTTTAACAAGGCCAAGTGCTGGGTCCTGGGCCGCAATAACCTCATGCAACGCTATAGGCTTGGGGCAGAGTGGCTAGAAGACTGAAGAGGAAAGGGACCTGGGAGTGTTGGTTGATGCTCTGCTGAACATGAGCCGGTGGTGTGCTCAGGTGGCCAAGAAGGCCAATGGAACCTGACCTGTATTAGAAGTAGCGTAGCCAGCAGAAGCAGGCAGGTGATTACCCCCCTGTACTCAGCTCTGGTGAGGCTGTGCCTCAAGTACCATGTTTGGTTTTGGGCCCCTCACTACAAGAAAGACATCAAGGCCTGGAGCATGTCCAGAGAAGGGTAACAAAACTGGTGAGGGGTCTGGAGCACAAGTCTTATGAGGAGTGGCTGCGGGAGCTGGGGTTGTTTAGCCTGGAGAAGAGGAGGCTCAGGGGAGACTTCATTGCACTCTACAACTTCCTGAAGGGAGGTTGTGACAAGGAGGAGGTCGGCCTCTTCTGTCATATAGCTAATGATAGGACTTAAGGGAATGGCCACAAGTTGCAACTGGGGAGATTTAGATTAGATATCAGAAAAAACATTTTCTCTCAAAGAGTGGTCAGGTACTAGAATGGCCTGCCCAGGAAGGTGGTGGAGTCACCATCCCTCGCAGCATTAAAGAAGCGCCTGGACAAGTTGCTATGAGATACGATTTTGTAGCTTAGTGGGTATTATTGGTGACAGGAAGATGGTTGTACTAGATTAATTTGTAGGTCATTTCCAACCTTGTGTTTCTATGATTCTATGAAATGTGTGTGGATGCACAGCTTCAAGTGGGACCTGCTGCAGATGTGAAGAGAGCATTTCTGTAGCAGGGCAGGAGTCTGCTTACTTTGAAAGGTCTGTGAGTCTTGAGGTTTTGACGTGACTATGTTACTGGGCTTCAAATCTGTTACTGACAGAAAGCTACCAAAATGTTAAAAACAGAAGTATAGCTTCAATTTTCTCCCATAATTTGTAGAACTTAAAGGGTGCCTGTTCTCTCCATGCATTTTCTGTTTCTGATGGTGAGCCTCAACTTCATAAGAGAGCATTACTACAACATCTATTGGTGCAGTACACATCAGCAGAGAGTTTATCCCAAGAAATCTTAAACAGTTACACCCGTCTTTTATTCTCTCTTTCAGTAATGTATCAAAGCTACTCTGGTTTTCTTCATGTTATTGTTCATTTCCATTTTAACAACATTATCTGTTTTCATTCCATTTTCTTTACCATAACATGTTTTAACTTTCACATAGTTTCAGTATGCATGAGAAAGCATTTCTGAAAGATGTTTTATTGCCTTGCAAAGGGATTCTAATGTTAATCACAGAATCACAGAATTGTAGGGGTTGAATATCATTGGGTCCAACCCCCTTGCCAAAGCAGGTTCATTAGAGCAGGCTGCCCAGGTAGGCATCCAGAGAGGCCTTCAATATCTCCAGAGAAGATACCTATTAGTTGTTTACAAATGTATTGCTCTTTGGCAACAATTTCTAAATTTTTAAGACCATTTTAATCTAGTGTTTTAAAAATGAAAGCATATTAAAAATACCTCCTCAAACTTTTGTGTTTGTCAAGGTGACAGGTAAAAACTACATCCCTGCATGTCTGCTTGGAATGCTTTAAGATAGGAATGATACAAGACCTTAATTAAAAAAAAAAAAAAAAAAAAAAAATTCTTCTGGAATGTTTTAAGTGATCACTTCTCTTATTATTGCAGAAAGGTGAACTGATTACCATTTCCCATACTGAACTGCTTTTAGATGATAACACACACAAAGATTTTAAATACTCAGCATCACCCCTCCTTGTGACTGAAGAAAAAGATACTTTCCATCCAGTGTACAGAGGAGCTTCAAATGCTGTCTGTATTCGTCTGTTTTGTATTGATGAGAAGTATGAGACTAGGTAAGTGTGGATGAATAGTTACTGCTTTCCTAATCTTAGTGACAACTTTTAATGTAACATTTTTGGACAAATCTGAAAGTGACAGCACGTGCTAGAACTAGGTTGTTTTTTTTTTTTTTTTCTCTTTCTTTCACTGATAACTTACTGAAATTTTCAAACTCCAGCTAGAACTTCCTACCTCTAATAGAACTATGGGGACAAAAATTAGCAAGTTACTTTTGCAAAAGGTACTGACCATTAGAAAAGCAAATATGTCTGAGAGGATGACATGAAGTAATCCTGACTGTATCTCAGAATATTGTCCTGAAAGAGTTACTGCTGACCCTGCATGACATGGATCCCAAAATAGCAGTTTGGTTTTAGTCTAGGTATGATTGAATCTTAGCCCTCAAGGGAAGTTCACTGCTGAGGAATTTGTGTTATACAGTAAAGTTGCTAAATGTTTCAGTCTTTTAGGTCTAGAGCTGTTTTGTGGCTTGCTAGTGCATTGTAAGTAAAATGCAAAGGAACCAAACTGCTGGTATATATCTGCAGATGTTTGATACTTTTTTTAAAATTGTTTTTGACAGAAACAATTTCAAAGTATTGATGTTGCCATTAGTCTGATAAAGTACATTGGATAGGTTTGCCAAATGGGTACTGACACAAACCTTGTGAATACTGTGGTCCATGACAACTTTTTGTAATCTCATTTAATGTTTACTATATACTAATGCTGCTCTCTTAGCCCATGGAATTCTTCTGGAAAATGTTTTTTGAGTCAGCAACATCTAAGTCAATTTTTTCCATTCAGTGAATAAAATAATGTTTTGATATTATTTCAGATGTTGAGGCTTGTTCTTGTTAATAGTGATGCTTCAACCATACTGATGTGCAGCATGTGACATCTGCAATTGATTAATGTTGAGTTAGCAGGAATGAATGTCTGATTAGCATTATGAATGCTAATTCATTGCATTTATGGGGAAGTAAATATTGAAATGTTTAGGATCTGTTTGTTATGCATTTTATGTAATAATGTTTGCTCTTGGTTGCAGATCACTGGATTTTTTGCATTATGTTTTCAAGCTTTTTCCAGTATGTATACTTTAAGTTTTAAAGTTTATATGTATGCTTGGTGTGACAGAAGTGCAGCTGTCAGCAAGAATATTTAGGTCTGGTGCCTGAGTAATTCAGTGACTCACAGGAGTACAGCATGGCTAGCTACACTGTGCTGAGTTACCCTGAGTCTGACTTCTGTTTTTGGCTGCTTTTGGACTTTCTGTACTGTCTACATAAGTTCTTTGTTTATGTTCCATGGGGGATTTTATATATATTTTTTTTTTTTTTGAGATGCAAATTTAGAGAGCAAATGTTTTGAACTCCTTTAAAATTGTGTATAGATATATATGGTACCTAAATTAAAAATAGTATCAAGGAAAAAACATTACAGGAGCCAGAGTTAAATCATAGGAAGCAGCACTATTAAGGGAATCTGTATTACTTGCCTATATCCTAAACCGTGGGTGTTTAGGGCAAAGCTAACGTGAGGTAAACAAGGATATGAATATACAGTGCAGTAACTACTTACCAGGTATAGTAAGAAAAAAAATTAATCACACAATGTGCTCAAACTGACTGCAAATACAATGTGCGTTTGTATGAATAGGCAGCCTGTAGCACATGTACACCAGCAATGCCAAATTCAGGACAAGATTAACATCACTAGATGTATACAAACTTACATTCTTCAGGTTTAGTGTGTGTACAGTGCAAGGTATGGTGCTGTGCATGCACACTGACTGTTTGTTCAGGATCTTAGGACATCCTGCTCTCCTTGATGGTCTCACTTGGCTGCCAGTGTGCAAAAGATCCCCGACAGGCATACATTGTCTTAAAATGCCACTACAACAGAATTGCAGGGTAGAGAAACAAACCTCTCAAGGAAAATAAATTAACCCTAGAGGTGTGGGCATAGGCATAATGTTTCCACTGAGGAAGAAAAGAAAAACAGGGAAGGGAAGGACCTTAAGGGAATGCCAGCGTTTTAACTAATAAGTCTTTACTACTGGATCTAAAAGACCCATTTTTGTAAGTCAAGTTTATGTTGGGTTTATCAGTTGCTTTGTGCTGCCCAGGCATGAAAGTGTCTTAAGTAGAACAACATTTGGAGTGTATGGATGTTTTAAGCACATTTTTTAAGTTTTGTTTATTTTCTTTTTATCCCTTCTAGTCAGAAGCTTTTGTGTAAAGCTGACATTGAGATCACTAAGAGCCTATATTCTCTGCAAATGTTTTCAGGACAAAGACTTCTGTATCATCCTTGTGCCACATCATGTGCCGGAGTTTTGCTTGATCCGGAGTTTTGTTCGCGTTGTCCCTTACTTCACTACCCAACTTGGCCATGAGCTTTACGTGTTCCACCGTGTGGGATTGCTCAAGTGAGTCATGCACCTCGTGACAACAAATGATATACTATGAGTTACTTTAGTGGAATATACTTGCATCATCAAACCTCGCACCAGATGCATATTCCTTCATTATCTCAGAGCAAGCTGATATGTTTGCATGGTACAGCACAACATCTTGCAGAAATGGTAACTAGAGTCCCAAAACCAGTATAGTTGAATAGCATGGGACTGTGCCTGGAACAATTAGGATCAGGGTTAAGTAACTTAGTCTTCAGCAGCATTACTGCAACTGTTTCACTTCTTGTTGTGGAGTGAATTCTAAGCCTACTCAGATGTATCTCCACATAGCATTATACTAGATGGTGTAAAAATACCTTATATTTTCAGTAAAATAAATTAATTAGTGACTTGATTTTTAATGAAACAAAACATAAGGTAATTAAACATGTAAAAGCAAGTGGTCTTCTGACTGCCAGCATTTATATGGTTTCCTGTAAAGTAAAAAGAAAATTGCAATAGGAAGATTCCTTTAAAGTTTGAATGTATGGTACTAACTTAATGAAGATAAACATTATTATGGATGAGTAGCTTCTCCAAGCTACTTCCTTGTAAACAAAACCAACGGAGAAATATGGTGCCACATTTGACCCTTTAGACTTGGGTTGGTTTGAATAGCATTGACTATTTGAAAGCCAGGTGTAGATTTAATTATTGGAAACATGATAAAAATTTCTTGCAAGAGAGAACTGCAGTAATGCATTTCTTGAACATACACAACAGTAACCTCATTGTTGAGTATCTATTTTACCTAATTTATCTCTTTTTCTTGTGTGTGTCAAATCAGGTATTTCATGTTTTTCAAATTTATGCTACTCTGAACATTTCTATAGTCTGAAGTATTCATAAACTGGGATGCAGAAACTCTGTCTTTATAACTTCTGTCACAATCCTTCATTTGTATCACAAGCCTGTGCTGGCCCAAACACCAATCTTAAATTTTTGACACAGTAGGACATTTTCCTTTTGTTTCATACTAATGTAGCTAAATACTCTGTGATTTCAGAGAAATAATTCTGTTTTAATTGCATTCTTAATCACCATTGATGGTATACAAATAGCCTGTGCAGGAACTGGCCAGCTACTGTTGGACATATGCAGAAGCCTTTTACCACGGGATGAAATTGGGCTTCTGTCTATTATGTAAGAATCCAGCTGGACAAAGATAAAGCCACTGGAGTAATTCCTGTTAATCTCAGTCACAGCTGTTCAGTAATCCAGCAGTAGGATTGGTAGTCATGAGTCCTTTTGCGATTTTGTTCAAAATTAAACTCGTTATCAAGGTTTTTAAAAGACCTTAACATTCTGATTAAATTGTGCATATTCCAAGTCATACCAGTCTTTCCATGACAACAGAATAGTGTCATTAGTAGCATTTTCCAGCGCCCCTGCAGCTGTGCTGGAAAGTAGGAAAAAATACCCTTTAAGTAAGGTTTATAATCAGAAGAGGTGTAGAAGAAACCAGGTGAAGCTTTTAGAAAGTTTCTGTGCACAACTTTGTGTACAACAGCAGATACTCCCTTAGGAAAAAAAAAAAAAAAAAAACAGGGAGGAAAAAAATTATGAAAAAGTAAAAGATCAATATATTGTACTTGCACCAAGAGCTTTCAAAAGGCATGTGAGTGAAAAGGACATCATATAAAATGGATTAAAAGGAAAACAGGGGTAAGAAGGTGGGAATGCGAAGAGATGAAAGGGCAAAATCAGAAGAGGCACAGGCACAAAATGAGATACTGATTAGCAAAGGTTGTAAGAGGAGTAAGAAAAAGTGTTAAGTACACAAAAAGCAAGAGTGCAGCAAATGGAAGTACAGGTCTGCTACTTAACAGTGAAGGAGAAAAAATAACAGATGAGAAGGCATAGGCTGAACTGCTTAATGGGTACTTTCCTTCAATTTTCACTAAATGGCATAATAATAATAATAGTGTCCTGGCTTCTGAGCAGTCAAAGGAACTGGGCATCTAAAGTGAGTTAATTCTTTGCTGGAAGAGAAATGAGCCCAATCCCTGGATACTCCTTCCTACTCTTTCATATTGACAGTGGATCTGGTTGTCTAATTATTCATATACTTATTTCATTTTGAAAATAATTTTCATTTTTTATGTGTTCTATTTTTTCTAATGCTAAAAACGTAGTTCATTATTGACCCAATTGCTTTCTCTTGGCCATTGGAGGGGGAATAATTCAAACCATGGGCACACTAGAGTAGCAGGGAGATAGAGTGCTCACGGGTTGCAGAGTTAACCAGATTGCTGGTCTTGCTGGCCATCATCCTCATCACTTGTTTGATCATGCAGTTAGCTGTCTGTGGAAATGTGTTAACAAGTGTGGAAACTGAGCCAAAGCTCACTTAGAAATTCAGGATTAGTTCGTAATTTGGATGCCAGCTGCAGGATTTCTTACAGAATGTAGTAATCAAATGTATTGTATGCTTTTGAGCACTCAAATAATTGAGTTGAAAGTATTCCATAAGATTGAGCTGTGAAATTTGCCATAACATATCATATATTAAGTAGGTATATATTTTTAAGGTTACTAGAACTGATATTATTAGAACCATATTCCACAAAATCAATATTAATGTGACTTAGGATGAAGAATAGCACATACAAGTTTAAATTGAAAACAAGAACTACAGGAATGGAAACTATACTACATGAATTGCAGGCTTTTGTAAACTGTGGGTGAAAGATCTTAATTCTTGGAAATTAAATTTTAATTGAGTTCCTTGAAAAGCACTCCATAAGTCTTAATTGTATGTGAGTCTTGTTTAACCAAGAAGGGTTGATGCCTTTAAAAGATAACAAGAATTTCTCAAATGCTGTAGATGGTTACTGTGAAGTAATTTTTTTCTTTTTTGGGTGAGAACATGTTTTATAACCAAGTGTGTGAACGAGTTAGGTGCCAGGGTATTCCTGTCTGTAGCTAACATGTTGGTGGTTTTTGCACAAAAAAACAGCTGGAACATGCTATAAATATTTTTATACCGTGTCACTGTCACGTGATTAGTAATTGTCAGTCTTATGTTTAGCAGAGGCATTTTATTTGTGTAAATTTATCCTCACGTATAACTGTTTGAAGAATTGAGGCCTAACACAAGTGTTAGTCATTTGGTGTTTATTGGAGAAATTCCTGCGTTGTATTGATATTCCTGCCTTTCTTTTGTTCCATATCTGAATATGACAGTAGGCTCTACTTATTTTTCTTTTTTTCTCCCTCTCTCTCCATTTTTTTTTTTTCCCATGTCAGTATATTAATGGATTCTTTTTTTATTTTTAAAGATTCCTTGCTTCCTGTCTCTGGCTTTTAGTCTCAGGAACGCATGATACCTTGTGGTTACAGCTATGGCTAGTTTTTGCTTTGTGGCATTGGGATGTAAGTGTTTAGTAGCAATTAAAGCAGCATTCCTGAGTTGTTTTAAGCAGATGGTGTGTGATCTCTCTTGTTATTACACAATAAAATTTAATATACGCATTTGGAAAAACTGTCATGTAGCAACCTATTTCAGCTATGAAAAGATGTATTCAAAGCTTATGGAAGAAAGACATCCTCACATGCATAGTAACTGTAGCCTTTAATTTGTCACAGAGCAAACTTCTACTTTTTTCTTTTTTAATAGGTCCTTTAATGTAAGAAGAGCAACAACAAATGATATAACTGGTGTCAAAATGCTTATTAAAAACCTTAGCTTGAATGAAAGTATATTGAATGACTTAAAGTTATTTACTTTGGCTCGCGGGGATCCAGTGAGTATTTGCTGCAAATGCATTTACAATAGAATGGATAAATACAGATAAATATGTCAAGAACTTACCATGGTACTCTAAACAGGTGTACTGTATGTATGTACTTGGTCAGTACCAGAAGTTGGTATAGGCTGTATTCAGCCTGATGTGATGGTTAATCTGATCTATGGCCTAGACCAACTGCCCATTTTTCTGGTGATTCTGCAAATGCTGAGACAGAAGCAGGATGGATACTTTGTTGTTGTTGTTGGCCACCCACAGCCTGATTTCCATTGTTGCTTTTCTTGCATGTACATCTGACTGCATGATGAACACATACGTGTGTTTTGTTACATGATAGGGGTCTATTTCTCCTTCCCATAACACAACTAGACATATGCTTAGGAAACAGTAGGGAACATCAGAATATTTTTGCTCGCTGAAACATGCTACAGGGACAAAATACTGAGTATTAACATTACCAATCATACAACTGCAGGGAAATCCATTTTATACAGCTATTGATGAAGATTATGTATATTTTAATTAATGTTATTTCCTAACATCAGAACTTAACCCAGGACTAAATTAGTGGCTGAGCCTATAGCACTGCTGTAGCAGCTAGACCCTAACCTAAACTTTAGTCAGTGTGGTTCTGCATGGTCAGGAGTTCAGCTATATACAACACTGTTCTAAGCATTCATTATGCCTTGAGTTTAGGAAGAACTAAATTTGGGTAGTGCATGAATATGCACTGGGAAAATATTTTAACTGTGGTCATGTGGTGAAATACACATTGACAGTAAAATATTGAGATTAATAATAAAATACGAACTGTGCCTATGTTGCTGTTCCCTTGCAGGATGGGACCCCAATACAAGCATTCATAGCAGAAGTTTTGGATCAAATCGTTGGCATTTCAGTCATTAGAGATGAAATGGTAAATTCTATTTATATTTTCCCCATTTGCTATGTTTGTGTTGTATGAAAATAGTAACAATGAGACCTCAGAACCAAAGGCTGAGTTCTGTGCTTGCCACTGTACATGTACCTAACAGAAAATATATGTGAAAAATAATGCTTCTCTAAGCTTTCTATCTCTTTCCTATGTAAACTGTATTATTTCCCTTCTCATGGACTATGATTGACATGCAGATGAAAAAAAAAAAAATCATCCTGTTATTTGCAAGAAATTGTTTGATGGGTTCTGAAAGTATGCCTCCTGCATCCTTTTTTGGTTCTTTAGCATAAAGCCATTCTGCCTCCAGGTGTTTGGAATTACTTATTTTGCCCCCAGCATCCAAAGTCAGTGAGCAGTTTTGCTAAGCATACTGCAAAGTTTAGCAGCTGTCCTGGATTTACTTTCTTAACTTCTTTTCCCAACAGTACTTTATAAATTTCACTTGACTTCAAAACAAATGAGCAAAAAGCATATGTTCTAAAGGAGTACCAAAAAAAGATAAAGTTGCGCATTATTTTTGGAAAGTAAATGTTCTTTAATGCTTAGTTTTACAGACTTCTGCTATTATTGAAAAGGTAGATTATAGATATTTCAACAACTGTAGTGCTTATTTCTTAAACTAAGGAGTAGTTGCTCCTATTTTCAAAAACAGATCTTAATTATACTAAGTGTGTTAAGAGGATGCAACAATTACTCGAGTGTATAAATGTGCAAAAATCCCAGCTTATCACTTTAATAGGGGAAATCTGTTGGAGAGCATTTCTTGCACAGCTCTTTTCTGTAAAATTCCCCTCAGTTGTTTTAATTCTTGTGAGAAGACAAGGCTTCTCTGCCTTGAACTCCGCCAAACAGAGACTTTTTTGTTGTTGTTGTTTTGTTTGTTTGTTTGTTTTGTTTTGTTTTGTTTTCCCATGAATGTCCATTAACCTGTATCAGCAGTTGTTGTGAAGGGGTCAAATATGTAAATAAAGGTGGACAAATAGAATAGTAGTTTTTGAGACAATGAAAAGATTTTTAAGAAAAATGTGTTCAATCAATGTGCTTTTTAATTGAGAATAACCCCTAAAGGCTCTTCATTTTCACTGGAACAGGCTGCCCAGGGTGGTTGTGGAGTCTCCTTCTCTGGAGATATTCAAGGCCCATCTGGATGCCTACCTGGGCAACCTGCTCTAGGGAATCTGCTCTGGCAGGGGGGTTGGACCCAATGATCTCTTGAGGTCCCTTCCAACCCCTTCAACTCTGTCATTCTGTGATTCCTTTTAGTATTCTTATTTAATTCCTTAATTGATAAAAAACAACTCATTGGCTCTTGCTAAAATACTGTGGATGTAGCTGTTTCATCACTGCTGATTTCCAGTTTCTTACTTTGCAGGATATTGAGTATATTCAATCACATTACAATATTGAAGACTTTATTCATTTTAACCACTACCAGCAAGAGGAACATGGACGTCTTTACCACTTTGCCTTAAATCCAATATTTCATCACTATACCAAACACTTTCTAAAGGAGATTCTTCGCTTAGCCCACAAATCTTCTCTTTACTACCCTATTTATCCACAGTATGCAGAGGGCAAGGTAATAAGGAAGGTGTTTGCATTTTACATGTTAAAAATCGTCACCTTTGCTCACTTTGTTCTTTTTGCTTCTATGACTGACTGTAAACAGGAATTGTCTTAGCAACCTGGAGCAAATTGTACGTTGTTTTCTTGTGCCACATAATCTGCATTCATGGACACATCTGTTGCATAGTAGGCTTAGTTTGTAGTGCTGTTAGCAGTGCATGCAAGTCCTAACTTACTCAGTATCTTCAGGAAGCATGTGGAGGACCGTAAGTTTGGTGTGTACATGTCCATGGCTCTTTACCTACGTTGTTAAGAGCGTGGAGCTCTTCTTAGGGGGTGGCTTCTGAGATGAATGATTCATTGTGAGTGTCTGTTTTTCTATCAAATTTAGAGGATCTTAGGGCAACTGTTCTCTAAATGTGGTTAGATGTCTTAAGTGACACATGTTAGTATGTTGCCCCAGGAGCAACACAGTAGAAGAATAATTTGTTTGCTACCTCCTCGTTTCTGGGTGACCTGTATCTGCTTCTTACCCACATAGCTTCTCGTATTTGTTGTATGAGCCCCTTCCATTTAATAGACTGTAGTACTTATGGTCATGTTTCTGCCATTTACTGTCCTTTCCCAATAGATCTGTTCCAGGATGAGGTAGAAAGCATTCAGTATTCCTAGTCCTGCCTAAGTAGGACTCTTTGTCTGAGTTAAAAGCTGTAGTTTGATTTCATGTCCTGCCCCTAGGTTGGACGTGCAGTTGAAAAAAACAAAGAACTGTCGCAACTCAATAAATGAGGACCAACATAATGATCTGGCCCAAACATAATGATTTGGCCCAGCCAAATCACCTAGGCTCCTTGCAGAATTAATGGAGAAAACACAGTGCATGCAGAGGCAGTTCATCTATTGATCATAGCTACCTATCTTAGGATGGAAAGAATTGCCCTCTGGAGATGCTTGGCTAGCTGGACTAAGCTCCAAGCTTTTAGATGGCGACTGAGATATATTCAGTCCTCTGACTTATGTGGTTTTGGAATTGTCACCTTTTTTAACACAGGAATTTTTACGAGTTGGACAGGTCCATTTTCAGAAGGGTGTATTTTTCTGCTTCTCCAATGTGCACTTCTGTGGAGTTCTATGAAGTGCTCTTTTGAGAAACCAATGTCCTTGCGTAGCATTAGGTTCTCAAGTTCTTCAGAGGCACTTACAAAAATGCAGTTTAATAGCAGTGGATAGAAGGAGAAGTTAATCATACTAATAATTCCAGTTTGGTCTATTTCCAGGTTAGAGTTCCTTTAACTTGCTTTAGCTCATCATTGCTTTCTAATAAGCAGTAGAAGTGATTTTTTACTCAGTTCTCAGTGTAGTAACATTTTTCTTTTTATCTTGGTGGATGGAATGGTACTTCAGTGTAATTTAGTTTGAATTAATGGTCATTCTTTATTTCCTGTAATTCTTTTATTTTTTTTTCCTTTTCATGTCATAAGTTATGATGGAGCCAGTCATACCATAATAAATGGAATAAAGCTACTTCTAATGATCCATGCTAGTCACATTAACATTAGGGTTTTCATTCACTTCTAGTTTATGCCAGATTATTAACATTTATCGCTTGAATGAAATTCACATTTTAGTTGGTATAGAATTTTTATATAAATTCATAACCATTCTCTGCCAAACAAGCAAAGGTTAGCAGTAAGTAGATAACATAGCTTAATGAGGTCAAATCAAGCTGATTCATGATCACTATGGAGAAAAATATCCTCCTGGGGAAAATACTTGTGCTGAAAAATCCCATAAACCAAACCACTTGTTTATCTGTCATTCCCACAGAGATAGTAATGTAATTACTCTCATAATTATCTTCATTAGTGTCAGGAATTATCTGCAATTCATTCCTCTGCTCTGAGTATGTTTGTTTATTTACTGATTTTTTCTCAGATATAGCCAACAGAGCTAAGAATTTTGGATTTGCAAAGCCATACAAGAGACATCTGTGATGCACTGTTCTGACATTCTCTCTGCTGAAATATAGATCTCTGTCTTTCAGTTTCAGCATCCCTGTGCCCATTCCCTGACATCTGCCCTTCATTACATGGTTCCCGTGCGACCAAGACGACAGATTGTCTATCCTCTGGAAGAGCTTGGCATAAATGCTCCATCAGAGCAGGTCTCCAAGGATCAGGTGGGTAACAGAAGCAGCAGCAGGCAAGAGGCATAGTGCCAGCTAATGCAGGGTTTGGCAGATGGGATGGCATTACCAACTTCGTGTTGATAGGTTGCTTCTTAATTACATTGAACATGGTGTCCATACCCTTACAATCCCAGCTCTGCTTCTGCACAACCATCACTTCTTCTAAGCTTGAATTTAAAACATATTGCAACCAGCAATCACTGAACTATTACATTTACCTACTAATACATGCTTATGTTTTACCAATATTTTTCCATGATGGTATTTTCAGACTCATAACACATTTTAAATGTTCTGACTTACTATTTATCCCCACTTCCTGGTAAGTTTATTCAGGAATTATGCTTTCCAAGTGAAAAAATACAACTTTATGGTTCTGACAATTTATGTAGAAATTGCTTATATATATATATATATTTTATTTTTTTTATTTTTTATCAGTCGCAAAGTCAGTTTTCTTCAATGCACAGGGTACCTTCAAAAATGCTTCAAAATACCAGGAATAATTTAACAGCAAAGAAAAAGTTTGTTTTCACTACCAAACAGTTCTTATTTATGTAGAACTCATGCAATCAAGAGTTTCTGAAATTCAAGTCTCTTAAAATTTCATTGGTTAAATAACATACACTTTATGCTGTCTTATAGTTTTAAATAACTAAAATTTGATGTGGAGAGGCTCCTCACAAGAATAACTAGTGAAGCTGAAATACTATGAAAAAAAAACAATTAGTGATAGATACTCTCAGTAGGTAGCTGTAATTTACTAAAGAAACATAATTAGGGAGCTTTATGTCTGTCTACTACCTTCCAGTTGGCTGAGATGGATTCCCATATAATAATTTTAGTGCTGTCCTTTTCGCAGTTAGTCAGTAATTTTTGGCATTCAAAACTCTTAATTAGGCAGCAATTGGAAAAGCAAAATCCAGAGCATGGCTGAGCCCATTAAATTGAGTTTGGCTTTGTTGAATGAAGTCTTTCCCTCAGCATGTACATCCTTACCTTCCTCTTCTATACAGAATAAACTATCTAATCCTTCTTTTTTAAACTTCTTGCTATTTTATCTTTAAAGTGTGCTGTTACTCCTACTAGAAGAGCTCATCTTGTTGTTATTGCAGATAGAAAATTACAGACCTCCAATTTCTAAGAGATTTGCAAACTGGTGTCTGCTCCATTCCTGGGTTCTTTCTGAGGATTTCTGAGAGTTGTAGGTAGTGAGATAATTGTTTAATATCTCCTGTGTTTAATAAATTTCTGTTGAGTAAAACACACAAGTATTTCACTAGCAAAGTTTTGCTTGGGGAAGAAAAAAAAAAATAAAAATTTAGCACCGTATAAGTATCCATGCATATGCACCAGCATTAATTATAGATTTTTGACAGACTGTGTCCTATCAAAACTGACATCTGGGGTTGATCCCTAGGCAGTAACTTGAGGATAAAGCTAGTCCTGTACTGCTGCCTATAGTTTTCTGAAATACCAAGAATTGGAAACCATACAAAGCTAAACCGACTCTTCTGTTGAGTGAAAGAAATGACCTCTGGCCAGCATTGGTTGGGGAAAGCTTTATAATTTGAGGTAACCTACCATGGGGGACTGCATGTGCTAGTATAAGTAAAAAGCTGTTGCTGCTTTCAGATCTTGGATGTTTTGTTATCTCTGGCAAGTAGCCAGGCATAAGGCATTTTCCCTCTCTTTAATGTTACAGAAAAGAAGATTGATGCAAATCAATAATCCTACTCTTCCCTGCAAAATCCTGCAGCTAAGTTGCAAATAAAACGAGGTGTATTTTTATAAAATTAGTATAATCAGCTTTCAGGAGGCACAGAATTATTATACCTCTACATTATTTTGCAATCAAAATGTGTGCTCAGACACTCTGTAAACAGAAAGGCACAATTCCTGTTGCAAGGAGCAAGATACTACATATAACTCCTTGATAGAATAACTCTGCCAAATAGAAAGGTTGAGAATAGTCACCTCTAAAAATAGCAAGACACATTTTGGTCATGGAAGAGAGATGCTAGCAGGCTATCAAGTGAGGTGAAAGGGAAATGAAAAAGAATGTTGGAAGGAAAGTGTGGAGAAGAGAGAGGGAAAATGAAAGGCAGAAGAGGCTGGAGTAAGAAGTAGTGGGAAACTTTCTGAGGCAACCACCTTAATAACAGTAAGGAGAAAATGTCATTTACCATTTTTGTTAGGATGGTTTTGATCTTTCCCAAGCTGTTGTGTAGATATGGGCAGGAACTTGCAGGGTCTTAAAACCATTGAGCAAGCAGGGCTTCCAAGTAGTTGAGACAGCTCTGCCTGTCCTTTTCACATGTTTCTTCTGGCTTGCTAAGCTTCTTTTAATTGAGGTGTCTTTTCCTTATGTTAAAACAAACAACCAAACAAACAAATAAAACCCACTTCTTTCTGAAATTAGCACAAGCCCACTTTGTTCCTGAAAGCTGAAGGACTGGTTATTATTGTAATTCCTGTTTTAGGTAGGACATCCTCTGCAATGATGGCAGTTTTCTCACTTGGCATTTACAATCTCTGTTGTAATTTAAGTTGATTTTGAAAATGTAGAATTTTCATTTGAAAATTCATTTTTCAATTCTTTTTTAATTCTTGAAAATTCTGCCTTTCCTAATTAATTGCTTGAGTATCTCTGTTATGATGGAGATAATTGTAATGAAATTCTTGCTTTGATACCTACAAGATGCCCCTTGATATCTAGCCATCAACATCTGCTTCTCATCTACTGCTTTTGCAGCTTTTTGCCCTCCTCTTGTCCCAGCCTTTTTTTGAGCTGTCTCTCTTCTTCTCTTGTTCCCAATTTTTTTTTCACCAGTAACAGCCTGGGGCTCAGCAGCTCAGCCATTCGGTGTCTGAGCACAGCTCTTGATTTGTGCATGCATATCTCTGTAGGCCATTAGTGTCTTAGTATCATAGAGAGAGTGCACAGTGGGAGCTTGAGGGCTCAATGAATTTGTGTCTCTAATACGTTCCAGCCTGCTTGTGACCTTGAAGAGATTCACTTGTAAACAGTGACCAAGTACAGATAAAGAGGACCCATAAGGACCCTCTTCCTTGTTTCCTTCCTCCAAAGCCAGAAGCCAAAGCAGTGATCTAAATCAGGAAAGCTTTGCCCTCAGATAATTCCCACGTGTTGCCAGTCCGGATGGATCCTGGGTGTACAGACGAGACGTGGTTTTCCTGCAGGTCTGGATCAGTTGTTACAGACAAATGAGCACCAGTTGTTCTTGCTTGTCTGTAATGACTTGCTCTCCTTATCCCTCTGTGAAAGCTCTAGTCTACTCCAGAGTTTGGAAAAAGAAAAAAGAGGAAAACCCTATGTGCTACTCTGCACGGACTCCTGGCCTGCTCACACCTCTTCCTAGCAAGCAGAATGAACTGGGTTTCATGGTGTTTATGACAGCATGGGTCCTTCCTTCTGTAGTCTTTCTTGGAGAGCCTGGTATAAGGTAGAGATATGCAGAAATTTATCATATGAAAACATAACTTACCAATAACCAAGCAACTATTTAACTGCAATTATCCAGCCACCCCATTCACTCCTTGTCCTTTCATTCAGTATTGTTTCTAGTTTGAGACAGGCTTTGGCCTGTGTTGCCTTTTTGCTCGTGGTTAAAATGGCCGTGACTCTGAAGAAATTTAGACACTCTGTTCCTCTTCTCTGATTCCTGTCCTTGTTATTAAAGCCTTGCACTGGTTTTAAGGCAACCACAGGTTTTTTCACTGTAGCTCCTAAACCACAGCTCTGTGCTGCTTCATCTTGTGCTTCAGAAGACCTGATGCTTCCCAGGCAGTGCCTGTCCATTTCCTAAAGGGCTGAAAATTCTTATGGTCTTAGTAACATCTTCCTGTAACAGTCATAAATGACAGCATGAGCTTTTACTGCGTTCCTTGAGATGGCAAATACATTTTGCTGCTGATTTTCTGTGTCTTATCCTACAAAACTCTATCTTGCATCCCTTTACTGAGGAGATTGGGATAAATCAGATGAGGATTTACTGAGAAGGCACAGAGGAGGCAGCCTTATACTCCCCAGTCTCCCGCTGCAGCCCTCTGGAATGGTGCTGTTGCTAATGGTCTTACTTGCATTTAGTCCTGGAAGTACCCAGACTTTGGGATGCCTGTTAAACCTGCACTTCTCTAGCAAGCGTATCAGAGGTTCCACATATTAGCTCAAAATTGCATTTGCCAAGCTACTGAGTTTCGTGACACAGACCTGAAAAAACTCCTGTCTACTCATTAGATCAAACACTTTCTACAGCTGTTCCAAATCAAAAAGAAATCTCTGATTTTTTGTATTCTGAATCAGTAAACAGCATTGAAGCGCCAATTAGCATAAGATCCAAAGATTCAAAATCTTAATTCCTGCAGTGTTAAAACAGATTAGATTATTATTGTGTTTTGCACATCTGTCAGTCATTTCAGTCATGTTATGTTAAGAAGCAGTTGGTTACAGGAGAATACTAAATATCTTATGAAGTGCTGCTGGCCTTTAAGGTGCTTGTACTTGTTGGTGGAGTAGAAAACTGTAGATAATGAAATAATTTTTAATGATATCTTCATAAATAAACAATTTGTAAACTTGAATGCACCATCTGGGAGCATTCTGTTATCCATCTGCTTCATGTAATTATCAATCAAAGGGAAGAATAGGTGATATAATTAACAAGAATAACTGATCCACAGCGAAGAACAAAAATGTCACACATCTGTCAAATTATTTTCCTGTTTCTGCCTTGTTATTATTCATGCTATTGGGTTTGTTACATATTTTTTATTTCATGGTATCATTCAAGCTGTCAGGTTTTATTGCACAGTTCAGAATTGTTTCTTGTGCTATAGCTTATAAAAAGAAGGCAGAACGTTTGAATGTTGTGGAAGTCTGCACAGCATTGTATAAATCTATTTTAAAATAACACACACAATAAATCTTTCTCGGGTAATTTTGTACTTCTCAAGTCATGCTACACGTGCATTAGAGGAAATGTCTAAACTGGGACAAGAAGTAGTAAGTGAAGGAGTGACAGGTAAAAGCATGGAGTGAGGTGCTCAACCCAGTCTTGAGTTTGCTGAGCTAGTCCACTGTGAACTTGTTCAAGGGTTGAGTGTTGCCAGGGTGCCTGGATTGATGTCAAGGAAATGACTAGGGGGAAGATTACCTGTACTGCAGTGGGTTTGGTGCTGCATCCCACCACAGAAAAAGTTAGCCATAGTTCTGTGGATGCCTTCTCTTCAACATTATTCAGTAATAAAAATTGAAAGTGCACTGAATTACCAAAAGTGGTTAAGAAAAACGGTTGTTGCTATTTTACATTATAGCTGTCTGCCCTCCCCTAAAATGTATTTTGACTTTGTAGAAAATCTGTAGCAATAGGAAATTTCATTTTGGCTCAGTTTGTCCTATATAGATTGAAGTGAGGCAGTGGAATATACTGAAAGTGGCTAAAACATGAAAGTTGTTTGTTTGTTTGTTTTTAAATCAGTAAGCCTCTGCTAAGATAAAAGAGAATGAATGTAGCAAAAAAAGCTTAAGTAAAATGGGCAAGAGAATTCCCTGCTTTTTAAATGTTAAGATTGATGGATCAAAGTAAAAATATAATCATTCCTACATTATATAGTTTGTATGTGAACACGTTGATATTAAAAACAAAGGCTTGGCATGTAGTTTTCATTTAACCAGGAAATTAGTATTAATTTTTAAAGAAGTAACTGTTGCTTAAGATGCTATTGTGCTTGAGTAATGAATTTTTAATGCTTTTGTAGCATATGCATGGATTAAAATCCATTATTTATTGTACCTCCACTTGCTCGGTGAAGGTGATGATTTTTATAGCACCAGTAGTCATGCAAACACAGCCATTCTGAACTGATGGCTGATAATAAATTTCCTTACTGTAAATGTCAGTGGGTTTTGTGTATTGCTGCCATTACATCTTGTTTGGAAGGCTGAATATTACACAATTATGGGAGGCACCAGATGGCATCATTAACAGGAATGCTCTGAATGTTTACCACTTATGTGCATGTGTGAAATTAAAAGTAAGATGACCTATCTTTATTTTGAAAGCATGATGTCAGTACTATACAGGTGTTAATGACATTTGCAGCAAACTAAAATAGTAATTTCTGCTTAAAAACAGGTCAGACTTGTTTTCAAGCCTTTTCAGAACATTTCCAAAGACTTTGGATGTGGTATAATTGCAACTTGCAAGGAGGGAAATAGATTTTTTTTTTTTTCTTTCCCAAAGAAAGGTAATGTTGATTATTACAAACTGAAGAGCCACAGCTGTTGTCACTAAAATACGACTCTACTGCAGTAAGCTGCGAATCAGTCTCCCCTTGTATCTTCATACAGTTAGTAATTGTGTTTATTATTTTCAGTGTGAAATGTGATGCTTGCCTGTCTTTTAGATTTTGTTTTAAAGCTCTTAATTTTATACATCTCTTACATTCTTCAGTGAACTCAGTACTTCAGGAAAAATCTACCTATGTGCCATGAGCCTATGTGTGGAGAAGGTCAGATTGACAGAGATGGTTCTGCCTTCTCCCTTCCCAGAGCATATACAGTCCTGTTTTGAAATTGGAATCATGCAAGTTGTGATGTGCTGTGGTGGTTTTCTAGTGGTACCTGTTATTAGCAGCCATATTACTACTTTTCTCAAGAGAAATCCCGAGAGGGAAACCCTCCCGAGCCAGCCATCAGTGAGAGGTTTTTACCATGAGGTCCTGTCAGGGATGTTCAGCTTTTACAGTTTATAAACAGAGAGGTGAAGCAGGACTTGCTTAAAACCAAAGCTTAAGAAAGTCCTGTCTTTGTGGAAAGAAAACACATTGTAAGGTCTAGAAAGACTAGTGGTATTTTCAGTTGCATATAATTTTGCTGTTTATGGGTAAATCCTAATTTTAATTTACTTTTTAATTCTATATGAAGGTGATACAGTCAATGTGCATTGTGGTGGCACACGAACTATGTACAAATAAAAAACAAACAAACAAAAACTGAGAAGTTAAGGAAACGTTAAGTTAATGATGGTCTGTGGCTCAGACCCTGGTCCTAGTGCAGGAAAGTATTTTTCCATATCCATTTATGTTTAGAGCCAATTTGAATAAATGACTGTTATCCCATTAATTTTAAATGGCTTTGGTTCAGACTGTTAGACTCCAACTTCTCTTGTGAAATTATCAGTAACAAATTAGTTTTGTTTTAAAATGACTACATTTGCAATCTACTTTATTTACCTTGGAGTGACTTAGTAGATGTTTGATAATTATGCCACTAAAAGCAGGATTTTAGGAATTCTGTCATACTTGGGAAGCGTTTGCTTGCTCTTTTGACCCTTTGGGCTCCAGCCTTCCCCTGTTCAGAAGGGCAGAGTGCCACAGCTCTGGTTTTGGTGCAGGACCAAGCTTCAGGGACTTGCTTGTGGGACCAGGACTTGGAAGGAAACTTTTGCCTCTTCCCTGTGGAAATGTACGGTAAAGAAAATGCTTGGAAATCAAGGACCGTATGATTAGCAATGAAAGCTGGGTTGGCTATTTTACTAGTGTTCAGATGTCTTAGAAAATTGTTCAAGTAACTTGTTTAAAGATGTCAGTTACCAAAATTAATTGTATTGGTAACATGGTTATTGCAAACTATTCTCTATGTTAATTTTCAACATCTAAATTATTTGGTACACGTTTTTCACATTTTTCAATTAGCATTTTATTGCTGTCTTAGGCTGTTAAAATAATTTTTTGCTATTGAGCATCTGCCTGCTTTTAAGGTGTGGGTTATGACTTTCCCAGGGTCACTGTTGCAGGATCGTGGTGAGGCAGGAGCTCCTGGCTGCTCGATTTCTGAGGTGGTTTGCACCAGCTGAATTGCAGATAGTCACCAGCAAATCTGAAGGACTTGTTTGGCTTTCCTGCAGTTGTGCCTGGGGCATCTGGTACACTAAATTGTACAAATAGAGAAACTATGGCTATTCTTCCTTGATGAGAAGGCAAGAAAGCTGCTACTGGCTACAGATTAATTGCATTCTCTAGGGGAAGGTATGTCATTCAGGGGAGCTGCCACTATTTATGCTGCTGATCCGTGGAAAAGCAGAGCTGTGCTGCAAGAACAGGCCTGCTCTTACCCCTGCCAGGAGGCATGTGGGCCACAGGGAAAATGCAGGTGAAAGTTTGCTTCCTTGGGCCCCCCAGCCCCTGCACTGCGGAGGCTTATTGCTGACACCATGGAGCATGGCACAAGCGTGCACACCAGGAAGCTGCTGGTACCCACTGCAACTGCCAGTGTGGTGCAAGTGCCAGGGAGGTGCCCAGCAGAATGGTTTCCATGGCATCTCCCCGAAGTGCCTGTGCCTCTCCAGAGCAGAGCTATCTCCATGCCGATGGGCAGCAGTGCCATCCCGGTCCTCCTGGGCAGCAGCGCCAAGTCTGTGGCTGCCCACTCGCAGCAGCCTGATATTGTGTGCCAGCAAGCATCGTGCAAACTGGGAGCGGTTTGGCACATGACAGTGCCACCTGAGCTGCTGCTTTCGGCAGCACCTTGAAGTGCTGGGAGCCCAGCAGCGCTGCCAGGGCACAGTGTCCACTGCAGGACTGCAGCGGGCAGGGCTCCATGAATGGCATGCAGTCAGCAGCTTGGAGAGATGCAGTGCAGCCTTGGGATGTGTGCTGTATCACTCATGCTTCCACTGGGGGAAAGTGCTGTCAGTTAAGAGGATGGTCTGTGCAGCTGCTGTCAGCACTTGCAGGCCTTTATAGGTGCTGGGTTTGTGTGCAAGATGGAGGCATCGGTTGTTCTTCTCGGCAGATGACTGAGGGATTATTGGTGGCATTTGCAATGAGACATCAGGATAAGCTAGCAGCACTGGTGAGCTGTGTGCAATAATTTACCCACCCTTACACGTTGGCCTAGCGTCCAATCCAGTTGCTAGTTCCAGAGTAATTCAAACTGCTAGGATTCTTTACGTGGTTCTGTGTTTCTGTGCAAGCCGTGTACAGTCAGAGCGTTCTCATCAGAGTCCTTTATCCAGTGACTGACTGTCTGCACTTCTCTGTTGTATGGACTTGAGCTACAGAGGCCAGCTCTTTGCAAGGATTTACAAAAAGCAGGACAAGGAGAGAACCTTCCAGCACTGCATCAGTAGCGTCTACATGGTTATTGCAAGCTCCATTTTTGCTGCTGTAGCTTCAGACACAGCTAGAGCCCTCCTTGGAGAAAATCAGTATAGCTTCTTGATGTTATGTGTAATAGACCTTTGATGGTTTATATAAATTTGGCATACAGAATTGAAAGCCATCCAGTCCAGCCCCTCCTGTATTTCCACATTTATGCTAAGAGTTCAACTATATATAAGTATCTGGAAGGTATTTCAGGCTGAAGCTCCTAAATATTGCTACATTTTTGTATTTTTGTTAATCTTATCAAAAATAGTGTTTCCACTTTATTGCCTGCTTCTCCTCACCCCTCCAAATACTTGTGAGATAAAAATAAGTAGACAAAGATGAACTGGGAAGCAAGAATTGCCAGCAGAGCATTAGTGACTTTCTCAAAACAACATTCTCAAAACAACAGATGAGCATTAACCTCTGTAAAGCTGAATATCTTTATCATAAAATCTGGGGGAACTAGCTCTGAGAGCCAGCTGTATGCTTGGCCTACTTGCAAACCCACTTTACGCACTTCAGTGGCTCTGCTGCAGTTCCTGTGCCTTCCTGCACATCACTTTCTTCAACTAACATGGGGGAGAACTGAACTCTTATTTGAAAATTGCAACATTTAGAGTTTAGTCATTTGCTCTTTTAAGCTAAGCAGCAATCATGAGATCTTTGTGCAAGTGCAAACTGTCCAACCGTCTTTGGGCTGGGAAGCCAAATGTTAATGCTAAAAGGAAAAAAAGAAAAGGAAAAAAAGTTTCTTACCATAGTAACACTGGTTCTGCAAGGGTATTAAACGTGTGTCCATGTCTGCTCTCTTTTTGCTGCTCTTTGGAGTTCAACAGTGAATCCCTGGTTTCATAGAGAGTCATAGGGATTGTCATAGGAATGATCATAAATGTATAGTTTGTGGTTTTTCTAGAAGCTGAAGATCAGAGTTTCCTCATAGGAAGACTGATGTAATAATACTGACTTCATTCATAATGGCTTTTGAGGGCTGTGGATGAAAAATGTTATATAATGGCTACATGTTATCTGGTTAGTAAAACCGAATTACTAAAGAAAGATTCTTCTTAAAAAACAATTAGAATTAAAAAGTTATTCAGACTGCATTGTTTTTTTTTGTTTTGTTTTGTTTTGTTTTTCTTTGTTTGTTTTTCTTGTGAATCAAATGGAGCTTGAAATTAAAACAGGTCTGTTTCTTCACTTTCTTGTTTGCCTGCCATTGTTGCTGATCTCAGCACTGATCCAGGAACAAGTTTGTTGATTTTACTCCTTCTGATGCTTTTTAAAGCAGCAGACTTCAAGTTACA
Source organism: Oxyura jamaicensis (assembly GCF_011077185.1). Taxonomy (NCBI): domain Eukaryota; kingdom Metazoa; phylum Chordata; class Aves; order Anseriformes; family Anatidae; genus Oxyura; species Oxyura jamaicensis. The sequence continues at coordinate 423,932 of NC_048895.1, forward strand.
TAAATCCTGCATGGCAGTAACTGTCATTCAGTTTTCTCAATGGCAAGTGCTCAGTTAAAACAGAAGCTCTGCATACAGGTGTGGAATCACAGAAAACAGTGCTGGAAGGTGCTCCTTGCTGGAGGTCTGCCTGGGTGGTGCACTGTTACCTCCAGGAGTAATAAAGAGTCTGTAAAGGTGCCAGACACACAAGCCAGTCAGTTCCATGCTTACCTAGTAGCACCCTGAACTCAAGAGTCAGGCCTTCTGAGTTCAGTGGCACTCTCACATACTTAACATTTAGCAAACCCTTGATTGTATTCAGCTGGATAAGGCCCAAGTGCTCAGTGTGTAATAAAATCAAGTCCAAACTCTGCAGCTTTATGGAGTCTTTGCACAAATAGTTCTAGCAGTGGCTGTAATAGTTCTCCTTGACACACTTGGGATCTTTACTAGGATGTATTTACCAATACCCAATTCAGAACATCCCACTGCTCCTTTTCTGTCAAAGCTCTGTCCAACTTCTTTCATTCTTGTTTGTTTGGTTTCCATTGTTTCTGTTTAAATGAAGGTGGAATTTGACATAGAACCAGACCTATTTTAAAAATAATAGTAATAAATATTTTTATATATCTTACAAATAGCCCAGGGCCCATTGCTTAAAAAGAGAACTAAAAGAAGCTACAAAATACTCTCCATCTGAGTTTGTGCTACCATTGTATACTGTGAGTAAATGTACAATTAATACATTTCCAAGCACTATGCAAATGGGGTGGCTACCCAGACGAGAGATTTGAACGTACCTTGTGGATGTATGATGCTGCTTCACCTGCTTTGGAAGTGGAGAGGAAAAAGTGCATACAAATGTGTTTGCTAAAACCAAATTACTATCTTTTTCACTGTTTACTTAGTGTAGAAGGATGTGTGATTTTTTTTAATGCTGTAAATTTTTTTTATTCTGGAACATATACTATGTGATGATGAGTGAGACATGATTTAAATGCAGGATTTGTGTTTTCAATGGAGCATTGTGAGAAATGCATACACATTTTTAATGGAAGTAAAGTTTGAAGGCCTCTAAGTGGATGGCACTGATGGCCCACATGGAGACATATCCCCCATGGGCTAATCAAGAGAAGTCGCCTTTGTCAGCAGCTGGAACTGAAGCCATAGGTGGGTGCTCTGCCCTCCCAGGTGGAAGCAATGTGACAGGTGGTGCAATGGTAGAGCCTGTCAGATAGGAGAGTAGAAGGGAAAAAAATAAATTAAAAAAAAAAAATCCCATTTTGATAATCAAAGAAAATACTTTTCTCTGAGCTGTGTGCCTTTTCTAACAATGACAATAATTGTTTTTTTTCCTTCACATTAATTAATGATTGTTATTTTATTTAATAAATTGGATACAAAGTAAACAAGTTAGATTTTGCTATTGACCTATCAATTATGATGTCTGATTGTTCCTCTGGGGAACATATGTAGTCATTTGTCCTGACATTTTGTTAAAATAAGGTGGTATTATGGAACCAATCCACCTAATTCCTTACTCCCAGGGGCCATTTAGTGTACTTAGCTGTTAGAAAGGTGATTTCTGAAGCATGACAGCTGTTGGTATTGGGGCCATTGTGTGATGAATAAAAACGGTTATATTCTGCTTGTATGCTGCCTTTCTATCATTGATACAGAAGCCATTTCATAAATTAGATACAACTCTTCCCTAGAAAATTGTATTACTGCTTTATAATTCTTTGTTGGAGTACATTAAAACAAAACAAAACAAAACATGACAACAATAACAAAAAATGCAGTGGAAGATGTTTGAACTTGGCATTGCTGTAAGGTCTTTTGGGTTTATCCTATTAGTGGCTGGCATTCCTGTCTAGTTATTTTGGTTGATTAGACACATTAGAAGAAGTTTCTCTTCATGTTCTTCTTACCGTTTTATTGGATTTGTTAAAAGCCATGTTTCACCAAAAGCATCACTGATAATTTTTCCTTCAGAAGGCATTGCTTTTTAAGAAATCTGCTAAACTGTGTACAGACACAAAAAAAAAAAAAAAAAAAAAAAAAAGGTAAAATTAAAAAAAGCCTTTCATTGCTCTTGACTGCAGAGTTCACAGATCCCAGGGTCTGAACACACAGCACCCTCAGCACGTATTTGTGGTGTCATGAGATCTCCATCTCAGCCCTTGCAGAATAATGCTGGGTGTTGCAGTCAGGGCTTACCCATTTAGTATGCTGTAAAAGCATAGCACAAGTTTTATTTTAAGCAGTGCTTTTAGCTGCGTTAACAATTTTAATCTATTCTTGTTTCTGAAAATCTTTAACAACGACATATGTTTTCAGTGAGATATATAAGGTTTGTTCAGTTTCTGAAATGTGGAAGTGTTATATCTTCATTTATGAACAAACTCTTTTTATTGGCAAACCCTGCTGTAAGGAGTGTTTAACCATGTTAGAAGTAGAAAGCACAGGCTTTGGATTAGAAAGTTGCACTGGATCACCGAAAGCTGCGGATGCCCTACGTATCGTCAGCTTGGGCAGCGCTGCAGCCATTACATGCTCAGCCCTGGCTATGGCTCTTCGGCATGGGGCTGCCTGAGACTGCAGGCACGTGTCAAGCTTCGCACTCCCAACTTCTCCAGTAAGCAGCACAATGGGCCAGTTTACTTTCTAAGTTATCTTCTGGAATTTTCTCAGTGGAGTTCAGCCCACTCATCTCAGAGATGAATCTGGCTCACCACTGGATGTCATCATTGCACTGTGAAGAACTACAGCCAGAAGAACATTTATCCGGCAGTAAAACAAACAAACAAACAAACAAACAGAAGTTGCCTGCCCAAAGAACACATTTAATTGCCATGTCTTAAATTGTTTCCTATACAGTGATGATGGTTTGCAAATAATTGACCCATAACCTTGCCTTAAGATGTGGCAGAGCACTCTAGTGTGGTATACAGCTTCTGTAGCGAGACTGCTGAAATCTCATCTGTAGGTCACCACCACAAAGACATAGCATAACAGATTGCCTGGGGATCTCAGTATGCCATGCTCTTCTTGAGAAAGCCAACGTCATTACCATAGCTTTAAAGTAAAGTACTTATTCTTCATATATTGAGTTACTCTGTCAACTAATATATATAGCGAATATTTCTACTGTAATTTTATAGAAGGAATTTAGAGAGCTTAATTTTATTAACCTGATGTATCCTATTAGTAAAAGAGGAAAACCTGTTAGAAGTCCTACATTGCTTCCTCCTTAAGTGACACTGCAGAAATATATAGGAGAAGTGGCTGATAAAGTAGCACGGTTTTCTATTTCTCCCTTCAGTGCATCCATAAATCTATAATTATTCATTTATTCAAATGTGAATTCATTATTCAAATGTGAAGGTATATAACCCAAAGCAATAAAAAAAGAAAAAAAAAGCAGAGATGTGCTGTATGATGGAAAGTGTTTCCCTGTCTTTCATCAAAAATTTGAAAACTAAATATAGTTTGGGGCAGAAACAATAAAAATCAAATGCAGTGTTGTCTCTTGACTCTCTTTTATATTTTTGGGAATCTTTCAGCTAGTTCAGGAGACCCAAAGAAACAGTTACAATGAAAATACCTGAAATTTATTGTCTTAAATATGTATGCATTACATGTGTATGCGTTAGGAGAAAGAAAACTGAGAAGGTATTAACTAAAACTTTTGTGGCAAGATTTTTGCCAGAGTATTCATCTCAGTGACATTATAGGAGCTTACACATATGACAGCCTGGCTTTTGGCATAGCTGTTCTGTATTTAATAATATATATATATATATTGAAAGAGATTGTGTATTTAACTAGCATTGAAAACTAAGGCATTCAAGACACAGTTTCCTAATGATTTTACAAGTAAAAGCATTTCCATAAATGAAACAGCAAGAGTAAAAATTGCTCCAGAAGGTACAAAAATTATCTCAGCATCATGTAAATATGTGTCCCAGGAGTTAACTAAATGGTGGTAAATTGTAGAAGAGACAGTATTTTTAAACCTTACAAGACTCTATAGTGTCTTTTTCAAGAGAAGCCAGAACATCAAGCTCTACTAATTTTGTGACCTATTAAAGATGCATACATTTACCTTTTTTTAGTATCTTTTATCTACTATATTATCTTGTGGTGTCCATGGGAAAATCATGATGTTAGTCATGTCAGTGATCTGTAAGTTTTGTATGAGTGCAAGGCAGCACAGTGCTGATGGCTTAATAATTCTTAGCAGACTTTTCCAGTTATTTTCAATGTATATCTATGTCACTATGTCATCTTTTTCATCTTTTTTTTTTTTTTTTTTTTGTACAGCTGAGTTACTCTTTGAACCACATAAATCGAAAGTTAATAACAGAATCTAAAACGTCCATCAACAGTAGGATTGTGGTGGTTGGTGCATCTGATGTTGGAATCTCATTTCTAGAAACGCTTGTTTTTTGGTAAGTTTTTAATTTTATTTCCTATACTGAGAAGAATACATTACCTTTTGTTTGAAGGGGTTTTCTTCCTCCATTTAAAAATCATCTCAGACCGCCTTTGCCTTTTTAGCCAAAAAAAGAAAATGTAGACATGTGCTTTGAATCTGTATCCAAGTAGTAACTGTTAAAGTTCTGGGCCTGTAATTTGAAGATGTTGAGAGGTTGGTGTCTCCACCCTAACTAACTATGGATTTCAGAAGTGCTTGCAAGGATGCTTGTAGATCCTCAAAACAAAGGCCCACCAAAAATGTGAATTCCACATACTTACAATCGCTTTGACCATTGCTCTTATACAAAAACACTGTAGGTAGAGATTAAGTCCATAGCCCTTCACATGTGCTACAAAGCACTATTGATTGTTAAAGCTAGTTCTGCCTATTGGAACCACAAATCACTGTCTGAATCCCTCCATTCTCCTACCTCATGGTGCTGTTTCCAGAGCTGTGCAGGATGCCTAACATGAGCTTGTTGAGATGTACCCTCATGGTACGTACCACCTGTAAGGAGAAGTAGCATAGTTCTGATTCTGATGAGGCGTTTGTTTTGGGGAGTGTTTGGGAACTGGAAAATTGCTATTTCTGGCCCCTCTGCCATTTTTACTGTAAGCCCTGGAGTGAGTGTGGGAAAGGTCTAGCAGAGGGCACCACTCTCTGGCAGTTACAAGCCTGCCTGGTGGCCCACAAGAAGGACAGGCTGTCAGCAAACATTAAAGAATTTTTCAGCAGCAAAACTGGAAATTGGCTCTGTTTACCTCAGGTTATCCAAACTGGAGTAAATAAACTATAAACTGGTTAAGAAGGTGGATAAATGTATGCAACTGTTTTTATACCTTCCTCTCTGTAAGCCAGAGCCAGCTGTGGACATAATCTGTTTTACAGACTTTCCAAAATTAGGAAGGGGGATCCTCTCTCTGATATCTCACTGCTTACACCTTCTATGCCAGTACCCTATCCATACCAATTTTATGGGGTTATTAGAAGGTTAGTCTGTGTGAGAATGCAATTGTTGGTTTCCTCGTAGGTTAAACATACACATTAGAAATGTCCTGAAAACATTGCAAAAATGAACATAGAATGCAAATTCTGAATGTGATCATGACAACAAAGTGCTCATTACAAAAACTAGTGGAGTTTGGCATCGCTGTGGTGGGCAGAGAATGGAAAATTTTGCCTACTTTTTGAGTTAAGCCAGAAGCTGGTACTTCTACAACCATTAATGACATCACAAATTAAAATATCATTATAGCAAGAGAAGTTGTTGCAGTGCTTTATGAATGTGGTTAAATTACTAGAACAGTGAAGAAAAAACATCTGCTTCTTACTCTCTTTTCTTGGCTCCTGACTTTTAATGTAGAGCATCCGCCTTAGGGTAAGAGCATTTTCCTCTCATATTCCTGTTCTTGGCACTTTTAGGCATTTAGTCCTACTCAAAGTTCAGTTGAAAACGTGCTTTAGTGGTATTAGCTGCTTTCTTGTTATTCATCCTGTGCTGCTTATTTCTATGCTTTCGGTACAAAATACCATGAGGGGAAAAAGAAAGCTATTTGTGCACCAACCAGGTCTGTCCTCCTTAGCCAGAAGCTGTCTACCTGCAGTGAACAGGACGTACAGATAGCATCAGGGTTGTGGGGAAATCCTTTATATCTCTGATACACCTCAGCCAGAAATTTTATTTGAACTATATTCTAGGAAGGAGTTTGTGCAGAACATGTCCTTCTTGTACATAGGAGAGCACTTGTCTTCAGCACTGCACAAATGGAGTGCTCCTGCTTAAGAGAAATTGAGTATTGCTCGGAGAATGCAGAAAGCAAGCTGTACTTTGTGCAAAATGTCACAGAATTTGTATTAACATATGTACAAGTTTAAGAAAGATATTTTTTTTTTCTCAGCAGCAGAAGTTAAAGAAAGTCTTCTGATCAATGTGAAGGCCTTTTAATACAATCTAGTTTGATTTACTCATAATTTTCTAATACTCTGTGCAAAGGTTACATGCACTAAAAATAACTAGATTGAATCAATTTGTAAGCCCCTAATCCTTAAAAAGAGGAAGTAGTTTTCTCCTCATTATTCTTCATACTTAATTATTTTACATTATCATTCACCATGGAAACACACAAATGTAATTCACTTATCTACCTAACAATTATTAGAACTACGTTTTACAAGTGTTTTCAACCTGTTTGAGACTGAAGAAATATATTTTTCAGTGGACAGAGAAATAACAATGAGAACAGTGTCTCCTCCCTCGAACATGCAGAAGGCTGCCTCTTGCCCCACTGCGCTATGCCAGCGGCACCGCATCTCTCAGCCAATGTGCCCGAGGCAGAGCGTGGTAGGGCAGGGTGCCAGGGAGCAGCCATGGGCACAGCGTCCTATCTGCTGGAACAGAGAGTGAGCTTTGAAACGCTGCTGCAAAGGAGGGGTGGATTCTGGGAACCAGTGTCTTACAAACTGCTGCTGCAGTCCTTTGCTCTGGTTTGTTACTGTGTGTTGAGAGTTTCTTGGAGAAGAATTGCTCAAAGCGCTGGTGTGCCCAAATCAGTGCTGGTTGTTTCAAAGGGCAGTGCAAAAATGCTGCCAGTCGGGGAAACTTCTTTCTAGTGCTGGAGTACTGCAAGCCCTGGAGTACCACCTCCGTTGTGCTTAATCTAATGCCAGGTCAGTGAAGGTGATCTCATTGAGCATGTTGCTTCACCATCCAAATAAACAGCTTCTGCTGATTTTCTTTTCTTGAGTGCAGTCACATTCGGATCTGTTCCGAGATACAGTGCTGCGTTTTCTCAGGACACATAAGAATTTTTTATCAGAGGGACAGGCAGACGTTGGAGGAGGCAGCACTGGACACTGGTGCAGCTGTGGGCTTGGCTGTGCAGCTGCCAGCAGGTACAGGTGTGAACGTGGGCACCCTGAGAGCCCAGTCAGCATGTGAGGAGCTGCAGCAAGCTAGGCAGCAGTTCCGAGGTGCTGCGGAAGGAGGGCAGCGAGTTGCATCATAAATTGCTTCAGTAATTAACTTCCCTGCAGGAGCATGGCAAGCAGGCAAGAAATTGTGATTCCCACAATTCCTGCATGAGGCTTCTCCTGGGCAGTGCAATTATGAGCTTCCCCTTGCACAAACCTGGGACTTAGGTCACTCTAGCACTAGGACAGGGCATACACAAATTGCAGCAGCATCAGATCACTTGTTAAAGCAGTGTAAATTCTGAGGGATGGCCAGTCCTAAAGGAGAAGTATCAACTGAACAAATATTCCCCTTGTGAGAAAGCAGTTCAGCCCGGCAACACGGACGCTCTGCCTCTATTGTTCCCCACCCTCCAAACTGTCATTGCGACTGGCACTGCTGCCTCCCCTTTGTTGTGGATGTGGGGAGAAAACTGTTTCAGACTCAGACTGAATAAAGCCAAAAAAATCTGAAGCATGGTTAGGCTGAAACTGCAAGGTGTTTTTAGTTTCGTTTGAGTGACTTGGTGTTAAAAAAAAAAAAATCAAGAAAAGGTTGTAACAGATCCTCCAGTAGATACATGTGACCTTCACTTAAGCTTGCAATGCTGAGTCACTACCACTGACAAATTATCATGAATGAAGACCCTAAAAAAGAGTCTGACTTAAGAAATTTTAAAAAGTTACATTTTTGTTGCCTACACAGAGATCAAGTATACATATACTTAATTTATAAATGAGAAAGATGTTTTAAGCATTCAGCTTGCAAATGTTAAATGAAAATTGGATCTGAAAATGATTTGAGCATGAAAAACCTATTTTCATGAATATAGAATATCAGTAGCTATGAATATGAGAACAGGGGTAATGGGTTGAGTTCAGAGTTCTGAAAATGCCAATTATTGGAGGTGAGCTTCAGCAGAAGAAAGAGCAACTCCAGATAAATAATAGATTTCAAACACTGTGAACACCTAGAAATTGAAGTACCAAGCTGAATAGATCTCCGTTAAATCATTCTTCCCCTACATGTAGTTCTGGAGAATGTCAGCTATAGCACATTTTAATCTCTTCCTATTCCCAAGTACTGAAATTATTTAAAAATAAGCTCATTGTTAAATACTAATTTATCAGGAGAGCAGAGTGTTTTGTTTTTTCTTGTTTGCTTTTATGAGTTAAGAATGATGGTCATAGCAGCAGAGTTAGGCCAGAAAAACATACAGTTCAAAAAATAGCATTTGTACTTAACTCTGGTGGATGATTCACAGAACAGCATGTTAACTAGTACACTCTGAGGGCAGGTGATTGAAGTTTGGCTGCAAGAATGCAAAAACCTTGCTCACAGCAGTATCTTGTCATTGGTTCCAGTGTAGTGAACCAATTAGCTTCTTATCCACCTCTTTGCATATAGCTGTGGAAAGCGTTATTGTCTTGTAATTATAAGGAAAACCCTTTTTAATCCATGATTTCAAAAACCTCTTTAATCCAACCTCTGGTGTAACAATGCCTTATTCTCTGAGGATGGTGGAAATATACGTAATGTACTACACAAAATAGCAATAAATGAATGGCAGCTAAGACCACAGTTTGTATGAAAAGGTTGTGAAATACATTTCTCTTTTCATTTGGATGCTTTAAAATGGTTATTGCATTAAAAAGTGAGTGAATGTATTAAAGTTTTTTTTTTGTTTGTTTGTTTGTTTTTTGTCAAAGTCATGAATTTTTCTCTCAAAATAGAGTTAGAATCCAACACAGTCAGTCTGCCTGCAGGACAGCTTCTCCCTTCCTGAGTTAAAGGTCTCTGAGATGAGCATAGAAATGGCTGGGGATTTTAAAGCACGCTTTCTGACAGAACAGCTACAACTGCCGTTATCTGGCAGCACAGTATTATACAATATCCTGCACATCTGTCCTCTTTGGCAATAGTTAGCATAATGCTTGCTGTTTAATTAGGCTTTTTATCTTTGCATTTGTCTGAGAACATCTGAAGCCTTCCATGTTGCCTGTCACTAATTAGTTGACTAATTAAATAGTTAGTGCTTACTTGCTGATCACAGAGCTAACATGTAATGAAAGGTTTAGCGATCTTCATTGTTTTATACTACTTATCTTTGCCACAAGAATCGGTATACGTGCTTCCTTTTGACTGCTGTTTTTTCATACCAAGGCAAATCCTGAACAATGTTGTAGTTGACCACGTGTTCACTGTCACCAGGCCTGCATCCTTCAGACATTGTTGCCTTCCATCATTTCTGGTGAATAGAGATCAAGTTGTGACAGAGATAAATACGATAGGTCATATCTCGCCTTGTTATGTAGCCACTATCACAATGAATGCTGTCAGTGACTGATAACAGACATAAACTGGGGAGAGGACATGGGTCCTCATCATTCTCAGCAGCCGTTTGACTGGCCTCTGCCAAAAAACGGCACTCAGTTAGCATCGATGTTTTGTTACCTTGTAGTTTATATTCTTGTTTTAGAGAGCTTTCAATTTCAAGTAAGATTATTTCAATTTCACGTACTTGTCCTTTAAACATATGCGAATACTTGTCTCAGCCCAAACTGTTCTTTCGCACTTTCAACTTGTAAGTATTTGCAGATTTTATTTTGTTAATATTTCTATGTCAGTAGTCGTAGCTTCTTTTTGTATATTTAAAGTGATACTGGAAATAGTAGTTTTCTCATAAAAGGCCTGCTTCAAAAATGATGTGAGTCAGAAGAATTTTTATAGAATTATATTTATCAGACCTTACCTGGTGACTGGGCATGCCTTCGGTGTGGCTGTTTCAGCAGCTCTGAAGAGAGCTTGGTAACCTGACTACCCGGAGCAGCTGGGGCAGCAGTCTGCTCAGTGCAGTTCAAAGCAAATAAAGAAGCATTGCAAGTGCAAACACCACATTTAGGCTTTTCAGTTCTTTGCTGAAGTGATGGAGTAGCTGTACTTTCTGTTCTGTTCATATTTATTTTTCCTTGTTTTGAAGTTTGTTTCCCAGAGCTGCTGCAGAGGTGTTGTAAGTACCGAGTTCTTCAAAGCAGTCTATAACCTGCCTTTGGGTTGGTTTGGAAGCAAAGTAAACTTCTCAGACTAGTAAAATGGAGAAATAATCAGTTGGCTGAAGGTTATGTTGTGATTCTGCCCTCTAGCGATTGATGTAGATTAGATTCCTGTTGGTCTATATTTACTCTAACATGCAGTGTAAGGGTTGTGGCAAATGAATATCACAAATCACAATACAAATGAGGGTAGTTTTTTTTTGTTTGTTTGTTTGTTGGTGTTTTTTTTTTTTGAATGTGTGATGAGCTGAAATTTTAAATTTTCTGGATTGCTGTAATTTCTGTCCACATCCCAGGAAGGAGAAGAGCGTGAATGCAGTTTACATTGCAATGAGAGTTGGGTGTCCATAAGATATATTCATGAGATGGTGAATCTTTACCATATGCCCTGTAATCTAGATTCTCCGAGTGAAGATTGGCTAGGTTCGATGGAGCTCCTCAGTGCTGTATCTTGGTTGCTTCTAGTACCCAAGCACTGTGCTGCCTTTCTACGTGACCTGTAAGCACACTGTGCTGTGCGGTTCGTTTCCCTGGGAGCTGCTAGCATCTTGGCGTTAATCAGGCACAATGCTGGTTCCACATTAGCTGCAGGGCACAGGCTGTTTGGGGAGGATGCGCTGTCATGGAAGTGTCACATTGACCAGGTAAAGAGATGGGCACTACACAGTGTGCGGTGCTATACTTCTCAGAGCTACTTCTCTTTCCCAAATGCAATATCAGCGAGGCAGCTGTGCTCATCAGGCTGCCAGGGCTTAAGGTGCTGCGAGGCCCAGATTCACAGCTGCTACATGCAGATGTTTGAGATCAGGAATTTTGGCCCAGCTGAATCCTCTGCCAGCCATACCCCCATCCTTCCCAGGCTGCCAGCTTTCTGTCAAGAGAATGTGGTGCTGGGGTGGTGCCTTGGAACATGCAACTTTTATGAGCGTCTTCTCTTTCTGCGTGCTCTTGCTTTTAGGAGGAGAAATATTGGTACAAATCTCAGGCTCATCAAATTCAAGGGGAGCTCACTTTTGACATCAGTGGGCTTTTCTAGGGTGCATACTTTTTCATCTGGGTGAAAGCAGCATTGCCAAATCTATATCAACCACTGCCAGAGTCAAGATTTTAATCTCCTTTGCAATAACATGCAATAACTTTGGGTAAATAGACAGCCACACACACACACACAAAAAAAAGGCAACATAATTTTGACTTTATGATTGTCCAATAGTATTACAAATGTCCTGTTAACAAGTTGGAATTTTCATTCTCTGTTATTCACTGAAACATTCACACAGGAGTAGACAAAACAGCAACCTCTCAGCCACTCTGTAGTTTTACTTCCCAGTTTATGGTACCTTTATTTGTGGAAAATGGTGTTGATGTGACTTTGAATCTGCCAGGTTTAAACAGCTAGAGACTGTAACTACCAGTGTCATCATGAGATACCTCTCATTTTCTGTCTAGAAAAATAATTGCCCTGTTTTGTGCTTTGAACAGGGTGAAATACTGAAACATTCGTAGAATGAAAATTGAAATTTTAGTTTGGAAATGCTCTAGCGAAAGCAATGGCTACTGGTACTTGGATTTGGTCAAATTCAAAGCCAACATACGTTTGGGATGACAGTGCTAATCTTGTAAACTTTGTAGGTAGGGGTGTTCCTGCATAGGTATATGTGTGCGTCAGATTCAGATGTGTGTTTTGTATGGGTCACAGAAACAGCTCTTCAGATTTTCCTGTTCTATCATATAGCAATTCATAGTATAAGGTCTTTGCCATGCTTTTTTTTAATAAGCAAGATCCTGGAACTACAACAAATCTTGGGTGAATATTATAGTTTTGTAAAAGGGTTTCTAAGAAACCTGTCATTGGGTTGTCTGCTGACCAGTCACCATATGGCTCATACTATGCTACAGAAATGCAATTTGTGCAGTAAATGTGTAAATAAGCAAGTACCTAAGACACAGTTTTAGGTTGTGTTAATTTCCTCTTAGTTGTTGTAGTCCAGCGTTTGTGTGCTACACACTTTAACCTGTGTGCCCATTCAAAGTCTGGTGTGTACCTTGCAAGTACTGGCAAGACGCTGAGTCAGACAGTAGGAGAAGAGAGCTGAACGAGAGGTTGTTAAGGGACAGGGAAGAGCTTAGTGGTAAAATTGCAAGGGTCAATATGGGCTGAGAAACAAAGTGTGGAAAAGAATTAGTCTAACAAAGGAGAAAAGCCTCAGCTGAATTACAGTTTAGAGCCACAATCACTGGAGAAGAATGGCGCAAAAAAAAAAAAAAAAAAAAAAAAAATAGGGGAAGCTGAGTTGACATAGGTGAGAAAAGCAAAAAACAGTTGCTGGGAAATGAGAGCTGGATAGAAAGGATAAAAGCAGTGACAGGAAAAGGGTAGCAGGGTTGTTTCAGAGAAATGAGTTATGATATGGACAGGAATTTGACAGAAGAACATGGGAGAAGGCAAGTTTGGTAATATTCATGGAGTAATCAAGATTAGGGGGTGATTTAAAGCTTCCTAAAAATCAGAAATTAAACAAAGAATTGAAAGTACAAAGTACAGAGAGAAAAACACAGTTTGTGCCACCACGTACCAAGTTTGCAGAGACCCAATGAAGGAGAGCAGCTGGGGACAGAGAAATACTCGCAGCATCATTGAAGGCTGTTACTGAAGGGTCAAACTAAAAATAGTTCGGCTTTTTGAAAGGATTCTTGCATAAGATGTCAGAAGTGGTGGTCATGTCCTTCACAACTTAGGCTTGTAGGCTGCTCTCCTTTGGAATTCAGCATCTGATACAATTAATCAGCAGTACAGCTGGTGGGAAGTTTCAGAAAAAACACTGTACTTTATTAAAAAGTACCGTTCCATCCAAATGTAAGTGTTTTTAAGGGTGAACGTTGATTTCATATAAGGAGATAGTTACTGGGACACGACAAAATGTTTTGTTGGCGTTTCTTATTTTTTAAAAGAAATTTCATCTTGAAATATTTCATAAATTAAAATCAGACCCAAGCATTTCCCTCTTAATCTATGTTCTAAACAATTTAAGGAGTATTTTCTGAAATTGAAGTGGGTGGTGTATTTCACCAATGTTGTGGCCCATCTTGGAACAGAAATAGTCGTGTTCTGGGAGGAAGAAGGTATGAATTTTCCCACTGAAGTAATCAACTGACTTACCTATTGCCCAGGGCCAAGTGTTAGTCACAGTAAATATGAGCTACTGACAATCAGATTCACTTATTGTTTTAGTTTTGCTGGTGTTCTTCTTGACACATCTGTCACTGGTCTTTGGAGGAAGAGTTATAAACAAGCAGGAAGAGGAAGAGTCTATAAACAAGCACAGTTTATAGAGCAAATGAATATGTGGAAAACCTCTTTCTTGACTCTTGCATTGAAAGATGTCCCAGTAAAGACTTTATTGTTATCCCTTCTTTCCTTGATCAAATTCATTCACAATTGTAACACTTTTTTTGAAGGTTGATCCAATGGAGAAATGGCTTATCTTTGATTACTTGTAATTAGAAATGGATGACTTGTAGATGGACATCTGTTGGTCAGCAGTTAAGCTAAAATCCTGTTCTGAGGTTTGTAATTGATGCACTTACTAAGGTTCTTGAGAACAGAGGCTTTTGGTAATTGTTGATGCAAACAATAAGCCCTTTCTGCTTCCGTCACTGACTATCTTACCAAAAGCTTACTAACTAGGCAGTATAAGATCAACTGCATAGCCTTCATAATAACAGGATGGTATCACATAGCACCATACAGGGAAACGGTTCTGCTGTGTTATGTTCACATATCTTCATACCTGATTCTTACGTATCTGAGTTGAATGTAGCTGTCTGAAGTGTGGGAGGAAGAGGAAAGGTAGAGGCTTTTTCAGCTCTGCCTGAGACAGCAATGGGCTTTGTCCTAGTAAACAAAAGCAATTTAGTACAGTTCAGTGTGAAAATGCATTGCTCGTAAAGGTTGCTCCTAAAGTCTATAGTACTAAGCAACATATTAATCGCTTAGTGAAAATATGCATATGTGGTTGTTTTTTTTTTTTCACTATTATTATTATTAGCAACCTTTGCTAAGCTGAGCTTTTTTATTTGCAGTTTCGTGTGGAGCTGTAAAATGCATTAAGAAATCTTTTCCTTTTGGAGATGTCTGTTCTCGAAGTCATGTCTTGATGACCTTGCTCTTGAAAAGTGTGGGGTGCTGATCTTCCCCCCCCCTTTTTTTAAAAAAAAAAAAAAGAAAAAAAGAAAAAAAAAGGTTTGCATAAATTGTTGTATTATTTGTGTCAGTGAGAGGTTCTGCCTATACCTTCCTTCTGGGGTGAGACCTGTACCTGGACACGTGGACTTTCTGTGCCCTAAACAGCAAGGTATTGCCTGCTGGGACTCATTTTGCATCACCTCTCTCTCATTCAGGGCTCCTTCTTCCCCACAGAAGTCGTAAGGTTCATTTTTTGTTGCAGAGCAATGGGGAAATTTCTCTGAATCAGAGTTTCATTAATGCAAGAATTTCTCAACCTAATTATGGGTGGTGCTGAAAACAGACTGTTACCATTTTTAGAATTATCTAGAGCTGCTGTATTTAAGTGTACTGCTACATGAAAGTTGAAGATATAGTGTAATTATAACTTTACTTTTGGATAGGTTGCAATGCCAAATATGAAAGTTAAATTGTTCAACAATTATGCATACAGGAGGTCAGTAAATGGAGCTACCTATTTTGGTAGTCATGTTGGTATTATCTTCTGTAATCCATTCTTATTTTATTTTTTATAAATGACAGTAAAACTTAAAAAAAAAAAAAAGTGTGATGCTTAGTTTCAAATAAATTGAAACATACAAGTTCAGGTAGACTATTTTGCTGCACTTTGTTTGCTGTTACAAAAGTGATTTGACTCATTATTTGCAATAATGAGGGGTTTAAAGAAAGCAGTTAAATAATTTGTTCCAGACACCTTTTCACCATCTAAACCTTTGTTGTTGCACCACACACCCGAGAAGGAAAAGCATGGAGGCAAAAAATACTGAGAAACTAGCCAGGAACATTTGAACAGATTTGCAGATATACATAAATAACATACTAAAAAAATTTGTTTGTTTATTCCTTTGATTTTGGTCACAGTAAATTGGCAGTCCAATTTTGTTTCAAGGACAGGGGTGTTTAGACTTGCTTTTGTAGCTGTCCTTTAGAACTGTGCAGTGAAACCCAACACCTTTTACTTATTTCCCTAGATACTCTAATCCCTCCCTGCTTCACCAGTATCTTTGTGCTGTTCTTCCCTTTGTATCCACAGCAACGTGAATCCCTGCTGGAATTACTTGCTTCTGAAATGCAGGTGCACTTGTTTAACGTTGCATTGGTTTTGGCTCTTAACTTGAAGACTTTTTCACCAAATGGGAAACTGTGCTTTTACCATGCTCCCTATTAGGCATCGGCATATATTTTAGAAGCACGTAAGACATTCTCTCTTCTACCTGTTTCTCAGAGCCTTTGTTGTTTTCCCATTATTAAGAGCTTTTAGGCATCAGTAAGGACTCCCCAGCCATCATAAATAAACCCTCTTTTTGTTAGCCTAGAAATAATAATGATATGTGGAGAAAAAGGATGAATGATGTCAAGTGGTAACATGCCTGACAGTCGCTGTCCCAAATACTCGAACCCGTTACCTGCCTGTAACTCTGTGTGCCAGTGACTGACAGTAACCACAGCCAATCACCTACAGGTTGCCTGTATTTTTCAGGCTCACATTTAAGTGCCTATATATAGATTTAGAATCCTAAACTGAGGCATACCAGCTGCACTTCTCAAATTAACCTTTATAATCTTCATGGCTAGTTTTTGCTTTTATTTTTGTACTTAAAGATTCTGATAATTTTTATGAATGCCAGTTTGTGTTTAAACCCAATAACTTTGATCCTTAGGTGACGAAGAATTTTACTTCCCTGCAAATCCCTGCAAATGTGACCATTATTTGCATGGAATTGACAGAGATTGCCTGACTTTTTTTTTGAAGGCTCTGCAGTTGTCAAGTTTTCAGAACATCACAAGCATCTAACCTTATGCCCCATTTGCTGGATTAGAATCATAGAATTAGAGAATCATCTAAGCTGGAAAAGATCTCTAAGATCATCTAGTCCAACCCTAATCCAACCAGAACTCCTTCCTGCAGCCAATGTGGCAAGTGGCCAAAGTGCTACGGGGAGGATTGTCTTCTAATGTGGAGGCTTTGCCATTCATCTCTTTGTGGAAGTCAGTTAAAAAAAATATCTGTTCACGTCCCACCATCTGCTTCCAAACTGGGGAAGCTTCCTGCCATCCCATCTTCTCCGCTGTGCTCACCTCTAACCTACAGTCTTCCCCTTTCTGCTCAGACAATACTTTACCTCATAGTTTGTGGTTGCAAACCTTGAGTTCTTCTTTGCAGAAGAAACACAATTCATGCCACCCCCAGTTTGAGCCACAGTGTGGTTAGTGCCCACAGACCTGCTTAACAGTGGGCCTTTCTCCAAACCGAGGCACCTGTGGGGTGTCTGCCTCTTTCTGCCATGTGACACCTTGGTGCCAAGGGACAAGGGACCAAAGCCAAGAAGCCTGCAGCTGTTCTTCATTCGCTTTTGGCAATTCCAAGTTGAGATCTGGGACCGGGAGGGCAGTATCAGGTACCACCTCTGGGTCTCTTTTGTTCTGCCTCTGACATCAGCATCCCCTTTTGATAGCTTTAATCCTTTTGATAGCTTTAATTCCTTTGTGCATTGATTTATTTTTAACATAAAATAGGAATCAAAGTTATTACTGATTTCATCATAGTATTCCAAAGATTTGCTCATCAATGATTTGATGCCTACAAGATGAATGAATGGGAAACATGAATTAATTAATGTTTGGGGTGTATGGGAATGCCGTGGGAGTTCTGAGGTAGAAGTAAATTGTTAGTAAATCGTACTGAGTGAGAGGTCTGAGCTGAAGCCTCACATTTGATGGGGGAGAACTGAACAAATACCATATGGACTAAATAGAGGTACAGCATCTGTAGAAGAAAATAGTATGTGATCAGATCAATAATGTGCATCATTGTACAGCCATGCAAAACAGGTACATTATTGTTGCCTGGAGCCTTTATTCTACCATTTTTCTGATGCTTGCTTGCAGCATTTCCATCTTGACTCTTGTTAATGTAATTTAAACCTAATGTTATTATAGCACCTCGATTTGGAGACATTGGCAAGAGGCCATGGGGCAAGTAGAGAGATGGTTTCAGCTCAGAATTGAAAAGAAACTTTGGTACTGGGAGGGCAGGCAGGATAGAAGAATGTTTGGGATGTTTGTGTACTGTTGTAACCCTTTTCCTCATAGTTACATGTAAACTATGTGGCAAGCAGTCATACTATTTAGGTGTCTACAGTTTATTGCAATTACTCACATTTGCACCCAACTAGAAGCGTTCCATGAGCGCAGATGGCATCCTGTACACTTTAAATTCAGCTCAATATATTGGGCTAACTGTCATTTACATTAATACCACTTTATATCACTCAGCCAGCATAATGTGGCCGTAAATGAAGAACAAATTCTATTTACACCCACCTCTGCAGAGTGACCTTAATTTAAATGAGAATCAGGCCCATAATCTGTATAAATATATACACTCTGTTACATTAAGGTTATTTATTACATTGTGCTTGGCCTGAGTATGCATGGAGATTTACCATAGATAATCCATAATCCAGAATTAAACTATTAATACGCATTTTGAGAGTGGCAGCCATAACCTCAAAATTCCTTGGTTTAAGTATGACCTTTAACTTTGTTTGAATATATTTTTTAAATGTATGAATAATAAATTAACATTGGTTGATAAAAAACATTCTGATTCCTTTGTACCATTTGCATCAATCCATACTTAACTTACACAAAGCCTTGAAGATTAGAAGGTTTAATCACTCATAATATTTATTTGTTTTTAAATGTCAGATCACATTTAGTTCAACAAACTGTCAGCCTTGTTCCCCCCCACCCTCTGGTAATGAAACTGCGGCAGTAAGTACTTTTCTTTTTCTGTACGAAGACACAGTCTTAGCAAGATGACAAACCACGTTGTACCTGGCCTGTGTAAAGGAGTTGTTTTCTGTATCCTCCTGCACATGGAATTGAAGTCTGTCTTGTTCCTCTCATATGGCCTCCTCCTTTCAGTAGACCTGTTGCAGGAAGCAGCCACATTACTTGTTGTCAGAAATAATTTTTTCCTTTCCTGCAGCCATGTCTCTGCTTATGGAAGGTGAGCTATGAACAGCAGTAGCTGTTCCCAGTCCTCCAACAGGACCACAGCTTCCTGTGTTTTCACATGTTGTGTGATGGTGTACTGGAAAGAGTGTGTTACTCCTGAAAATGACACAAAGAAGTACACTGCTCTGGACAAGACCTTGCATTTTTTAGAACCCTGCTTTAAGCATAATACATTGCATTGTTGAAGAGGTTGACTTCCCTTGTAGCATGTACTCAACAAATGACATAAAAATGATAATTAGAGTATTGCACAGTTTTTCACCAGGTGTCTAAATAACTGCAGATTTCCTGAATGATTTTTTAAGTGCTTCTTGACCTTTCTTCTGCTGATCCTGAAGCCCATTCTTTGATCCACTCCTGTTAAGCAAAGTGCTTGAAATCAGTGAGACTCACCAGACTGAGTACTGGATTTCGTTTTTCATTTTTTTCCAGCCTTTGAGCAAAGACTTGGTGGTCTTGCAATATCTATTGTAGTCATGGAAGTTAAGTCCTGCCAGAAAGTCTTAGGATCAGAGTTTCTAGTGACATGAGAGAATCCAAATAATTCCGTCAGGATTGAGACAACATTGTGTTACAGCTCGAATAAGAGCTGTAAGGGTGGATTGGGGAAATCAGTCATCTGTCAATACAGCTTACAATTATATGTTAAAATGCACTCACATTATAGCTGTACCAAATGGAGCCTCAGCAAAATCACGTTGGCTTAACTGGCATGTCTTTCTTTCCACAGTCCGCACCTGAAGTTTAACAATCTGACCTTGATTTCAATTCATGGCCTTCCAGGAAAAGACCTTCCAGCCTCCAAACATAGAAGATTTTTAATTAACAGGTTTGATTTAATATCTAAACAGATCCATAGCTTCAAAGGAAAGCATAACACTTTGTAATTTTCTGTGAACTTGTGCTAAATTTTATAATAGGAACATAGGCAGGTGCTCTCAAATAATCCAGTCTCTCTATACAACATGTGAAATGTGTTAAATATAACTGTTACTAGGGAAATAGCACAAAGCATTACTAAAGCAGTAACTTCAGGATAGTGGTCCATCATACTATACCAGAATGCTGCTCTGCAGTCCAAGACTTATTAGATTGTTTGGATCTCCAGGTTAAGGATAGATGACAAAAGAGGTGTTTGATGTTTAAATATTGCTTAATTTAACTTCAATGAGTTGTGTTCCAAATAATGCTGACAACGTGGGAGGGAGCTGAGTATGCAGGGGAACATTTAAGATTAAGTTGACAGACTTGGAAGAACTGTGCTGCATCAGTCCTGCTGCTTATGAACTGTTAGTGTGTCAGACATTGACCTGCGTTTGGAAGTTTTGCTCCAGTCCCTTATGCTTGCTGTCCCCTGGCTGGCAGAGCTATGATTCTGGTACAGAACATCTCAAGGGAAGACTGAAAGATGCTTGTGTCCAGTGAGTGATCAAATATTTTTACAAGTTTTCTTGTTTGCAAAAAGTAGAGTAGCTTTCAACTAGTAGGATAAAATTTTGCCTCATTAAAATTCACAGTGTATAATTCTCACTTAAATTTAGTATATTTCTTTTAGGCATTTTATTTTTTATATTGGAGTAGTGACCAGGAATCCTCACTGCAGGCATGATCATGGTTGTTCTGGACATTGAGAATCACAGCCATTTAGAGTAGCTGGGGATGAACTTGGTATAATTGATTTGGATTTGGCATGTGACATTTGGAACCAGCACATTGTTCTTACCAATTTTTTTACTTAAAAAGCAGTAAAGCCCTAAAGAGACAGTTCTTTAAATGACAAAACAACTCAATGTCTCCTTAAAACAGAAATCTCTACAAAGCCATGGAAATGGTGTGATGTGGACATGTTTAAAACTAACTTACCACATTTAGAATTTTGCCCTGTGAAGAGCAAGAAATTTGTGATAACTAGTTACAGAATTAATTTTTTACTGTAGAAAGGGGTGTTTTTAAGTACAAGTCTAGGAAATTAAGAGATTGTATACTTACACAAATGCATGTACACTTTTTTTGGAATATACTATAAAAAAGATTTGTAATAACAAAATATCCTCCTTGACGGAAAGTTGCTGTTCATGGCTGCCTCCCCAGAATTAGCTGTTAACATTTGAAAGCAGATTAAGAGGGAAAATGGAACTCTGCAGGGTATGATTTTTGAAAGCATCCCTGTGATTTTGGAGTGTCAGTCTCCCAGGAGCTATGTACCTCAATTATAAAGGTGCTTTTGAAAAACCTCATCTCTTCTTGATGTCCATTTTATTTATAGATTTCTGCATGATTATAGTTCAGAATTGTCAGTGGTTTTCTTCCCTTATTTATTTCCCTCTGGTATTTGTGAGTACGGAGGATGCAGGGCACCTCAGAAAGCCTGGACATTCTGTTCTAAAATTCTTCGGGTCATGAAAGCAACTTTGTTTCTCCCTTTGGTTCTGTATTTGTTATTGTCGTCATCCTCCAGGATAATTTTGGGAAATCACTAACAGCAATTAATGTGTACCAGTCAGCTCTGACATTTTAGAATGTGTATTCTGGTACTAGGAGTAAAATAAGTTGTCGGTGTTGAGTCTCTGAGTTCCTAGAATCATTAAAGGTGGAAAAGCCCTCCAAGATCATCTGGTCCAACCATTCCCCTACCACCAATATCACCCCCTAAACCATGTCCCTGAGTTCTCTTAGTGAAGATTAGCATTTTTCACATCTGCACATTTCCCTCATAAACCTGCCAATTTTGTTTTCTTTTGGATAACCAGTATGATAATTTCTCCTTTACGCCTGTTAATATTCAGTTCATCTTGCAGAGGAATTCAGTTGCATCTTACAGACTTTTGAAAGTTTGTGGGTAGGGGTCATTTTAGTGAGTTTCCAGCACCTTTCGTTCTTATATTTTGGAAAACTTCATTTGGAAAAAGATCACCAATAAAAAAAATGGTTATCCCTGCCTTCCTCTTTCACCTCTGACAAGCATTTTCCTATCTTTCTACTTATTTTTAAACTTTTCAGACTAACACTTTGGTACAAAGGTGTTAAAATACCAGTGGTACCATAACCATATCTGCTATTGGTGAAGCTGAATACCAAATGAAGCACAAGTGAAAAAAAATTAACATGAGAATCTAAAATAGGATAAAAAATTGGATTATTAAAATACTTTCTTTGCAGGTGCAAAAGTCTCCCCCTCGCATCAAGCTGCAAATGAAAAGCAGAGTAAAGCATTTATTTCTGGCTTTGTTTTTAAATTATGTGGTTGTATGGCCCAGTGCTGGGAGGCATTATTTGGTTTTAGCAGAAAGTTGTCAATTTGTAACTGAGTATTTCATAATGACTAATCTTTTACTATAGGCTGCAGTAAACTCACAGCAAGAGAACAGACTTGAACCACTAGGGGACTTTGGCTAACTCACCAGATGTCTAATTAATGCCTGCTGTCAGCTGCTGAAATGTCACTTACAGATATTCTTTCTTCACAGCCACTGTTTTAATGATGAAGATTATGCACAGATGTCACTTTGTTCCTGGGTTAACATTGTGGTTGGTAAAATGACTGGCATAAATCGCACTGCCAAATATGTAGTTATTTCCAAGCAGAGAAAAGTACCATATGACTACCTTGTTCTCTGCATGGGACAGAAATACCAGGTAAGATTGTGTGCAGAGTGAAGAAAAAAAAAAAAAAGTAAAAAAAAAAAAAAAAAAAAGTAAACTTTTTTCTACAGTGAGGAGCATTTCTGTGATCAGCAAAGGAGTAAAGTACTCCATAGCAATTGTTTAACCAGAAAGCAGGCCTACAGCATGGCAGGTTGTTCTGCTTCAGTGCAGCTATAGAGTTTAGAGCAGATAAGAGAGGGAGATTTACAATTTTTTCTACCAGTAATGTCACTGCTCAGTACCAGATATTAAGCAAAGCTGCCAGTATTTTGCCACTGTGACCATAAAACCCACTGAAGAGTAGGCCCAAACAACATGTGGCCCCAGCCACAGGAGACTTAACTCCAGCTGATGCAACACTGTTTGACCTAGTTTTGGCAATGGAGGGAATTCCTTACAAATTAATTACTCAGTTCTCATGATGACCATGCCTAGGCACCTACAAGGTGCTGTATGTTATTGTACCACACAGTTGTCTTTCAAGTGAGATAAAATGCTCGCTCAGGGAAGGTGACCTATGATATTCAGTGGAGTCTCACAGCATTTATGCTGGGGGACACAATCCTGGGAAGTGAAGGCTCAGGAGTGAGAAGGACCAGTTTTCCATCTGGGGTGCTGTGTTTTAGCATTGGTGACAACTAAAGCAATTTTGCCATTCCCTGGGTTTACAGCAGCAGCAGTCTCAGGAAGAGTCTCAGGTCTCAGAAGAGTGTGTGTGTAAAATGAACTTGTGAGGGGTGGAACTGAGAGCTCTGTCTTGCTGCTGAATCAGACCTCTGCGTACTAGATAGTTTCTTCCAGTTCTGTATCATTAGTTTAATTGTGATTGCACTATTGACTATGAAATGGGTATGGGGCGTGTTCCATGAAACCTCTGCATTACATGGAGTACAACATGTGTGTAACAGATTTGTGGAGCAAGAAACACCTATTTTTTCTGTAATCACTCTTCAGAGTTGAGACACACTTCAAATGACAATCTATGTTCAGTATTCATCAGGGATGAAACAAGTTAAAGTATGGTCTGAATGACTTGTAAGTGCTCCTAGAAAAAGATATTTGGAGGCAACTCTAATTTGCAATATAAGCTGTGGGAAATAACTACACTGGAGGACAAAGAAAAACAAGTAAGCAAGAAAAAACTCAGGTTTTATCTGTCTTCAAGAAGAAAGCATCATCTGTTCTTACTTCTAAGCTCTATAAAATAAAAAAGGAAGGAAGGAATTATTTTTATCATATGGTTTCTGTTTTATTACATAGAGCTGATTTTAAAAATCTTTCTTAGCAGTACTCCAAGATTTATGCCATATATTCATTCATTCATTTGTTCCAGGTCCTGTCTCCTACTGGAGCAGATATCAGTACACTCCCAACTAATAGAGATGTCCTAAGTGAATGGCCACAGAGATACACAGGGAAAGTCCCTTCCAATCATTTTACTCTCAATGACGATCAGGACTGCTTAAAGGCAATGCACTGGCTGGAAGAAAACATCATCAACTCAGAAGGTAGGGGGTTTGGTAAACACACGCACATTTGCAGAAATGTTTTCTAGGTTTATTGTTTCCTAACTTCCATGGTGTGATTGGTGCCTGATTAATTCTAACTAAGTCTTTCATCTGCTGTGCTTTGTTTTCCAGATGAATTTAAAATTTGTTGTCGTTTTTGATACCCAGCATATTTAGCTAGGAAAAAAAAAAAAAAGCTTGAGATAGATTAATTATCTGTAATTATTATATAAAACAAAATTAATCCCAAATGCAAAGCTAGCTGGAGTCATTAATTAGACAATTAAATAATAATTTAATTAGTGAGTGTGTTTTTATGTTGTTTAGAAAAATACCTACATTCAAGGCATAACATGAAGAAAACAGGTCTAAATTGGGAGGTGGGTTTTTTTCAGTACCTGTCATCTTTGTGTTCTGTCGCATCAGTTACAGATTTACACAGAACTGCAGGCTCCCTGTATTTTCTTTTATCCCTTTACATCACACATTTGTGCAGGTTTTTGTCCATCATACCTGTATTTCCTGAGCCTGCTCAAGTGTGTGTTGTTCATATATTCGCTGAATGTGCATGCTATAGAAAACACCTTGTATCGTCCAGGCTTCTGAGTTAAACTCTTTCAACTGCAGAAAAAAAGATCAAACAGTGAATGAACTCACATATCATCTCTTCTTTGTGCCAGATCTGAGTCAGGGTAGAGTTCAGAGCAGGAAAGCTGTATTTGTAGAAAGTTCCTGTCAAATGAATGCATCAAGAATTTCCTAAAAATGTAGTTGAACTGGCTTACTTAGTAAAGAGTAGAATAATGAAAATTGATAGCTATTTGCCGTGGTCTGCTAAGTTTGTGTCTTGCTTGGCAGACCTTTAAGGAAGTTCTCAAGATACTGGAGGTTTCTTTATCATCCTCCAAGTCTGGCTGTAGTCAGGTCAGAAGACAATAAACATGGTAATGTCTCAATTCACATTTTCCTCAAACAGCTTCCTGGCCTCAGGCATGTAAATAGAGCAGTCTGTATGGTTTTGCCTAGAGTCCAGCTGACATGCACAGCTGTGTTTGCATAAACAGATGAGGTAGTTGCTTCTCCCTATTTGTTACTGCTCATCTTTCATGTAAATCTGTGCATGCCCAGTCCTGGAATGTGCTCCAACACACCTGAGCAGAAATGCAGCTGAGAAGGAGACAGTGTCCAGGATGCAAGGCACCCAGAACTGCTCCTCAGGCACAAGGGCAGTCTTACTACACCTCATCTTTTTTGGGACCAATGCTCCTTTATTATTATTAAATAAATATTAATAATTTCAGCATTGCTGCTGGCTTTTGCTGTGGTGTAACGATGGATATATTAATTAGGCACTATCATGTCTTCAGCTGTAAGCTAAATCTATGGCTTAAATCTGTGTCGAGGCACGATTTCCTGCCAGAGGGTGCCTGGAAGCACGTGGCAGGGTCCTGCGGGACTGAGCCCTGGGCTATGGCCGGGGCCAGGAGCAACACCCCCAGAGCTGGGGCAGCTGGCACAGGGGGCTCAGGGCATGGGGCTGTGCTCAGCTGCCCCAGCTCCATGGAGGACTGAGGAGAAAAAGCTCTGGACAGGAGAGGGGATGAAGACCATTGTTAGTTCTGGAGCTCTTTTTGAAGGGAAGTGTTAACCACTGAACTTCACCGTGTGAGTCTGATTGGATGAAAACTTTGTTTGGCAGCACTGATTTTGAGAGCGGCTTTTAATTAAGAGTTAAAGCAGAGGTTTTATACTGCCTTTTTTTTTTTCCCTGTGCAAATGCTGGGTACCACTTCATTCTTGTTGAAACCAGCGGGTGCTTTTTTACCGAAGTTAAGCAGAGCAGGATCAACCTGGTAGCAGGCTGGCAGGAGGAATCACACATGTGCTGAGCAGCAGGCGATGCTGGAGGACCCATGGGACAAGCAGTGAGCCACATCCTTCGCTGCTCCGCAGCTGCCCTCTCCTGGGCCAGCAGCTCGGGAAGGGCCGACTGCTGCCTGGGGCCTGGAGCAGGGCGAGCACCAGCCTCTAGCCCTGGTGCTTCAGCTTCTCTGATGAAACCCAGCCACCTAACGCATGTAACCTATTACAACTGTAATTGTAACTAATTGAAATTCATCTCCTATTAGCACTGCATTTTCCATGAAAATAAAAAGTAGGATGGGAGTAAAGTAAGGAACAAAACTGTTCTAATGGCCCAAAATGGAGCAATTATTTTTTCTCTTTACCTAAACATAGTTTACTGCCTTATTAAAAGCATGTTTGTAGGAATACTATCGTATTAAAATTCCAAAGCCTGAATCACCAACCAGAGACACTGATGCTTTAGCTAATACAGGTTTTCTTCTTTAGCTTTTGCAAACTAAAAGGAGGTCATGCTGGGGTCACTGAAATCATGCTGGGGTCACTGAAATCTTTTTCTTCCACTTGTGGAAAATGAATGAGCCTGCTCTGTAGCAGAACACTGACATTTGAGTAATAAATAATAAAACTACTCTAGCGTTCTTTATTTATGGCTGCTTTTTTCCATGGAAGATTATTATGTTTACTCACAGATAGATACATTTTCATGTAGTTAAATAATAAAAGCATCCTGAGGAATTGCTATCTGTCCAGTGAACATAATTTCAGTCCATAATGAATATCAGTAGTTCCTCAACTACTAGCACTGTAATCTAAAAAGCCACTAATATTGTAATAAGCAGAAACCGTAAATTGTTGATTTACAAGAGGTCAGTAAAGGAGCATTGCTTTCCTTAATCTAATGTAGTTGTATTAAATATTACCATATAAAACAGAATTTTAATTTTCCTTGAGAAATGCACGGCTGGAATCTGATCTCATATATACAGATCTGCCAACATGTAATGCAATCACTGAACTCCCCCCTGAGGAGGATGGTTCTGCCAAGTGGTGAAGATCTCTCAGCTGCCCAGACTTTCATGCCTTAGAGTCAGAATGACACTTACCTAGGCTGCACCTTGGGTAAGCACTTCTTGCCACCGAGAAGGGAGTTCTCAGTCTGTCTTACAAGAGCTGTGCCATTTTGCAAGGGTTACCTGAAGGCGGAGCAGATTGGAGAGCCCAGCAATGCTTTCTATTCAGAGAGTAGGGAGGAGAGGTGCAGTTTTCGGGCCTTGCTCAGATGAGTACTTAGTGCTTTATATTACACCAACCTTAGACAGAGCACACAAATGCCCCGACGTATCCATGTCTGCCTCCCCCCTTGCCAGGAGGGCTGCGAGTCCATGTTCTGCTCACACAGAACTTGCTACCTCCCGTCCTCACCTGTTTGCTCTCTCGTCTTTAACTACTCAGTTTGAAGTGGTACCGCTTCAGTGGGCGAATGCTGCAGGATCCTACCAAACAGCCTGCGGCTTTGGAGCAAAGGGCATTCCCTTGAAAGGTGGAAAGTGTAGGTCTGAATCAGAGCTCCCTTTGCCTGGGGGGAAAGATGGAGCTGGTTGAAATAGTGGCAATGCACTGTGAAAGGAGCAGTGATATCCAAGGGCAGCTTTCATACTGGTCACAAGCGTCTGCCTTGAACGTGCTGGTTTCAAAGCAGTGTGCAGTTCTGGAAGGGCTGCTTCACAGCACAGCATCAGGCCTTTGGGTCTGGGGCCTCCCAGCAGCCACCTGCGCTGGGCTACATCCCAGCAACACGGGGCTACATTCGCAGGGGCCTCTCCGCTGTCTGGAGGTGGAGGCTTGGCAGAAGGAAACCACAGAGCTGGTGACCTCCTGTACTGCACAACAGCTGGTTTTCTCTGTGTTGGTCGTTCTAGTTTTTATGTTTTTCTGCATGATGCATTTATTTTGCTCCTGTTCCCCATGTCCTTTCAGTAAGTGCTTTGACTAAGCAAAACTGAGCAAAATTGAGGAGAGAGAGAAGAACAAAATAAAAATGGGTGTTTTTTTTTGTTGTTGTTGTTCCCAAAGGATTTTCAATCAAAATAATTTCAAATTATGGGGTCAAAATGAATGTCATACTTCTGTGTTAAGTACTTGCCTAGTTTGTGGGATGTTTTGTACAGATTCTTCACTAAATTATCTTAGCTACTGTTGCTAGGTAACATTGTTTGCTTCATAGCATCAGAGAAATAAGAGGGTCAAAGAGAGCAATTTCATGTTATTATCATCTGACTTACACTAATAAGGTTTTCATTGTGCATCTTAGAAATTTCCCCCCCTTTTTCTTTCCCCCTTAGGGAACGTCATTGTCTATGGGAATACAATTGACATTTACACCACAGTAGAAACCCTCTTATCTCTTGGAATTAATGGTTCTCGCATACATCTCGTGCAGCCTCCACTCAGCTCAAATGTTACTTGCCTTAACAACAGTGAAATCGAAAGTGCTGTGCAGGAGGCACTGTCAGAGGCTGGCGTGTCTGTTTATTATGACAGTATCCTGGCACAATGGAGCAAAGGCGACGATCCAGACCTTATAACTTGTGCTGCTTTCACTACTAATACAAAACCATTCAAATTGCAGTGCTCAGTAAGTATATGCTTTCATTGTATTTCCTTCAGTCTGTTCTTTAAGACAAAGATCATCAAATTGTGATAGTCCCTTGCTGATTTATCTATTTTCTCATTGTCTCTAGAAGAATTAGCATTCACTTGTTAGTCTGAAGGATTGTTTTGTAAAAATCCAAATAATACCATTGTTAATTCCCTGACTGATTTGGATTTAAAAATCAGTCAGCTGACTCACAAATAGTTGTTCACTGCTGAGTGACAAATACTCCTAATACGTTTTCAACATAATTCTAGAAATTTCTCCCTCAACATTAATGACTGCATTTTTGTTCATCTACATGAACCTTAACTAGGTAAATTACACACACACACTCACACATCCGTGAGTTCTGAGATAGTTTTTAACCTTTCCCAAAGGGAAAAACAGCCTTGTTTCTCATCATTGGGCTAATCTGTGTGAGTGAGCTTCTAGTAGAGTAATTTTAAAACATGCATCCTTAGGAAGCCTTAAGGCCCTCACAGCACATTCCCACTGCCTGCAGGCTCCTTTATGCCTCAAGTCTGCTGTAGTTCTGGAAAGGAAGGACCACATAGCACCCCCAGAGAGCTCCCCAGCCACCAGTGGTCCCTCCAAATGATTGTTTTTTTCCCAGTCCTTTTCCATGTATGGATATCTCAGCCTTTCCTGAAGGAGGTGAAGACCTTGCACAACACTTTTATCTACTGGCAGTCACCTTTGATCACCATATCAGTAGTGATGTTCCTCTTGCTCTCTCCTCATATGCAGCTCTTCAGTTTCTCCCCTCTTTCCCTAAAATCCCTCTATTTTTTTTTTTCTTCCACAGAGATGTGAATCTGTTTTTTCTAACTTAATATCCACTCACCACCTCCCCACGAGCCCGTCACCTCTTCCCCATCACCTTTCCTGTGTGGACTGTGCCATTCCTTCAAGACCCCCATTTCCTCGTGGTTTGTTCCTCTTGCCCTTTGTGCCCCTTGCCTGTCCTTTCTCCAGTCATGGCTCTTGCCTCTTGCAGTCTTACCCGGCCTCTAAGCTGAGAGACATGCAGTTACTTATGATGTTGGGTGCTTTCTGTTCTCCAAACCCAGTTCAGCTGTCTTGCAGGGCTTGCAGCCGCCTGTGAGGATGGGCTCCAAGGAGGACAGGAGCTCCAGCGAGCAGCTGTGTCTGCCAGGGAGCAGGCTGTACAGGAATTGGCACTGCAGCCGCGCTGGGCCTTTTCGGATTTGAGCCAATGTCAACTGTTGATTGGCAGTTCTTAGGGGCTTAATTTGTAGAGTCCTGCAGGAAAAAAACAACAAGGGAAAATCTCCTCTTTCTCGAATGCAGAAGCCTCCCTCCTTCCCCGCCCAGGCTGACAGATGGCTCCCAGCCTGGAGGCTGCAGCGGTCCCCCTCTCTCCCTCCCTCCTCTCCCCTCCGGTGGCACTGTCCTGCCTGTCAGCAGGCAGGACACCGGACAGAGCTTCCCTGATTTTGGATCTGCTAGATGGTTAGCCTTTCTTTAGCTGCATGTTGTTCATTACCTGTTGATATACAAAAAGCACAGAGGCTGTAGTTCCTTTGCTGCTGTGTGCCTGCCTCATCAGTGGTGCTAAAATTTCCAGCTCTCTTGGCTTCCCTCTCCTGTGCCTTTTATCCTGACTGGCTTGTCCAGCTGGCAGTAAGCATTTGACACTTGCCTTCAGTCCCTAGGACAGCTCCGTGGTGGTGTAATTGGGTAATTCCTTTACCCTGGTCACAACTGTGTCCTCCCTGAGGCTGTAAGTGACGGACGTGTTCCTGATGGCTGTTTACCCTGACGCGGTTATGTCTCGGGTTGCTGAAGATGAAGGCAGTAATGTAATGCATGCTCATCCGATAACTTCTTTCACCACCCTTTCCTCGGCTTGCACAGTAATATTTCTTGGTTGTGGACAGGAGTATTCATTGTCATGTAATCGTTTTAAAAGCTGAGGGCACTGATGAAGGAGAAAGCTCCATTTAAGGGATCTGGAGCTTCACAATATATATATTGCAGCAACAAGATGGTAAGTCTTTGTTCCCTTTGCATACCATGTGATCTCATTGAAAGCATATCTCAACTTTGTCATTACTACTTTTAACTCTCAATGCCCAGTCTACACTCTTGTTCTACACTCTTGTTGGGAGCTGCCAGCCATCATTTTATCCTTTGTAAGAGGCATTTGTGAAGATCCTGTTTGCAGCTGTAGCTTCTTCCGCTTCTGTTGCTTATAATGCTTCCTGACAGAGGTGAAGGTATGGGGCAGGCAGGGGTTTGGGCTTGTGCCCCCAGTCCTGAGCTGCAGTGACGCAGGTTCACTCGCCCATGCTTCATTTCTTGTGCTCCAGGACTTGGGCACCCCCGGAATCGCAGGGCTTTTAACTTCACCCATACCTCTCTCATCTTGGCCTGAATAGGCATTTCTTTCTTTGGTGAGCATGTTTTTGGCTCCAGATTTCAGGTGGGATTTTGCCTCTCTAAATCACTTTTAGACATTGTAGAAAAGCAAATCAATCAGGCATCAAGAGATGTGTTAGATGTACATGATTCTGAGAGTGGTCTGAGAGCTGCTCTGTTAATCAACATGCAGAGCCATGCAGAGCAGGCAGACAAAAGGGGAGGGCTGGCATACCCTGTAGTCCTCCCCCTCGTAATGCGCTGGGTTTCAGAACAGCTCTTGGGCCATCCAGTGCCTTTTGCGTGACATGCTGTGTGCACATCTGTTCCACACTGGCGCCTAGTGCGTGGGTCAAAACGGTGGCTGCTTCCAGTGCCACCTGCTTTGTGGTGCTCATCGTGGTGGTGCTGCCTCAGCTCCCATTCTGGGGAGCAGGGGTCTCATCTGCTTTCTAGCATCCCAGGAGAGGGACTAGGCAGATGCCACAGGAGGACAAAAGAAGGGAATTATCACTAGCTTTTTCTTTCAGACCTAGAGGAGGAATTCAGGGATTTAGGGCTATTTTATTTCAATGCCCTTGAAATCTCCTGTGGGGAAGGCGAGCTCACGACCTCAGTAGATGCTGCTCCTGGGATAAATCCCTACCTCAGGGCCAGTTCTGTAAGCTGAGCAGTAGAACAGAGGGGCGGTGTTTACAGAATGGAAGTCGTATCTCTTTTCACTCCCATAAACCAAAATGTACTGACTATGTATCAGCTCTGTTTATTACCAGATTCAGAAATGGACTGCCAAATATACCAAGGATTTCACTTAGCCATGGTCTCTGCGCTGACCCAGATGATCAGTGGGTCTGTCCAACATCCAAGACCTGTGCCCTGTGCCCTGTCTCTGAGAGCAGGGTAACTTCAAGCAGTAAGGGCGTGCAGAGTAATCTGCTTCCTAAAGCAAGTATTATACAGGCCTGGAATAGTTAGAGGTGTTTTTCAGCCCTGACAAAGTTTGAATGTGCTCTCCAAAGTTTAGGTCACTATGAGGTATATTAAATTTGAGTGCTTTCCTTTTCATGTACATGTTCAGTCTTTTTACACCTCTCACAAACTTCGTGGCCTCCACAGCACTGACTGACATAAATTCAGTACTTTGAATGAGGATGAAATTTCTTCTGAACAATTTGAATTTCCTATCTTGCAATTTCATTAAATGTGCCTGTGCTGGTAGCCATGCTTGCATAGTTTACAGGTATACAGTTAGGCACAACAGTTTGAAAAATATTTGTAATATATGGTTATGCTGCTAAAATACAAACTACATTGTGCTTTTTCTATTAATTAGTTTTTCTGTTTAGCTTCACCATTTGAAAGAAGCAAAACAACTTTATGAAGAATTCAAGTCTGTTTCATATACTAACACAGAAAATGTGCATATCTACTCAGGCTATCTGACATACATAATCTTGGGGTTTTAATATCAAATTAACTTACTTAACCAGAAGTAGGTGAGTCTGGTTTAGTAATTCTCCCCTTCTGATCCAATATTTATAGCTTTAATTTTAGTTGCTATGAATATTGGATAAGAAGGATTTATCTATGTATACAAAATTAAACTGTATTTTATGTTCCTGTTTTTATAAAATAAATAACATTCAGAATGAAATGTATGTTTTTATTTATGAAATTAGCCAGTAACTAATGTATAATAACCTGCATTTGCTTACATTTCTTCTTAGGCATTTTTCAGCTTTGCCTACAGGACTGTGGATTATGAAACCTTTAAGGCAATTAATGATGCTTGCCTTGTTTTTGATGGAAGACTTGTGATTGATACCGAATTCCATACTAATGATGTCAGTATCAGGGCTGCAGGTTCTTTAACAAAGTACTCCAGGAAATATTATGCAGATGAATGGACACACAGCAACTTCAATTCAAAAGAGATTGGCTTTGAACTTGCTACATCTATGCTGAATCTCTTTAATCCAACCCTTAAGCCCTTTTCTAAGCCACCAGAAGGCATGGATAACCTCATCCCCATGTACAAGGGGTGTAAAATTAAAGGTATGTGAAAATGGAGTTCTGCCATCCTTTCGTACCCTCTTTGGTATTTTTGCTGCTATATGGTCAGTAAAGGTCCATTTCACTTCAGTAGCCATCTAATGGCAGTAAAGTCATCAAAGCTCCCTGTACAGTCAGTGGAGAGAGTAATTCTGCTTGCATTCGTGCAAGGATTCATTTCCCGTTGTCACCACCTAGCTCAAGATATTTAAAAAGCTTTGTCTAACCTATGCTTGATTCCCTCTATTTTCAAGTGAGAGAAACAGGAGCATCCAGAACATGACTGATGCTGTCTACTGAGAGGTATCTCAGATGGGATGCACTATTTACAAGAATTACATGTGAAATATACCATATACCCTAATATTTGCCATTCCTCATTTGTCTTTAGTTCTGTAGACTTGTCTAGGAGTTGGGAGGAAGGAAAAAAAAAAAAAGAAGAAGGAAAAAAAAAGAAAAAAAAAAAGCTTACACTGAAGATTCTTGCTAGTAATGGACCAAGTTGTGTTTTTATTTATATTACAGTCACGATCAGAACTTTTCAAGATGTGGCTGCTGTACCAATACATATAACAGTACCAAAGAACATGAAGCCACAACAACAAAATAAATTTTCCTCTTTAGACTCTTAGTTAAAAAAATAATAAACATTCTGGGAAAAGGAGGGTAAACAGACACTCATTCTGGGAAAAGGAGGGTAAACAGACACTTTATTTTCTTTTCTGTGTATGAGTGAATAAATCTCATATTTTCATTTATGGCAGGAGGTGTTCTTCCCAGAGGTTGTAATTACTTGCATATTTCCAAACCAGAAATCCCCAGCCACTTGGATGTAGAGCTTGCACTGTCTGACCATGTAAGTTATGTTATTTAACTTTTCCTTGTGTTTTTTTTTTCCTCTGTTGGGAAGATAACATGTTTGCTTTTCCTCAGTGCTCTCTTTTTCAGGATGGCCTTCTTTTTGCTTAATTCTCTAGAGAGACACAAGTCATTTTCTCAGTCACATGGAATATGTTGCTTTTGAAGTTCCTACCACATAGGTAATACACAGAACATCAAGGTAGTGGTGGTATTTGCCACCAGATTCGTGTCGTAAATCCAGAGTCTGATAAGTCTGTGTGCATCATATAAATCAGGTGCAGCTGGTGAATTATAACAGTATGAATTATTACGAACTGAACCTCTTAGATATTCGTTACCATACTTTCTGATATTTGGCTTTCTCCAAAAATGTACTTTTGTTATAAAGAAGAGATAGGATAGCATTATCTGGATTTTACTGAAATGTGCTTTCAGCCTTAGCTCTTACCCTCTTTCCTCTGTAATAAGGTGCCATAAATGCATACAGATGATAAAATGTCATAGTCTATCAGTGAAATTCAGTTGATTTCTAGACTAGAAGGAAAATAATATATCCTGGAAGGGATGGTGTGTACCTTGCTTCTAGAAAACAGCCAGTCCTACAACCATGAGAGTCTTCTTTCTCTGAGTGGGAAAGAGGGAAGCACTTCGTGCAGTTAGGCTATGTGGAAGATTCTCCCATGACACAAACGTGGAGCCACTTGAAGACTAGATTAATGTATTTTAAAGCCAGAAAGGACTGTGCACCTATTCAAGCTTCAGTTTCGTATACATTGTACCTTTTTCCTCAGCGATTTCTACATCAAGGCCATTCTTGTAGATGAGGTAGAGTGTTTGCTCAAAGACTACTTCAGTGTTCATTTTAAAACTCAGGTAGCAATGGTCCATAGAAATAAATGTTGTTTTAAAATGGGAATCCATGCTTTAGAGGGGGAAGGAAATCAAAGCATGGTTCACCTTGTTTTCCAGCTTTTCAGATCCAGGATGAGCTGTCCAAAGCAGCACATACTGAGAGGCAAAAAGGACTATCAGAGAGAGAAAATTTGATTTTGTCACTCCAAATTGCTAGAACATGATAAGAATTCTTTTGCTGCAACTTTGACTCCCCATTGTCTGAAAAGATAACATCTTTAAAGCCACTCCACAAACTTAAGGAAAATCCGAAAAGAATTTCCTAGGAAAGTAGTACGAGCCGCTAGTGAAATGTGTTAACTGAGGGATGTGGAAGTTACAAAGGTGACTGTAGCCTAGCAACAGGTTTTAATGATATATAAAATGGGAACATGAATACAGCTTTAAAAAATAGCTTCAAGCTATTTGATCATCCCACTGTGAGGTCTGAAACACATTTTTACATTTTTGTCTTGTATTAAGTAATTAATTTAACTAGCTGAAACTAAATGCTGCAGTTTGAGCATCAACATCCAACACTATTATTTTTTTATTGATAGTGATAATGTAAGCAATAGTCGACAGCCCTGTTTATACTAGCAAGAGGGTGTCACTGAGAACAATTCTAAATCATATGTATATATTTGCGCGCGTGTGTGTATATATATGCATATATATATTTATGTCATGTATGTATATGCATATATTTTAAAGTAATTGTAATTCAAGGTAACATCCAAAGAGATCAAGCCCAGCCTCCTGCAGTTGCAGACAACCATCGAGTGCATAGCCATTTATAAAATTTGAAGACAGGGTCCTTCTTGGTGGTAATTTTGTTGTTGGAAGGCTGTTCGTACACATCATACCTCGGACTACTACAGAATGATTGACGTGATAAATCTGTGGGTTGTAACACTGAAGCCTGTTTGTAACTGATTAATGTGTTAATATCAACTCTCTGCCTATTGTCATATAGCTTCTACAATGCACCATAAATACGGACTGTGCATATACTGCTTGTATATCCATATAAATAAATATGTATGTATATATACTTACAAACCTGGAGAGTGTAGGTATACTAGTGTGTTCTTTGTTCATCAAGATATCTTATAGTAAGTTATGCCATGTGTATGCAATAGTATGGACACTGTATAGAATACAAGGATGAACAGGGTTCAATTTTGCCTAAACAGAGCGATCTTGTGTTTGAGATGCCCCAGGTCATCCCCTCCGACCTCCAGCTGCTGCTCCATAAGGTCACAGGTCTCCCATGGTTCCTTTGTCATAACTGCCAGCCCAGTTTGGATGTCCCAGATGCCCTTAGGTGACTCACGTGTCACTTGGGCTTGGGCAACCGAAGCCTATGCCGTGCTCACAGTCATATGCTTCACAGTTTCTGTGCAGTTAACCAAGGTCCAAATCACAGAGCAAATCTTTGTGCCCAGATGATGGCATCTTGTATAAACTGTGGTACCAGGAATGGATATTCTTGGTTAAAAATGTTTCTGGATTTTAAGAAATGGTAAATATCAAATAGGAAACCCTAGCAGATCCTGTATGTATGCCAGGTCAGGTGTTCTTACCATATGCACAGTTTGCCTTTTATTTTGTGTTACAGGGTATAGAAATTATAACTGGAAAGGCAAGACATGGGAATTATTTTAGAATGCATATCAACAAATACAGTATGGTAGATAGCATCACCTGCTTTTCAAAGACACCCTTTCCTGTGTCCAACTATATTTGCTTGTATGGACAGCATGAACGTCTTCTTAATGATCTTCATTATCGCTGGAATGAAGGGCAGATTACAGACCTTTACAGGTAAGATGAATTCAATATTGTGCATGAAATTTATGTTCAGGATGAATTATAGTTTTCTTTTCCTATGGTTTATCTTCTAGCTGTTTTCTCTTAGAGCTCAAGATAGATAAAAAATATATATTTTCAACTACTTGGCAAAATTATCAGTAGCAATGCAAGCCCTGAAGAGATTCCTGGAAAGAACTGTCTCTCTCAGATTTATTTAGAGAAGGAGCAGTGGTTTACTTGAACAGCTTTCATCTGAAAGAGCATTTCAGAATCATTATAACATTTGCTTAGAACAGTCAGTAGGCTTAACTCATTAAGCTGAGTCTTAGAGGATTCTAAGAAGAATCCTTTTTTATTTTTTAACTCAAGATTCATATTCAGAAGTCAAAATTAAAAGTCAGTGTTTTAATCACTTCAAATCAAATTTTTATCCAAAGTTTTCTAGGGAGGTTTTAAATCACACATGATGTTAGTCACACTGCTTAGCTTGCCTGTCAGCTGATAATAAAACAAATCCTAGAATTTATCCTGTAGACTGTTGTCTGTCTAAATGAATATAGGGAGTTACTTTAACCTAATTTTATAGCTGAAAGCTGTGTCAGGAGTCTGCATGCTTAGTGGACATTCCCCATCCAGCTTGCAAGCCTCCAAAGCAGTTTGCAGCAGTGAAACAGGTCTTGCAGATTTTCTGAGGTGCTCCCCTCCACCAGCTGTGCCTGAGCAAGTGCAGGGCAGTCTTGGGGACTAGGTGTTTTGGGGCAAGGACTGAGACTCAATGGGAGACACTGAAGAGCCTGGCTATTTCTAGCTAAGATCTATGTCCTGTCTTCTCTGAAAGACATTCTCATTGCTTTTGAAAACACAAACATTAAAGAAGTTGTTTTGGAAAAAGGGGGGTGTTTGAAAAATTAGATCTAACATATCTTTAATCTTCTGCAACTACTGCAGAACTTAATATCTAAAAAAGTTACATGGACTAAAAGCACTGACTTGGTTTATCCCTTATGCCTCAGCTAAAATAAGTGCTTTTGAGTTCAGGCATGGCAAAAAATTTCCTGAGTTTCATTCATGTGATAGAATTCTTTGAGCATGTAATTAAAACTTCCTGATACATCTTATTTTGATTTAAAAAAAAAAAAAAATCCCTCACAAGTGATGGCTTGGGACCAAGAATTGTCACAGGTACAGTGTAACTAAAGTACGGCCTTACATCAACTGGTTTGGAGACAACCAAGCACAGAAACAAATGGTAAATTTTCATCATGATACAAAGCTGACAGTGGTGCCTTCAAAGTCTTTAGGCATGATTTGGTTATATTTGTAACTGATTTGAAGAAAGGCATAAATGACAGTAAAGCTGTCAGATTAAACAATATTATTTAGATGACATTTAGTAAAAGTTTGATGTAAAGTATGCGCTGTGGTCCAAGAGAAGTTTTGTGTGATGACAGAAGTCTGCTAGTCCAAAACAAACTAGAAATATGTAGTTTTAATGGCATAGTCCTCTGTGTCTAAATTGCATTGACTGTGCTGGTAGTTGCACTCCTCTGTAGGAATGAAGCACCTAGTATCTTGAGAAAGGGACTTATGAGTCTCTGAATTCCTGTACCTCTTTCTCTAGCTTTTGCACTTCTGCTGGTTCAGTGTCAAAAAGCTTCACTGGAATATGGATAAGGCATTGTATGTGGCTGAGGACAGAGAAATGAGAATGTCTGCTGAAATGGGGGAGGGAGGGAATCCAGTCAAGCCTTCCACTTAATGACAAAAGATTGGTTTGTTGTATGCCATGTCTTGAGAATAGTGGTATCAGCTGTCATCTCAAAAGGGTGAGCTCCCCTGAAAAGGACTCGGTGCGTCACCGCAGCTGGATGTGCATCTCTCTTTCTTCTGACGGATGTTTTGCACTCCTCTTTCTGCAGTCTCTCCTCATTCTAAACATGTCAGAGTCTGACTCCTCATTCTTTGTTATTCCCCATCTTTTACAGGAAGATGGGATGAACTCAAACTTTAACTGTGGGTTTTAAAAGTTTCTTGGACAAAAATGCTTCTTTACAGACTTCACTTCAGGAGATCCAATATGCCTCTGCTGGGAGGCATATTGATTTATAGAAAAGGTTGGGTTTGTTTTCCAAGAGAGGAATGGCACCCAGCAAATGTAAAGTTCACATAAACAGTATACTGTCAGCAGGTGTTAAGTAGAAACTGAAGGTGGATGACACAATTGTATGAGATAAAGGCCAAGACGGCAGAAAATTTTCTTCTCACAGCTGATCAGCTAATACATTTTGAGCACTGGAAGAAACTCAGGTTGTGGCAAGGTATCATCAGCCTTGTTCATGGTGCTACAATATGCAAACGCAGCTGTGAACTAATCTTTTTCTGTGAACCACAAGCATTGTCAGACACGCCTGTGCTGTTTGCCCAGATGTGGTTAGTGTCAGTAGTTATATGCACTAGCAAGTTCCACACCAGCATCAACATCTTGAAGAATATGTCATTTTGCGTTGGGATTTTTGTCTGCAACACAGTTAGCAGTGTTTTCCTGACCTTGACAAAACCAGCATTTGTGCCCTTTCACTGTGTTACTGTGCATTGGGTGTGTAGCCCAGCCCAAGGACCTCGGTGCAGCTGCACCTGTCTGCACTCCTGATAGCCACGCACACAGATTTTAAAGAGATGAGACATTATCTTTCCAAATGGACAGCTTATTTCTTCATGAAAGCAATTAAGTGTGTATTAGCCTCCCTTGCTGTCATGATGGTGACAGGATCCCTACACACAGTGCAAGCTCATCAGGGATTACAAGCAAGATCAAGTTCTAAACATCCACAGAGATTTAAAAAAATCTCAAGAGAGATGAAGATCCCAGTGATGATCTGTTAATAGGATGAGGTAGGCCAGGCAACATCAGAAGAATAAGAAGGGCAGCTTTATCTGATGCCAGCACAGACAGTCAATGGGGGAGTCATCAGCTCTTGCAGAAAACTATTTGCATCGTAGCTGGTCTTTGTCAGGGCTGTTTATTGGCCAAAACTGCTGGGAGCCTACCAGGTTCTGAAGCTGTGCAAGGTCAGGGCCCTCTCGCACCCACATACTCACAGGCACCACCACAGCCTGCATATCCGGGTGGTCTGGCCAGGATCACAGGTGTGCCACACAGGGGAACACTGCTCATCAGTCCTCATCACATCTCTTCAGCTCTTCTTAAGTAGTGATGCTGAAACAAAGGTTGCCAAAGCAGAGTGAAAGGGCTAGTGAGAAAAGGAAGAGAGAAGACAGTGAGAAGAGGAAGCAAACTGCCTGTAAGCTCCATGTAGCAGTCCTAGTGCAAAGCACACCAGCACAGGAAATTGCTTCCTTCAGGAGGAAGTGCAGCGATGGAAAAAGGCTGGGAATACAATGTAGTCTTAGAGTGTACATGTATGTATACAATGTGCAACAATATACAATGTTAAACCTAGCCATTAGAAGACTATCCATTAGAAAACCATGAAATTGAAAAATATTTTGGCATCTCTTGTGGGATGAAGATTGTCTTGAGGCTTATATGCAGGTGAAAAGTGGCATCTGGTCTTCCTTTGGTAAGGAATATGAAAATGTGATCAGTGATTTCTCTGTGTGGGATAGAAAGAAGAACTGGTTTAGGTGATGTTCATATGGTCTGTAATGATCTCACAGTACTGGGTGAGTGCAAACCTGATGTTAAGGCTAAATTTCTCTTGTTGGAAAAAAAAAAAATCCTTTTAAACTACTACACATTACACCTAAACACACTTGCAGCATTTTCTAGCAAGTTGTGAAGTGCTTTTTCCCCTTAGTGGGGGGGAAAAAAAAAAAAAAAAAAAAAAAAAGTAGACTGAAAATGTTGCAGTTTGTTAGTTAAGCTTATAAACTTGCTGGTTTGAAACATTCATTCCCTTCATCCTTTCTTTATGCCTGTATTTTGGGAAAGGCCTTCTTATAAGGCAAGAAAGTACATTGCTTTAATCTTTTGCTCTGCATTTAGATTTCACGGCATGGCATCTAGTTCCAGGAACGGACACAGTAGAACAGCTGTCACCTGGGAGCCAATTTATTTCTGTGTAGCATGCAAATTGTCTTTTAAATAATTAGAGACTGCACCTAGCAATGAATTTTCTTGATGATTTGTGTTTGGTATAAAGGCTGAAGGTTAACCCCATGATACTGGATTTCCTGGCTGTAATGGGCCAGTGCCATTTTCAAATTAGCATTAGTGACAGGCCCTCAAGATTCAGCTAACTTGAAGAAGTAACCCCTTCCGGTTGCACATACGAAACTGCCACCAAAGGTAATAATGAAATAAATAAAGTTTCATTGTGTGGAGGGAATAGTTCCATTGACTTCAGTATGAGTTCAGCATGATTAAAAGCTGCCTCTAAAAGAAGCCTCTAAGACTTCAAGTTGGCAAATTTACAAACCTGGTGAGCAATAACTGAAAACAAAACAAACAAACAAAAACAGCATAAAATTGTGTAACTATATTTCCTTGGTCCCACGGCTAAGAAATG
Source organism: Oxyura jamaicensis (assembly GCF_011077185.1). NCBI lineage: Eukaryota > Metazoa > Chordata > Aves > Anseriformes > Anatidae > Oxyura > Oxyura jamaicensis. Next base: position 464,874 of record NC_048895.1, read on the forward strand.
TGCTAGGGCACTTGAGAGTCTGTTATCTTTTAGTGAGCTGAATACTCCTCCTCTGCCTGACAGTACTTTGATAGCTCACTGGAAGTCTCAAATGCTTTTGAATTATTATTATTATTAAGGAAAACAATGCTTTTAGCTTTGTGTTGGCTGGTCTAACTGAATCTGATCGAACTAATGATTTTTCAAGTTTCCTTTCTCCTTCTTTAGCAGACAGGTACTGTTGGCATCCTTAAAGGAAGTCTCAGTGCAACTTTGCAACTGCAGAGTTAAACTGAATGCTCCTCAGAATGCCCAGCTGCCTTAGCTGTGATCCCAGTGACATAGATATTAATGTGATAACAACAGATACCAGGTTTTTCAAAAATAATTGCCTACAGTTAAGCTCCTGCAGCCTGATCCTACCATGTGTTAGGTACTCCAGCTTAATTTAGAGTAGCATCTGAGTGGCCCAGTCCGTTACTTAGCTAAACAAGAAATTAGGAGCCAATGTTTTTGTTTCTACCTATGCAAACAACAGCTGAGGAAATAGGCTGTTAAGCCAAAATATGGTCACAACCAGTCAGACAGCTGTCTCTTCTGCCTGCGCCATGAGGGGATGTACTTCATTCCTCTGGCTGTTTTACAGGATGCCAAGGTCTGCCGGGCAAGTTGTCAGGGACTTAGACAGGCAACAGTCCCTGACTGAGCAAAGAGTCTCATTCTCACTTGTCGTTGTGCTCCCAGAAGCCAGCATCGCATCAGCAATGGTCACTCTTCTGTCTGCCTGGTGCGGCCACGGCCAGCGCACTCACTCCATCTGGGCCTTTGGCCACCACGTTCCTGGGCAGAGAGGTCTTCAGATGCTGCTGTAAGACATCAGGCAGACACAGCCTTAGGAACCACAGATACTATCCTGAAGCCAAGGATTTTGTGTACATTCTTTTCGTGTCACTTGGATGTTTCACAATGTTACTACCTAGATTTGGAATCCACTTCAGGAAGGAATTTCTGCAGTTTTTATTGATTTCGTGTAAGCTTGCATCTTGAAAAGGCTCAAATGGAATTTAAGTACCTAAGAGTGAGGCTCTTCCCGACAGGGAAGATTTTTCTTGAATGGAAAAGAAAGCAAATCCCAGCAGGTGTAACATGAAGCACTCCCTCCACCACACTCCTTCCCTTCTCTCAGAGGTCTCTGGTGCTCGCTGAAAGCCTTAAAATCCTTCCCATTCCTATAGCAGCAGATAAAAGAGGCAGGTGGTGAGAGAGGCCTGAAATACTTTTTCTTTTAAGCTTGTGCATTTGGTTTTGGTCATCAGTGCTCCACACTGCTTCACAAAGGATTGTGAATGTAACTGGCCAGTTGCACCCTTTTGTATGCTCCTGAGGTGAAGGCAACTGTAAGGCAGTTGCCAAGTTATGGAACGTGTCTACAGAGCGGTGGAATCTCCCTCTGCTGCATCTTGAGTACAGAACAGATAATTACAGGGGTCTCTTGGTACTTGGCAACCAAATGGATGCTCACTGGCATCATGCCTTTAATATGGGAGAGAAGTGCTTCATACAGGCTTCATTTGGCATTAATGAAAACCAAATTTACAAACATAATGCATAAAAATCTGGCCCACTAGTTTCTAAAATACTTAACTAGCTTATTTATCAAATTAGGTGTGAGTGCTTTTCTTACTTGGGATGTTGTAATACTGCATTAATGAACTTGTTTTCAGACATGACCTGCAGAAGATGCTGGTCGCATCCTGCTAATGAGGCAGTAATGCTGATGACAAGACAAAGGAGCACCACTATCGTATGACAGCAAGAGCAGGAAAGGCAGCAGTGCTGGGACAAACAGCATGGATTTGGGCTGACAGTGATGAGGAATCCTGTCAGAGGCACACCGTTATGCTGACCAGTTTCTAAAAGGCACCCTCTGAAATGTGTTGATCAGCCATCCCCTTCTAAAGTTTCTTCTTGGGCCTATTCAGAGTTTACTCTTGGTGTAATGCTGAAGTTAGGAAGATGCTGTATGAGAAGCGCTTCTGGTACTTAACAGTTTGTAAAGCATGGTGATAGACTAATGCATGATGTGGCAAAGTGCTTGAATCACACATAACACAGAGTACAAAGTGCTCTATTTATACTGCATTTATATTTAGCTCTTACCAGAAATGTGTTTTAGCCATCTGTACTCACTAGGCTTCGGTTTGCATCCTGGAGCCATCTCGGTGCACACAGGCCTTGTGGAAGAAACGAACTAGCACAATGCACTGCATGCTGGTGTCCTGCCCGTGGGACCACACGGCAGTTGGCCCAAGAGAGAGCAATCAGAATAAAACCCTGAAACACGTCTAGCGGGAGTGTCAAGTCCACTCCACCTGTCTGAACTGTTTGCTGATGTAGACAAAGCCTTTGAGATTCAAATAGTAAAAACAGTTCTAGATAAGTGCTGAAATTTTGCATTAGTTGATTTAAAATAAGGATTGCCCTTATTCAGAAAATGAGAAGAAAACAACAGGAAGGATTCTCAGAAGTATTTTTTTCTTGTTTTGATTAGGGGAGGAACAAAAAGGCACCAAATAATTTCTGAGTGTGTGTTGAGAAGTAGTTAGTCAATTCCTGCTTCCTATTTTGAGGGGAACACCTGGAGATTCAGATGTTACTCTATTATATATGTCGACTTTAGACTCTGCTGCTCAGTCATGGTTAGAGAGATGTACTTCTGGGCAACTCCACAACCAGATGTTTAGGAGAAAAGCCTTGCAAGGTTACCCAGTAACCATGTAGAAGTTTCTGAGGTACCCCCATTGGCATAAGTACCTAAATCTTGTGTAACGCCCTGTGCCTAATAAAGTCTAATTTATTTATTTTTTTTACCAAAAAAATTTCCTGATGCAGGAACCTAAGTCTTACTGATATGCAATAGGACAGAAGGTCCCAAACACACAACAGCAAAGAATGAAGGGGGTCAAGTTGCCATTCACTAAGGAGCTTTGGAAAATTCTGCCCACAAACTATAAAAGCGGATAATACCACTGGATGTTTCTGTAGCTGTTCTCTTCAAACATGCTCATTTATTCTCACTTTTGTACTAGATGTTCAGGCTAAATGCTTAAATATTTTGAGCAGTATAAACATTTGCTTCTTTCAAAGTAACCGTTTGGCCTTTTCTGCTTAAATTCAATTTACACATCATAATACTATGTAATTTAGGCTAAAAGTGATGTATTAATTAGTGTCATTTAATGAGAGTTTAAGTAGAAATGCCACACTGGATTGTTTAATGACACAGCTCTAATGAATCTCACAGCATAATAGAAAAATTAGGAAAAAGAACATTTGATGTTTTCAGTATTATTTTTTAAAGGACTAGTTACCGATAAACATTTATTACATGTAGCCTGTATAAGTGATTAAACAAGAAATACATTCTACATACAAAAGCTGGTTTTAAAACAGACTTTCAAAAATGGAGCATGATTGCTCATTAAGAGAAAAACTAGACTGCAGTGCTGTCCAGGATGTGCTGGGTCCCATACATTAGCACACTGCAGTTATATTTAAGGGATTCCACCTTAGGCTTTTGTTCATCATGCAGACAGTGAGACTTATTTTCTGCAGGCATGAAAAAAAAAAAAAAAAAAAAAAAAAAAACAGAAAGGAAATGTGGCAGGTAGTGAGCATGGCTGAGAGGGACTAATGCTACTCAGTACACTTTGCAGCCTAATTAGAAGACAAATTGTGTGCTTTTTATGAAGAGAGAGCGAAGCAAAAAGGAACGCATGAAGGGATATCAAAGCACTAACATCTATTTTCCTTACTAGAATTAAATGCTAACCCCAAGGTACCCTGGTAAAGCTGTACTTTCACAGCAAATCAATACAAATGGTAGAGCCCTTTAGGTGACTTTCAGTTTTTATATATTAATGTAGTTTTAAGAAGCAGCTAACTTACTAATGAAGAGCTATGTTACTAAGAAACCCCATGTCCAAATTAGTAAGTAAAGGCCAGTCAGCTAAGTATTACCACACTAATTTGCAGTCAAACATTGCTGATTCATATTAATAATTATGCAAACCATTATGAATGATGGAACTCTGAATTCATAAGCAAGTAATTACAGAAAAGCAATCATACCACTCCACACAGCATATTTGTTGATTTTGTGAGTCAGATTTAATTCCCTTTTAATTGTTTTTCATAATACATTACATGTGAAATAGTCTTACTTGAAAAAAATGCAATAAACCTTACCTGAGGGTCACCTATAATTTTCCTGTAGAAAGAACAGACAGCAATGTTTTTATATCAGTTCTAAAAGGCACAGAGTTTAGAAGATTTAAAGAGTAGCATTTAGTGACAATGAGATACACAATAACTGCTGCTATCTAGTAAAATAAGCACTGGACACCAATTCCCAGTGCTGAAATAATGGAGAATATCTCTTTTTGGTTACTGAGAATTAGGACTGCAGCATTTCAACAGGAAGCAAATGCTGCTAAGATTTGTTTTCTGACGTTGCCTCCAGGTAATGAACTTTATTGTAATATTTCCTGGATATTAAAAATGCAGAAAACAGAAGTGATTTATCAGTCATGATAGATAACTGGCCTTTGGAAAGTGAAGGTGCTGGCAAGCAGTAAACACTGTAAACTGTGACCCACTGAAGTCACCATGTCTCTGCAGTAGCCCCAGTGTGATGTTTGTTTGCATGTGTTGTTTGTTTTTGTCATTGTTGTTTTGTTTTGATTTTGTCTTTGTTTTGATTGGGGGCTGAGCCTTGTCCACTACAAATGCTGGAGTCAGTGGCCATTTTTCTTGAGCAACAACTGTGAGATTTGTTACACTGCACTGCTTTTTGCTCTTTCAGCTGCAGACAAAAGGGTTCGATAAACCAGAGGTTTTAAAACAGTTGTCTTCCAAATGGAAGGCTTTACTGCTTCTGTTAAAAGTAATAAAAAACACAGGCTTCCTGTCTATGATTTACTTACCAAAAAGGACAAATGAATCATCAGCCTATAAGTTAATGAGCTGCATCACTATTTTGTAAATATGCCCAACAAAGTAAATCATAGATCCAGACTCATTGTCCATAAAACTACTGATTTCACTAATTACTGGGTCCGAGCAGTAACAGTCCCAGATTAATGAATTCAACAGGGGTAACTCAAATGCTTTGGCAAATGGGTGTTCAGTGAGTGGAACTATAGAGCAAGGAGTTAAATAGCATTCTTACTATTAGCATGCCATTGTTCAAACTTGTGCTTGATTGTTCAGCAATTTTAAGTGAATTTTAAGAAACGGCAAACCAGAGAACATTTTATGTTTTTCTGTGATTAAGAACAATGTTTTCAAGTGCTGCATTATGGGAGTTAGCACAAGTTGGTCTTGATTTTTACTTACATATACAAGCTGTCTTTCCAAATTACTGGTCAGTTGATGTATAGTAGGAAATGCTCAGTGTTTATGGTATCTATATTGTCAGCAACTGAATTTCTACTCTCTGATTTCTGGTCCACTTATGCAAAGTATAGCTACAAATATTCTATATCTTCCACTGGAATCACAGTATTTTTGTAATTGAGTATTAAAAATATCCATTTCAAGTTTGAAGAATCTAAATGTGTTAAGAAATTACTTTGAATATTTTGAAGGCTGAATATTTGAGAATTGATCAAATTGGAGCTGGCAGGGCTCATTGAGAGGGCTTTAAACTAGGTAAGAAATGGGACGGGGATGAAATGAGGCTCATTAGAGATGAGCCTGAGGGAACAATATCAGGGCTGGGGGATAGGGCAATGGCCCAACTGAAGTGCATCTACATTAATGCACGCAGCATGGGCAACAAACAGGAGGAGCTGGAAGCCATCGTGGCAGGCAAGCTATTGCCATCACTGAAATGTGGTGGGACCACTCCCATGACTGGAGTGCTGCAATGGATGGCTATAGGCTCTTCAGAAGGGACAGACAGCATAGAAGGTGTGGTGGTGTGGCTCTCTATATTAGAGAGTGTTTTGATGTTGCAGAACTCGAGGCTGGGAATGCTAAGGTTGAATCCCTATGGGTTAGGATCAGTAGGAAGGCCAACAAGGCAAGCGTCCTGGTGGGGATCTGTTATAGACTGCCAAACCAGGATGAGGAGACAGATGAGGCGTTTTACAAGCAGCTGGCAGAAGTCATGCAATCGCCAGCACTTGTTCTAGTGGGGGACTTCTTCCCAGACATATCCTGGAAATACAATACAGCTCAGAGGAAGCAGTCTAGGAGGTTCCTGGAGGGCGTGGAAGACAGCTTCCTGACACAGCTAGTTAGTGAGCCTACCAGGGGAGGTGCCCCGCTAGACCTGCTGTTCACAAACAGAGAAGGACTGGTGGGAGATGTGGTTGTCAGGAGCTGTCTTGGGCAGAGTGACCACGAAATGGTAGAGTTCTCCACTCTTGGCAAAGTCAGGAGGGGGATCAGTAAAACTGCTACCTTGGACTTCCGCAGGGCAGACTTTGAGCTGTTCAGGACACTGGTTGGCAGAGTCCCTTGGGAGGCAGTCCTGAAGGGCAGAGGAGTCCAGGAAGGCTGGGCACTCTTCAAGGAGGAAATCTTAAAGGCTTGGGAGCAGACCGTCCCCATGTGCCCAAAGACAAACCGGTGCTGAAGACTGGCCTGGCTGAACAGAGAGTTGTGGCTAGAGCTTAGGAAGAAAAATAGGGTTTATGACCTTTGGAAAAGAGGGTGGGCCACTCAGGAGGACTATAAGGATGTTGCGAGGCTTTGCAGGGACAAAATTAGAAAGGCCAAAGCTCATCTGAAGCTCAATCTGGCTACTGCTGTTGAAGATAATGTTTTTATAAATACATAAACATGAAAAGGAGGTCTAAGGAGAATCTCCATCCTTTACTGGATGGGCGGGAGGGGTGGAACTTAGTGACAAGAGATGAGGAAAAGGCTGAGGTGCTTAATGCCTCTTTGCCCTCAGTCTTTAGTGGTAAGACCAGTTGTTCTCACACTTCATCACTAAGTGTGGGAAGCTTTGGAGAAAAACAAAATCTTTAATCACAGATTCACAGGAGATGAGCTTACCAGTGACTGCTTTATTTTATGTCCCAAAAAATGTGCGCTGCTCTGACAACCAACTGCATGTGCTTACAGCACTGGATGATGGAAGATGCAACATTGAGCAGAGTGCCTCTGACCTGAGCAGGACATAAGGCAGGTCATTAGTGACCTATGGGCTGCTTTGTTATGACATGAATGTGATTTCAAGAGATCCATATGGATCCTACCTATCTAGAGACATTTACCAGAAGTTACAAAGGGATGCAAACCACTTCATAGACTCTCTGTGAAAGAGTGGGGATAGCAGGAGGCAAGGAGTTTGGTTTGGTTTCATTACTGTTGCCATAAAAGATTTACATAGCAAAAGAAGACCAACGAACAGCATCAGACAACATCACCCAAAACTGTGGTTCAAACATGCCAGTGGTCTACGGCAGGATTCTCCAAAGGCATTGTCACAAGGAACCGGTGCACAGCTGCCCTCTGGGCTGTTGGAATCCTCCCTCATCCCAGCCTCACAGCAGAGAAGTCACTAGGAGCACAGGTGGGGCAGCTGTGAGCATCCAGCTGGAGAGGTCCCTAGCTTCAATTCTCTTAGCTGGGTTCTGCACTAGAGCCTGGCTGTCTCAGCATGCACACACCTTCTGGTAACCTGATAAACTCACCTGCAGGCAGCGACTATTCCTCTGTAGTTTAATGAGCTGTTGGCTCCATGCTCCTGATCCACAAGATGTGCCCCAGGCTTGACCACGGTGGCACTAGTTATCTCTGCTGTCATCTGCCTTGTGGAATCAGCAAGAAAAGGAATGGACATACTTAAAAACCTATTACAGTCCTTGTATGAAAAAGTAAACCATTGAGTTTTAGGTTGTAATTAATGAGATTGACTTTCAAATTAAGAGAAATCAGAAAATCAAACTATAAAAAAAAAATGGTTTCTGATTTCTTTTTGCTACTTTTGATACATTCACATCACTGTTCTTAGTATCTCTTTCCGCTTGTGATTTTTTTTGAGAGAATTTCAGCTGATATTTTCCAAGAAAAACACCAAATATGAAAATGACAGAATCAGCAACAATCTTCATAAGCACATCTTTGATGGTATGCGTGGAAGCTACTCGGGCCTCACTGTTTCATTTTCATGAAAGGAAGCCCAGCTTGCAGAAGTTTGGAAAATACTGCCATGGTGTGATAAAACTGGTCTGTATGAGTATTACAGTTATGCCAAGCCTGTAAATGGTAAGGATGATTAACATTTTCCCTATGAGGAAAGACTGAGAGACCTGGGTCTGTTCAGCCTTGAGAAAAGAAGACTGAGAGGGGATCTTTTTAATATTTACAAATATCTGAAGTGTGGGAGACAGAGGGATTTGGCCAACCTCTTTTCAGTGGTTTTTGGGGACAGAACAAGGGGCAATGGCCACAAAATGGAGCACAGGAAGTTCCGCACCAACATGCGAAATAAATACGTCACGGTGAGGGTGACGGAGCACTGGAACAGGCTGCCCAGGGAGGTTGTGGAGTCTCCTTCTCTGGAGATATTCAAGGCCCATCTGGATGCCTACCTGGGCAACCTGCTCTAGGGAACCTGCTTTGGCAGGGGGGTTGGACCTGATGATCTCTTGAGGTCCCATCCAACCCCTACAATTCTGATTCTGTGATTCTGTGATTAAGTCTATCAGAGTAGATAAGCTAAGTCTGCAGAGCTGGTCTTCACCCTTCTGCCATTACTTTCTTTAAATTACTTGTAGAACTGTAATTATTTAGATTTTTTTTCTTAACTTTGTGTTGCTTTTTTGTTTTGGTTCAATCGTTAAGATTTCCTGGCTTTCACATTGTGCAGTCGGCGGCACACCTCATGCCTGCTGCACCTGGCTTACCTGACTGGACTGTTGCCAGAGGTCGGCACCAGGTCCTTGTTGCCTTTGACAGGCCACATCACACAAGTGTGGCCGTTTCAGAATTAACTTCCCTCGAGACAACAGCACTGTTCTCTGAAAGTGCTGTGTAGGTGCAAATGAACTGCAGAATAAAGCTCTCGGACTGAAAACCGTTTCCATGCATACTCCATTTTTGCTTGCTAGCAGTAGCCAACTTTACCCATTTTTTGTTGTGCTGTATCTCTTCAAAAGCAAAATATTCCCTGTCTTTTGTACTGGATACCACTAAATATTTTCCTCCTTCTTCCCTTTCATCTAATATAGGCTATACATCACAAATGAGGCAGAACAGACTTTAAATATTGTTTGTCAATGAAAGGCGAGAACAGCTCCCTAGCAACAAAAAGGATGTCACTTACTGTCTTCAAAAGGAGACTATTTCATCCCATCTCGTTACAAATGCCTTCCTGTGATAGCTTCTGTAGATATAAAAGTGTACCAGCAGGGGATCCCCGTTAGGAAGTGACCAAGTTTGAAAACCCGTTATGCTTCTGGCAAACATTGTCATCTTGTACATATTTAGCCTGATCACTCTGGCAGGTTATGAAAGACTAAATGGTGCAAACAGATGTGGCAGATGCCATTCTCATGATAGTTGAGGAGCCTTTCAGCCTCCGTTGGTAGCATGCCAGCTTCATCTTGTATACTGAAGAGCATTATACTTTCAAGCCTTCTACAGCTTGCCCTGAGGGACTGCTGCTAAAGTGGTAATAAAATTCAGAATGAGCCTCAGAAAGTTGACTTGTTGGTTTGGCTTCATTTTTTTTTTCATTATTAAACTTTGCTTTAACAGCAATATGTAGATCTGCTTTCTCAAAAACACCATGTGTCCCTTTAGAAAGGTGATTTGAATGAAGAAAAAAAAAAGATGATAAAAATGCAGAGCCAGCACAGCAACTGAAGTGTTTCTGTGAATTACATCTATAAATTGCCATTGGTGCTTACATTTCTTCAGGTGAAGGGAAGTAAAGGAAATCAAGGAGTAAACGTTGTTTACTGGTAGCTCCTCTTGTCAGTCTATCTGGAAAATGCAAACAAAGCATTTTCCAAAAAGGGCATTTTATTCACATCAAATATTGTAAATTGGTGGCAATTTTCATTTTTTAAGCTCCAAATCTGGGAACATTGACATGAACTGGCAAAAAAAATGCACTTACTGGCTGAACTGGTGATGGTAGCAGCAACATATAGCATCCCTGAAATATTTTATAAACATTATTTAGTGTGACATCTTGGTGAGGTGGGCAAATGATATAAGGAATGTAAGGCAGTTAGATGTGCCTCAATCAAGAGATAAAATTACCATTAGGGTTAGAATTAGAACCAAAATACCAACTTGTAAACATAAAATGTTTGGCCGGTGGAACATAGGTTTTAGAAGGGCATATCAGTAAAACCGGAGAGCCTTTAATTATCTTAATGTATTCTTATATAACACACACACTCTCACACACCACCCTTCTCCCTGCTTCACTATCTATTTTTGACATTAAGTTAAACGTTTGGGTTGGGTGGGGCTTTTCTTCTGAAATTCAACTTTTTTCAATATTTGGGGAATATCCTGTTATTCTCTCTGCACCTTACAGGTACATAATTACTTAAATGAAGATACTTGAAGCTGAGCTCTTTAGCACATTTCATATCCATATAAACAAGTAGCATCAGTCTTGGTCACATGGTGCTAGAGACTCTGAGGCTGAGCAGGATTTACCATAGCAAGAACATAGTATTTGTAATAGCATCAATAAATATTCATACTGGGAAAACATCTACCTGAGAGCCCCACTGCGCCAGACACTGCAGATCACATAGAGAGGCAGCCCCAGCCCAGACAGCTGACAATACAAAGTGAAATGCAGATGAAGGGGACACAGTGAAAAGGGAGAAAAGAGCTTATCATGGGATGAGTGTGTAAAAAAAAAAACAAGCTAAGTTCTGCCAGGTACACAAAGTGTTGTCAATTGTGCAGGGCACTAATGAAAGCTGAAGTTTCGTTCAAGGAGTGAGAGGCAGAAAATATGGCAAATCGACATTACAAAAACCTTTCTTCTGCCAAAAAGAAATAGCACATTAGTTTTCTGTAGAGACAGATAAGTCAGAATTATTAAGCTTGCATGTCACCTTTTAAGTTGCTTTATGCAGATGTTCACTTATTGACCATGCAACTGCATCAAGTAGTAGCGCAGATGCACTCCTGACAGCAGTGCCAGTGATGCCACTGACTTTCCAAAGAGAGCAACACTGGTTGTGGCCACGCGAGCGCACCCCTTGTAAAGCCTCCCGGGTGACCCCGCTGACATCTGTTCAGTCGTTATTTGGGTGAGCCTCCAGTTAGCATTAGCAAGACTTACACATGCACAGCATTTTGTGAAACTGTAAAAATTATTTTTCATTACAGAGGCAACAGTTCTGTAATTCACAGCTCTGTAATCGAGCTGCCTCCCATTATATTTGCAGCATTGAAGTTCTATGTCGAGTCATGTCCTCGCCATCCTTTTGCTCCTTTATCACAGAAGAATGTTGTCATGAATGCTGTCAGTGGAAGAAAAAGTTACAAGAGCTTCCTCCTAGAATAGCCTCGATTTAGCTTCAGCACACTACTGCAAAGAACATATTGCAACACTGTGGTGGCCTGTTTTTCTGGCCTTTATTAATCCAGAAACCTTAATGATGAACAACATTTGTGTCATTGTCTACACAAATTTAATTTGTTTATGCAGCAGTTCAGTTAATCCTGCAATCTGCTTTTCTCAAATGAGGACAGATAATGGAGACACCGTTCTTTACAGGTCTTCGGGCTTTTAAATTCTGATAAAATCAGGATTCTTCACTGGGTCTTGCCACAGCTCTGAATTAAGCCACTTTAAATGTAATTACTGAAGCTGGCTGTACATCAGGAACATCCATTAAAAGAATTGATTGACCATGCTGTTACAGGAGGCATTTCATGAACAAACGATCATGATGGGTCCAGAACTGTAAATTATAAAGGCAAAAAAGCAGGTAAATACTTTATTAGTGGTTAATGAAAGGTTCACAAGATAACTAAATTTCTTCTTTTTTAACCAGCTACTTCAGGGAACCTTGGTCCATGGCCATCTATCATGATCGGTTTATTGATCTCAAGAAGGAGCTGCGCCAAATCCTGCTGTCGGAACAGGTAAGAAAAATGACCAGCAAGTGCATTTTATTATTTAGGCAATTTGTTAGTGCTGTTCACTTTGGTTTCTTTCCCCATCCTTCTCTTAAAGCGTTGTGTTTCTGTTTAGTTATTTCCTTTGGGAAACCCAAACAGATCCTATACCTAGCCAAGGGGTTTCACCAAGTATAGCATATTGTTCAGTTTCATTGTTTTGGCATATTTTTAGATTTGTCAGTACAACTCTTCACTAAATTGCTTTGTTTTCCTGCACAGCATTTTTGCATTACACATGCAGTTTAGTAGAAATATCCAGGAGGATCCATAGGCTTATTTTGTCCAGTTATCACTTCAAAAAAAAAAAAAAAAAATCCTAATAGGAACACACTAAATGCCATCCTAAACCTGTCTCAGCTGAGGCTATGAAAAGTAGATTTTTCAACATTTACACATAGAGAATGACCTTTGTAAATAAAAGAGTCAAAAAATATATTTTTTTTCAGTGATAGGTGGATTTCCTGAATAAGGATTTAAATGTTTGCTAGTGCTGTTTACAGCTTTAGGCCTTTGTACTGTGGACAAGAGGCATAAAAGCCTCAGTAGACTGTAACTTTGCCTGCTCAAAACCCAAGCCCACTGTGCACCACGAAACAACCACTGTCTGCGGCAGATTTCCAGCCACCAAAGGACCGCCCCACCCCAGCGTATTTCTGGTTGCTCTCAGACCTAATGGCAGCCCAAATCTTGATCCTTCCAACACGCTGTTAGGGACCATTTGGCCTGCCCTTTCCTCACGCTGTGTTTGCTTTTGTTTTACGCAGCGAGATTCTGTGCGAGTGCAGTGTTTTTAAGCATTCGCTGACAAAGTTTTTAACTGCAGAAAGCAAACAGAATCAACTATGAACGGACAGAGGCTGACAAAAGGAAGGGATGCTGCGTGGACAGCAGCCCACCCACTCAGAGGGCCCAAACTGGTGTGCTGTCTTGTGTCACAGCTGTAATACACAAATGCTCGGCCCCTGCCTCCTCCCAAAGGGCGAGATGCAATTTTCCTCCTATTGTCATGATACCGACAATGCCTCGGTGCAGTTTTATTTTAGATTCTCTTGAAAGATATCTATAAAAGAACACAAAATGAAATTCTGTACAGAATGGGAGGCCTGATGAGAAGTGTTTCTCCTGCCATCACTCAACCACATTTCACATGCTGTAAATGTGAACAACTTCAGAGAAAGGGGAATTGGTGTCCTACAAATGTCACAATTAAAGACTCGCTTGCCTTACCCTTTTCTAGTGTCAGCAGACCTGACACACAAAAATAGTCTCACCGAATGTGCCAAGAGCACCTCTATGAGCCAGAAACACAGATGACAGTAACTGCATCTGGATGCAAATTTGGCTTTGCTTTTTGTATTTTTGCTTGGATGTTCGTCACGGTGATTTTAACAGTACTTATTGACTGACACTTGTGTACACCTTCCTCGGGTGCTCCTCCCTGGCATGCTGCCAGAGGCATGGTAGGTACTTACAGAATACCTTACACGTGCCTTGAGACTGGCTTGGTATTGCTGTGTGGGGCAGGAGACCTGCTGTCTGTGCTTCCTGTTGCTCATAGCTCAGCTCACTTTGGCATGCAAATAAGCTAGTAATGAAATGTAAAAGCGAGGAAAAAGCATGTCTTCAGAGAGCCGGGTAAGAACCAAGAGTAAACACACACAGGTCAGCCGTTTCCAGTTACGGTTTCCACAGAGACTGGTGGTGAGTCTCACGCGTTTAGGGGCAATGTTTCAGGAAATATTTCAGGAACACCGAAGCAACACATGCCTAGAGGGGCCAGCTGCGGCTGGCACGGGAAGTGCTTTCAAGCCCCGTACAGAAACCTTCACCCAGCGCCCGGCCTTTTCCCTTAGGCTGGGTCCCCGCCGGGACCGCCAGCACGGCTCGGGGGGGGGAAAACCGAAGCCTGGGGGCCCTCGCGGGGCGCCACGCGAGGGGCACACGGTGGAGCGGCTCCGCTCCGCGCCGCGCCCCGGCTGAGAGCTGCCGACCCACAGGTGCCCGGGCCACCCCCCGCGGCCGAGCCGCCCCCTGAGCGTCCCGCGGACGAGCGGCCGCTGTCCCCAGAGCCCGTCCTGCGCTACCTGCACCGCCACCGCCCGCACCTGCCCATGTACGCCCGGGCCGCAGGTGAGCGGGGCGCTAGGGGGGCAGCGGGCCGGGCCGGGCTATGAGGGGGAGCAGTGGGGGAAAGCGGGGGCGGCATCTCAGTGGCAGCCCCCGGCGGGGGGGCGCGGCGCGTGCCCGGCAGGCCGGCAGCTGTATGCTAATGGCAGCGGGACGGGAGGGGAGGGGATAGACGGGCCGCCCCGCGGAGGGGGGCTGCGGGCGGGGGCGGTACGGCACGGCAGGCGGGCGGGCGGGCAGCGCAGCCCCTGGGCCGAGCTCGACCCGTGTCGGCCCGGCCTGGCCCGGCCCGCCGGCGGCCCCCCCGGTGCCGGGAGCAGCCCCTCCCCTGCGGCCCGCGGGCGGCCGGGCACAGCTTTATGCTAATTCCGCGCACAAAGGCGGCTGGTCTGGGCCGGGCGGGGGGGTTCCGCGCGTGCCGACTGCGTGCCCCCGCCCCCCAGCACCCCGGGCCGGGCCGGCTGCTTCCCCCCCCCAGCCGCCACCTGCGGGGCGCTGGGCCCGGCCCGGCCCCGGGCTGCGTGGCGCGGACAAAGGGATGAGGGGCAGCGGGGCAGCGGGGCCGCGGCCCGGTGCTCGCCCCACCATTTGCCGCCGTCCCGTGCGGCCGCGTGTCCGCGCGGCCCGGGGAGCGGCGCCTAACAGTTAGCGGCTGCTCCGGGGCTCGTCCCCTCGCAGGGCAGGGGAAGGACCCGGCCCCCCAGGACACCCCCCGCCCGGTTGCAGGGTTCCCGTCCAACGCCTGACGCCGAGCGCCGCCCCGGTCCCGCCGGGCCCCCGACCGCCCCCGCGCCGCAGCGCGCCCGGAGCCCCCGACCCCACACCCGGGGGGGGGGCGTACACGGCCCCGGCAGGCCCTGACGGGGGGAGCGGGCCCGGCCCCGCCGCGGGCGGCACACAAAGGCCCACGCGTGCCGGGGGCGGGCCGGGCGTGTGCCGCGCAGCGGGGGGGCGACTGGGGGCCCGGGCTCAGGTGCAGCCGCTCCGCCCGCCGCCGCCGCCCGCCGCGGCGCCGCTGATTGGCCGTGCCCACCGCCGCCGGGCCGAACAATGGCCCCGGCCCGCTTAAAGGCGGTGGCGGCGGCGCGGCAGCTGAGAGGGGAGCGAGTGCCGCTGCCGCCGGGCGCGGAGGTGGCCTCCCGCGGCGGCGCGAAGATGCCCCGCGGCTTCCTGGTGAAGCGCAGCCGGCGGCCCACGCCCGTCTCGTACCGGGTGCGCGCCTGCCGCGAGGCCGCCCCGCTCCCCGCCGGCGGTGGCGCCCCGCCGCCCGCCTGCCCCCCTGCACCGCCGCTCCCGGTTCCGGCTCCGCGGGAATCGCCGCCGCCGGTGCCCTTCGGGACGCCCGATGCCGCCGTGCAGGCGCTGTACAGCCCGACGCGGCCCGTCAGCAGGGACAAGTACCTGGAGCGTAGCTTCAGCCTGGGCTCGCCCGTATCAGCGGAGTCCTTCCCCGCGCCGGCCGTGCCCAGCACCATGGACCCGCTGCTCTTCGCACCCGCCGAGCTCAAGCTCTGGGCCGCCGCCGCCGGCCACGCCGAGCCGCCCGCCGCTAACAACGGCCCCGGCGCGGCCCCCGCCGCCCCCGGCCCCGCGCCGCCCTCCCTGGCCGGGGCACCCCCTTCTGCCGCCGCCTCCGGCCGCCCCCAGCCCGGCAAGCGGCCGCCGGGCGCGGCGGAGCCCGGCAGGCAGAAGGCGCCGTCGGGCAAGAAGGCGAAGGCGATCCGCAAGCTGACCTTCGAGGACGAGGTGACCACGTCGCCCGTGCTGGGGCTGCGCATCAAGGAGGGCCCGGTGGAGGCGCCGGCCAAGGCTCGGGGCGGCTGCGCCCGGCCGCTGGGCGAGTTCATCTGCCAGCTCTGCAAGGAGGAGTACGGGGATCCCTTCGCGCTGGCGCAGCACCGCTGCTCGCGCATCGTCCGCGTGGAGTACCGCTGCCCCGAGTGCGACAAGGTCTTCTCCTGCCCCGCAAACCTCGCCTCCCACCGCCGCTGGCACAAGCCGCGTCCGCCTGCCGCCAAGAGCGGCCCCGAGCCGGGCCGGGCACCGGCGGAGGAGCCGCCGAAGGAATCGGGCGGCAGCGGCAGCGAGCGGGACACGCCGAGCCCCGGCGGCGGCTCGGAGGCGGGCTCCGAGGAGGGGCTCTTCGAGTGTCCGCGGTGCGCCAAGCGGTTCCGCCGGCAGGCCTACCTGCGCAAGCACCTGCTGGGCCACCCGGCACCGGCCCCAGGAGCGGCCCCGGCCCCCGAGCCCGCCGCCGAGGTGCCGCCCGCGCCGTCGCCCGCCGAGTGTCGCCTTTGCCCCGTGTGCGGGGAGACCTTCCCCAGCAAGAGCAGCCAGGAGCGACACCTGCGCCTCCTGCACGCCGCCCAGGTCTTCCCCTGCAAGTACTGCCCGGCCACATTCTACAGCTCGCCCGGCCTCACCCGGCACATCAACAAGTGCCACCCGTCGGAGAACAGGCAGGTCATCCTGCTCCAGGTGCCGCTGCGCCCCGCCTGCTAGAGCCGCCCGTGCCTTCCCGGCCCGCCGAGCGCCTCCCGCGGGCTGTGCACCGGACTCGCCGCACCGTTAGCTTTAATATGGCTTGTGAACTGCTGGAATCTGGCTTTACAGTTACCTTTCCGGGTTCTCTTTCTCTCTCTCTCTTTTCCCCCCCTTTTTTTTTGTTGTTTTTTGTTTATTCTTTTCGGTTTTTATAAATGTGAACAGATCAAAGCGCTTGAGGAGAAATGAGAATTTCCTTTAGTGTAGCCACAAA
Source organism: Oxyura jamaicensis (assembly GCF_011077185.1). Lineage (NCBI taxonomy): Eukaryota > Metazoa > Chordata > Aves > Anseriformes > Anatidae > Oxyura > Oxyura jamaicensis. Next base: position 481,918 of record NC_048895.1, read on the forward strand.
TGCCTTGACTCTGCTGTTGATGGTCTCCAGAAAATGCTGTAGAAACTGCCTTAACTGTGACATGCCAACTTTCCGTTTTCGTTTGTTTTGCCCTTATTAAGGTAGCTCATGAGTTGACTATTTGTATATGTTGGTTTGCGTAATTGTTATTTATTTGTTATTTATTTATATTAATTATGAAGATTGATATTATTTGATCGCAGATGTTCTAATACGCTTTTTTTGTCTCCCCCTCCTGCCATTTCACTGTGCATTTCAGAAGATTTTTTTTTTCTAAAGGGATCTGCTAAAAGGTTTTAACTTTTATACCTAGAATAACACAGTCTGAACCATTTTATCCTGTGCAACTGACAGCTCTTACTTTTAGATGCAATCTCTTTTTCTACACACATTATTTTCTTAACTGTTAGCTATTTATAGAGTGCTTCGATAGAACTGTTTCAACTGTATAATTATTTACTATTCAAATAAAATATTTTCAAATTCAGACGTGCTCCCACTGCCTCCTGCTTGGCCCAGCCAGGGGGACTGGGGCCGGACCCTCCCGCCCTGTTGGGAGGGCACCCCAGGTACCGCGCTGCTCTGCGCCTTCTGATGAGATTAATTAAAAGGCAGTTACAGGGGGGAGAAAAGCGGGGTGAGGCGGGCCGGGTTCCGGGGGGGGGGGCTGACAGGGATGGGAGCCCCGGGCGTTCGCTCCCAGCCTGGGTCGGGCTCTGGCCGCCCCTGCAGTGTGCTCCGTGCTACGGCGGGTGTAAGAGCCATGGAAAAGTGGTGCATGGGAAGCGGAGGGAGGGGATGTGTGTGCGTGTGTCACCTTTGGGGGAAAGAGTGAGCAATTCGAGAGGTTTTGGCGCGTAGGAAGGCGCCCGGGAGGCTTTCCTGGGCGCTCGGAAAGGCAGGCTCCGGGGCTCCATAGGACAGCCGCGCCCAGCGGGAGGCGGCCATGCGTGTGCAGGACCCACCGGGACCCGAGCCCGCTGCCCCGCGGGGGGCTCTGCGGCACCCCCAGTAGCTGCGGGGACCCCTCCAGCTGGGAGGGGCACAGCCCAGCAGCGTGAAAGACCTCGGGGTGACGGCTGGGGCAGAGGGAGCAGCAAGCAGGGCATCCCACTCACCCCGTGGGCTGGGGCAGTCAGCCCTGACGTGTGGTGGCACTTTGCTCAGAAAGTAGATTCATCAGTTTTTTAGTGAAAAATATTAAATACTAGCATGACTGGGGAGGATGCACACTGGGGCAGTGAAAGCTCTCTGGCAGGCTTTGTGGTGCTGCCATATCATCTCTCCCTCCGGCAGCAGGAGAAGCCTCGGAGCCACCCTTATGGCATTATGGCACGCAGCTCTGTCACTTGCTGGTGTGCTCAGGGCCTGGCGTGGGCTGAGGACACGGCACAGGCATTTGGTTGCTCCGGGCTGGGGACAGGAGGGCATGCGGCCACATTGGGCATGGTGCTGCCTTCGAGGCATTCACTTGCCAACCTGTTCCTGCTGGGCTCGCTCACCTTGAAGCTATTGCTTGAAATGGGGCTGCTCTGCCTTGGGAAAGGCAGGTGGCCATCTGGAGATCCCCAGCTCCCCAGGAATGCTCCAAGTTTTTATTTTATTATTTTGATATAGCTTATATAGGAAGAAGAATATAGTTGCTGAGATTTTTTTTTTGTTTTTTTTTTTGTTTTGTTTTGTTTTTTTTTTTTTGGGGGCTTTTTTTTTTTTTTTTTTTTTTTTTCTTCCCTGTTCAGTTGGGCCAAAAAGCACTGAAGCCACCAGGCACCTACTGTCTCCACTCCTAGGAAACCAACCTTGTTACACCAGGACTGGCTTCAGGTCTAGGCAAAGCTGTGGTTTTAGCAGAAAATTGATACACTGAAAATGAGTGTGGCCTTGGTAGCCTCAGAGTTACAGGCAGCAAAACATGTTTGGCGAGAAGTTTTGCTTTGCTTTTCCCTGCTCCTTGGGGCTTGGAAAGCCCCAGGGACGGGTCCGTCACAGCCTGCTGGGGCACAGCTTCCTATGCACTGGTGGTGCTGCTTCACCAGGCATCCAAAGCAGGAGCTCCCCGGGGAAGTTTTTGAAGGCATGCTGAAGCCCTCCTGGGCTGCTGGGCACTGTTCCCAGACCGAAGCCTAGTGCATCCATCAGAGAGTCCCAGAGGATGCATGCCTCTTCAGCAGCATCCCAACAGAAATCTTTGTGCTCAAAACTTGCTCCAGATCAGTGTCTATTCCTAATATTCAGGAAAATTCTTTCCTGCCCAAGCAGCCAGATCAAATCTGTTGGAGCCAGAAGAATTTCCCAGATTAGCAGGGCGATGTCAGGGTAAGCATCAGTACCCACACTTTCACTACGTCTGCTGCTGGGAACCTGCACTGCTGAGGGAAGCAAGGGCAGGGGAGGCTCAGGGGAGGAAGAAGGAGAGAGGAAGCTTGAGTGCTTTGTAGAGTGGGGTCCTTTCACAAATCCCCTGTGAAACCGGGGCCTTGCTTTTGGAGTCACAGGGCTATCGAAGCCTTGGCAGAGGCTGTGCACCGGGGTTTCACTCCTTGAGAGACCTGAGTGGCGTGGCTGAAACCTGAGCTGCAGCTGCCACGTGCAGCAGCTTCTGGGAATGCAGGTGTTGACTTCCTGGTGCCATCTTCTTGCCATCCGGTAGCGAGGAGTGGCCAGAACTGTGCAAACAAAGCCTTCTGCCGTCAGCTAACAAATCAATTTGCTGATGGCTCTGAATTTATCCAGCAAGAACAGGTTTAGGCACCTCAGAAAATGCTGAGCCTACCCAGAATGTGATTTCCAATTTTTTGAGGCAGGTACAGAGGTCGTCGTCTCCCTGTGCAAATGGCCATATATGTTTGCCTGTTTTGCAAAGCTCTGGATCTGGCCCCCTCTTTGAGCACACAAAGAGCTGAACACATGGTCTGAAATGGATTGTTTGCAAACTGAAAGGAATCAGGGAAATTAATTACATGAACCTTCAGGGTCCTGAAAAATGCAGCTCAAACACCGTCATTGGAGCATGGGCATACAGCTGGTGATGAGTTGGAAAGAGTTTTCCCTGCAGCGCTGTCAGCACGAGAGGCGGTGCAGCTAACAGGGGAACAGCTGAAATTCTCTGTAGTTAGATGATCTTTAAGGTCCTTTCCAACCCAAACCATTCCATGCTTCTAACGCCACTGCTCACCTGCATGTTGTTAACAATTTTGGTACCAACAGCATTGTCAGGTAGCAACCGTTAATACTGTCCGTGTAGCAAAGGAGCAAAGGGGTCTGGGACAGGGCTTTGGCTTCAGATTTCAGTTCCCTTCCCCACACAAACCTGTTTAAAAACTGGTGTCAGTTTTTAATGAGTGGGTGAGTGGGGCAGCTGCTGGAGTTCCCCCCCAGCACCGGTGGGGTGGTATGGGCTGGGACTGGGTGGTGCAGGTGGCGGTGCCATCGCTCTGCTCTGCCACTGTCCCACATTCCTCACCCTGAGTTCAAACGTCTCAAATACTGCCACAGAGATAAAGGGCCTCATTATGGCCATAAGTGGTTTTAATTAAATTTAGTTTACAATTTGCATAACAAAGTTCTGCCTCATGGAAGGGTTGGGATGGCCATGCCAGTGTGGCCTTCTGCTTCGCAGGTGGGGGTGCAGGTGAAGGCACCAGGACAGGGCACCAACAGAATTTTCTTTGCGTTTTTGTTGTGAAGTGTTACTGAGCGAGTTGCTGGGAAGCACCAGTGAGTCCCAGTGCTGCACTGGCCCTGCCGTAACTGTGCAGGGCACCCCAGGAACTTTCCAGAAAGCAGCCCCCAGCTGCTGGGACTTTGGCATGGCTCCTGCCAGACAGCCTCCCAGGCTGGGCAAGTCACTCATAGGCAGCAACAACAAAAGACCTGATGGCCTTGAAGCTCAGGGCCTCAAAGCCCTCCCTGTTTGTCACCTGGCTCCAACTTGCCACATGCCTTATCAGCGTCCTTTGGGCCACAGTGGCTTTAGACAAACTTAGTTTTTTAAACTCCCCCCCCGTGCCAGGCACTGGCTCACAGCAAGCCCCGCACAGGACGGCAAAGCAACTGATGTAGCTGCTGCTGGGGTGCGCGGGGAAACGCTGCATTTCAGCCTGAGGTGAGGATTTCATTTATTTATCAGGATAAGGACCCAGATCATCATTTCATTTGCTAATTTTATAGTTTTTCATATATATGACTTAAATCTATTTCAATAACAGTTCAAAAGAAAAAAAATGGAGGGAAATAAACAGCATCTGCATCCGACAGTTCCTTAGATTCGGACCTGGAAAATTTCATACATAAAAATGAAACAAATTATAAGACTAACTAGATGATAGCTATAGAATTTATTCTGTATAATAAATTATAATATGTAAATTAAATGAATGAAGATTAGATGTTCATATTTATATAAAATTTATAAATATTTGTATACTTTATATTATGCAGTATAGCACATGAGATATATAACGTATTACAAGTTATATGTTGCCTGTTATATAAAACGCATTATATGAGGCATGTTATAAAGCACTGTACATAGTATATATGTATAATTATTTATGCTTTACTATTTACATAATGATATATTTTCTTATTATATAATTTTGTATGTATTAGCTTTCTAAGACTATACTGTTTAGTATATAGAGTGTGTGTTATATAATGCACTGTTTATACGTATATGCACATATTGCATACGGGGCATATACATGCATGCACAATGTATGTACATTATATATATATATATTATGCATAATCTATGATCTCTATTCTTCTATATATTATCCATATTATATTGTACATTGCATCAAATATTCTATGATGTATGTTATACTTTCATTATATGACATATATAATATCAAGTATTATTTTGATAATTAGAATCTACAATGTGTTATTTATACATTACTGAGATTATATAACCATGTGTAATTTTTAATATGTATTTATGCTTTTTTATGCTTTAAAGATATATACTATATATAATATGCAATATTGTAGTTTATGTAGTATATACAGAATATATTATAGTCTATACAGTAATGTGTATATGTATAGATGTAATATATGCATGTATATATGCAGATCTAGTGTATATGTGTGTGAGCACATGCATAATATAATTAAAATAAAATAATATACAATATAAATATTGTATATGCTTTCTGCAAACGATAATATATTTTGATAAAACTAATAAATATTTGTATAATAAAATTTAACATTTTATTGTTACATATATATTAATAATATACAAAGAATATAAAATGTATAGTACATTTATACCACATTACAGTGCATATTTTTAATATATATAATTTATAATATATAATGTATGTAATGCTCCTGCATGCTGGCCAGCGGGTGCAGTTAGGGCCACAAATGGGACTACAAGCTTTACCGGAGCTGTTTGGATTAATTCTCCATTGTCGAAGAGAGCAATTCAAGAGAGAACTTGGTTGTCCCTTCAGAAAGAGCAGCAGACATTTCAAAGTTGCTTTCCCACTGCCAAATAATCCTGTATCATTCCCGCTGACCTAAGTGGGTGTTAATGCCTGAGCACCCCCAACATAATTATGACTGAGCGCACAACCCCCCTTTGTTTTTGTAAGTCATGTCTCTGCAGAGTAGAAAATTGCCATTAGAAACATATTGTTTTTAATGTCCATGCAAATTCCCAGCAATGGGACATTACCCAGTTTAGGAAGGGAAGCCTTGTCATCATGTGTTTCTTGCAATGAATGGTATATAAATAATGTCTTCTGGGGTTTAGTAATGCTCTGTAAGTATTATCAGCAAGATGATGCAAAGCCTCTTCGGAGGAGGCTGGTGATGATGAGGATGTGTGCAGGTTCAGTGTGCTGGGAGCACACTCAGCCGCTGAAATACTGCTGAAGCGCATGTGCTTTTGGTGGCCAAGCACTGTCATGAGTGCTCCAAAGCATGAGGTGGGGAAACACCACCGACGGCAGTGCTGCCTATGCTTAACAGCAAAGTCCTTTGCTGGGGAAAGACCAGCCAGGTCGGCATCACTCGTTCTGAACTGCAGCATTCGCTCTTAAATGTGTTACCAGGTGGCCTTGTGATCCCCTTTGAGGCCAGAGAGCTGCTCTTGGGCATTCAGGGCAGATAAACTCACTTTGTGCCCTTCAGGTGTAAGTGAGCACGGTCAGCAGGGCAGGCTGAGTGCAGTCCCTCTGCCCAGCTCAGCTTGCCCTTGTTTTCTGTACGCCTCAGGCCCCTGCGTGCCCTCCCCGTCCCAGGATGCTGTTTGCAGAAATTGCAGCAGTTTGCTATGGAAAGGATGCTATAGGCTGGAAGAGCTCTTGGTATGGCCAGAAGGAAGAAATGCTCGTTGCCAAGCTACCTCTTCTTGTTGGCACTTCTCTACACCGCATCCCGTGACGGACCTGGTAAGAAATACAGGTGATCCTGAAAACTCTTTTTACTGCCTGTTGTAGGTGGCATGCCCTATTAAGCGCTGACAGAAATACACTTTAATCGCACACTCATGCGATGAACCTTTATTCTTTAGAAGAGGTGAAAATCCTCTTAGTTTGCCCTGGATCTGTTTCTAAGACACAGAAAAGTAATTTTTGTTTTTTGAGGTTCTAGGACCCACCCCCTGAACTCAGAATTAGACAGCTGCAAGAGGCGAATTCATATGGTACCATGGCTGTAGCCAGGTGTTACGTTAACACAGACTTGGCCAAACAGAAATTGAGTCAGGGAATTATTCTGCTGGGTTTTGCACTGCATTTCAAAACCCAAGATAAAACAAATGCCACCTACTATCCACCAGAAACGAACTATTTGGTAAAAGTACAAAACCTTTATGAAAAGATGCCAGAGGGTTTCAGCAGGACATCTTCCAGGTGTGTTGGTCTCTCCCTGTCTATAGATGAGCGAAGCACATGCCTTAACAGCCTGCAACAAGCGCTCACTGCAGCAACCCAGCAACAGGGCCTTGCTGCACACCGCATGCACTGGGCTTTAGCCCCAAATCCTTGACCAGGTTTGAATCAGACCTGAAAAACCATTAGGCATGCAACAGTGGTGACCCGTGCGGGGCAGCTCGTGCTTCCCAAGCTCAGGTGCTACCCCCAGACATGGTGCGGGGACAAGAGCCCCTCGGGAATGGCCACTGCCAGTGGCAGCAGCTCCAGTGTCACAGTGCTGCTCACTGCTCTTTGAAGAAATTGTTGTGAGCTCAGGGCTGTGAAATTTCTGAGGGGTAACAGGCCAACTTTGTTATTTACTTTATGGTACACAACTGCAGTTGAATTTTCACAAATTAATATTACTTTTTTTTGACATCAGGAAAACTTTTTACTGGTGTTTTAATTCTTCTCTGAAATAGAGATGTGTATTGCTCTAAAGAGAAAAGTCTCACTTTATTCAGAATACCTTTGAAATGATTTCAGACCATTTATTAGCTAACTAAGAACAAGACAGCATCGCATATTCCATCATGAAAAAAAAAAAAAGTTTTATTTTCCAATTTACTCCCACACAATCAGTAGAAATCAAAACTCAAATGTGAGGCAGAAAATCAAAATGTCAGTCAAACGCTTGGCCAGCGGGCTCCTTCCCAGCAGGATTTCTGCGCTCACCCTGATCCCAGGCATGCCAACTGTGCCCCACACCCGCTTGCTGTGTGCCTCAGCTCCCGCCCTGGATGGTGAGAGTGCCCAGCCAAAGGCACACCATGGGAATGTGCCACCAGCAAGCTGCTTCACAAAGCTAACAGCAAAATGTCCCATGAGCTCGGTGGTACTGTATTTGTAACACAGTGTTCCACATTTACAGGGAAGAACTGCAGAGATGGCAACACAAAAACAGACAGACACTCAACACGTAAGTGGAAGTGCAAAAAATGGTGGCCCAATTGTGCATTTTGCTTCACTTACAAGTCAGTCCCCTTCACTTCAGACAAATCACATTAAGTTCAGAGATGTGCATTTAAATGCTGAGTAGCATAATAACCAAGAATTGAACAAAAAGCAACAAGAACCACACCTGAGGAGGAACAGGAAGGCCAGAGGTATCTCTGTCATAATGGACAGAGATATCGATGTTCAGAACACCCAAAAACCAAAGGTAACATAGATTACCTGCTTTACTGCCGCCTGCCCCCTCCATCCCCATATGAAGAGTGGCTGGGAGCTCTGGGCTGCGTGGTGCCTGCCCCACCATGGCCACCCCGTGGGGGGCTCTGGGGCTCATGGTACTGTGCCCTGTTGGGTCTCGCTGGTGGAGTATCAGCCCATTCCTGCCTGTGGTCTGGATGTCTTCCTCATGCTGCCTGTTTGTGTTCATGCAGTACATCTCCTGGGTTGCCGTTGTTTTTATAATACGTTTTCTTAAGGTATAAAAAGTTTTCACACCTGGAAACGTATGTTACATGTAGTACGAAATACATTTCCTATTCAAAATAAAAGATTTGCTTACTACACGAAGTGCCAACAGGACACTACATGTCCTTGAAAGCCTTCATATTTATTTTATTCTAACTAAGTAGAGATGTTTCAATTTGCAGATTATTGCCCCAAGTGAAAAGGTGAAGTGGTTACCTCAGAAGGATACTGTCTCACAATTACTCAAGCCCTGGTGAGTAGTCATAGCAGATGTGCATCATTTGCTCTTCAAAAAGAAATGTGGCTATTTTTGTTTTCCACGCATAGTGAGCAGTTCACATCATGCAGCCATCACAAACATTAGTGGAAAGGACTAAACAATCCTGAAGCTAAAGCTAGCGCTGAGAAAGAGGTCTTTTGGCTAAAACATGTCCAAAGATGTGAAATGTTTGCACTAAGCTGGTGCCATAGCTGCTGACTGGTGGCTGATGCCTGGCACAGGGTGCTGCCACCCCCAGCCCTCCCTTTGCCGCAGGCCGCCACGTGCTGAGCACGTTGGAGAGGAGCTGAGAAACCTGGCTTGCTGCGGTATTGAGTGCACCGAGCACAGGCGAATGCAGGCTGGAGCATCCTCAGCTTCAGTATTTTGAACAATAGGTAGTGATGGATGACCTTGAATAAGATAGCATGATTAAGCAGACCGATTTCAGTGCAGGTGCTGCCATTTGATGAAATTGGCAGCACCCTCCTGAATTTCAGATCAATGGCTTCTCTGATTATTACTAATTCTTAGCTACATGCACAAAAAGTACATTGGATGACTACTGAAAACAGAATGGGAGCAGAGGTTGAATAGATACTGAAAAGCACCTCAATCACTCACCCACACTTCAGAGGAGGAGGATATTTGTAACATGTCTAGTTATTAGAAAACTCTTTTCTACTTTGACAAAATTCCCTAATACACAATTACGTGTTGGACGGAATGACTACAATCAATTTTCTGAAATTACATTAGGTAATTGGTTTCAGCACTGGTTTGTGTCCTCTTGCTGCGTCAGCTGCCTTGCACACAGGTGCTGAGGGAGGAGAGGCACATGCTGCCAGGAGGGCTCCCCAGCACCGCCATGCTCCTTGCAACAGAAACAGTCAAGAGAGTGCATGGTGATAGCCCAGGTGATGTTTGATCATTGAGGATGGCTGCGTGAATACATACAATGATAATTTTACAGAGCAAACCCCTCATCCATCCCCTTCAGCACGTGCTCATCCCAAATTTCAAGTTCTGTTGGCAAAGTATGTGGCTCAATACATGTTGAGGTCTTTAGGGTTCCTTGAAGGGGGTGCACCCCCCCAGCCCTTCAGTTGGAAGACTTGCTGAGAGCGCTGGCGGAGCGGCGAAGCTTCCCAGAGACTTTGCTCCTGGTGGCATGCGGCAGCGTCGGTGAAGTCGGGTCCGTTAGCTCTATTCCTACGGTGACAGTAAGGTCGGTGCTTGCACTTGTGGTGAGGCAGCCTGGAAAACAGAACAGGCATAGAGAAGGTGCCTAAGAAACGACACAACCTGCCTGCAACCTGTGTTTGCAGCTGAACAACGGCTTTGCAAAGGGCAGCCCCTCTCCATCTCCTCTTCCGTGTTACTCAGGGATATGACAGCTGATCTGAACATTTATGCCAGAGACTCTGCCCAGGCAGCTGAGGAGCTGTACCCTGTGCTTTTCAGGAGAAATTAGTGGTTTCTCTGCTAGCTTCCAGACAGAGCTGGTGTGGGACTGTGAGTGGCCTCCGCACTGGACTGCACAGCACCTGCAGTGGCCTGACAGAGAGCTCTAGCCACAACCACAAAGGCAAAATGGAACTCAGAAAATGTTTCTTTCACATGCGTACAACTGCAATGATATTTCTTGCTGCATTTCACCAAGAGGCTTTTCTGTATGTGGTCTATGACAGATGTCTGAGAGCAAGCTTCTAGAATGTGCTCACTTTCATGAGGCTCCCTGGAATATGTCTTGGTAGCTGATAAAAAATTAAGAATCCCAAGTTTTTCTCCTTAGCTCCATGACTCAAACAGGATACCAAATGCCCATTGGTGTCATTGTTATCACGACCAGCACTCAGGAATGGTGTTTGTGAGCTGGGAAATACTGGACGCTGGCAGTGCATGCTACGTGCATTTACGCTTTGTTGTTCAACAACATGAGGTTACACCTCAGTTACTCCCCAGAGGTGATTATGACTACGGGTCAGGGCTAGATGGGTTGTCTGAATAAGAGCAGCTGGGGATATGACTACTGAACTAAAAAATAAATGAATAAAACCAAGTGTGTGTGTGCACAAAGTTCTTGCCTGTCCCCTGTGCAGCCCCTGCCGTGCACTGGGGAATACTCGCACGCATGCTGCAACACCGTGCTGCTCTTGCTGCTGGGGCTTTGACTCGTCCCAAGGCATTTCTCGGTGTGAATGTCATTTCATCAGCTCCCTTGGGCTGCAATATTTTTAAACCATGTTACAACTCTGTCTCTGTTTTTTTCTGGCGGCAGAGGAATGGCTCCGTGCCCAGGTGTTTGCAACCCCTGTTCGTGTTACAGAGCAGGGCTGAGCCCAAACCAGAGGCTGGGGCCGGTCCCTGCAGACAGATGAGCACCTCTAACTTGGACCTATGGCTGGATTTTGTATCACAAACCTATTTCCAGATTGACAAGGTCTGTATCTTCTGGCTGTGCCTTTATTTGCCTTTAATCTATGTGATGGATGACTGCAGGGATATGTCTAACACACCTTCAGCTCACTAACCCGAGTGACTCAAGCATGCAAGAAGCACTCTGCAACTCAGCCCGCACCTGGGTTACATGCTGAAGGCATCAAAATGCTCGAGTCAAATGTTCTGGTTAATTGGTTCAGAGACCTACAGCGTTAGGGGGAGCACGCTTTATCAGCAAGCCCTGCAAACAAAGGAGCTGCTCGTGCTTCTGGCAGGGCTTTCTGGTAGCATTGGCAGTGCCACCCGGTACGTCCACACAGCGCACGAACCTCGTGACTGCCCGGTGCCTGGGAACTCTGCAGTGCTTGTCGGGCACAGGCAGCCCCTCATTTTGTTTCCTCACTTGAAGGATTAAGACCTGAGCCCTGTGCTGTAGCTAACTCTGGATATGTTGGTGAATCAATGTGATAAACGCTGTAAAGCTGAGGTCTGGCTGCAGCTAAATCTAAAGCCTGTCCTGCTCTTATGAAGTCCCGTAGCCAGTTTACAACCTGGTGCTCACATTTCAGATGCAATCTTTACTTACCAGCTTTATACTTCAAGACAACTGACTGAAGGGAAAATAGCGTGTTAAAAAGGTGAAAAACATGACAATATGCAAATTTTTCTGTGAAAAATGTGGAGCTGTCAGTTTGGGATTAAAAAGAAAACCTGCGGTGTTGTTCGCAGGGAGAAAAGCGTGGGGGAGGGAGGGGGTGTGAGGGAGGTGCCGTACTTTACATTCCTGCAGTTAAGCGGCATGGCAGATGGTCAAAATAATAGTTTTCACCAAATGGACAAGCTCAAGCAATATTCATGCAGGCTCCCAACAATGACTCGCCTGCGCATATGAAAGGCTGGGCAGCGGTGGGCAGGGGCGTGGGACAAGGCGCAGCCCAGTCTCCCCACCCCAGCACCCTCCGGCCCCGAGCTTGCACATTCCTTCAGTCACAACTTTCTCCTGGCGAGTCCTGAGCTCTGCAGTCAACCTTGGAGCAGCCTCTGAACCACCATGATTGATAGGGAGACGGCAGCTGCAGAGTGAGCAAGTAATAACCACAAAAGATAAAGGCTTTCATACAAATATTATAATTCCACTTGCAAGCTGTCTGACACAAGCTCTAATTACTTGGCCTCCTTGTGGGGGAAGCCTGCAACTTTGTTCGCTTGCTTGGCTGGGGAGAGGGCACGGGGCTGTGCAGGGACTGCTGATGGGCTCGCTCATTTTGTCACTGCTGCTGTGGTACTGCGCTTGTTTCAGAGGCGCACAGACAGCGTGCAACTGGAAGTTGTAAAAATCAAGCAGCAGCTCCGGAATGGTGTATTGAATAAAAAGTATTCATTTTCAACTCACACGTGGGCCTCTCGAGTGTTTGGGCCCTTCAAAATTCAACCAAACAGGTGGAATTTGCCACAGGGGGAATTTGCCCATGGGGAGCACATCAGCCCTTCCCTGGGACAGCAGGAGGGCAGGGGTGGTGGGATGGCATTAGAACGAGGCAGAGACAGCCTAAGCCCGAGCCACCAGCGCCGGAGGAGGAAGAAGAGGAGGAGGAGGAAGAGAAGGAGCATGTTTAGTGATGGAGCACGACACCAGCAGCGTGGCCTGTGGGAAGCATCGCTCTTACCTGCGGCAATTACCGTAACGAGACCATTACATATTCTAATCTAAAGGGAGAGAACACAAAACGGTGTAAATACAGGAACAGCACACACATTGCACTCACGTGAAGGCCAGGCTGGCTGCCCATGGGCGCTCAGCAGCAAGCCAAGCATGGTGGGCAGCGGGCTGAGTGAAAGGGCCATATCAGCACCAGGGACCTGGGGAGAAAGTGGTGACTACTGGCATTCTTCTGGCTCCTGCTGGTGCATCGATTGGAAAATCAGAGGGAGGAAACGTTGGCAAAAATTAGAATGAATAATAATCGTCTTCAACTTCTGCCAAACTTGCAGACACGGTGCCATGGGCATCCAGCATCCTCTTACTCCAGCTACATTTCCAACATTGTTAGTGGTCATACAGTTTCAATCTGGGTAAAATTTGAGACTTCTTGGAGACCTAGACTGCTATTACACTGTAGCCAGGTTAAAAAATCAGAGTGAACAACATACACATCACTGTGCCACATAAGCTTCACACAGGTGGAAAGTAATGTTTGTGCATAAAAACACAGCACGTGCAGAGTATGCCTGCACACCAACAAGATCAGACACCTCCACAGCTCTTGCAGGTATGAGTACTTTACACTGATGCAACCTTAGGATCTTAGAATAAGTTCCTTGCAGAAGGGGATTAAAAAATCAGTTAGTAATACAGACAAAAGCATACTTTAAATGAACAGTTATCTTTTGGAGAGCTGCAGAGATCTGATTTGCTTTAATCTACTGAATAGAACAAACCAGGCTTCTCACTCAACACCAGGGTACGTTCCCCAGGAAAAAACAAAACCAAAACCAAACTCTTTTAAGCAATTTCCCCCCGTCACAGGTGGCTGCATTACACTTGGAGCTACATATACATCGGGAGCTCCAGCCTGTGACGGTGGGCAAAGCAGGCCTGGCACGCTTTGTACCTGGTCAGCGTGGCTGGTGCATAGGAGGACCAGGGCAGCTGGGTTACCAGCCACTTGGGGCGAACCCACGTGCATGAGAATGGTCCCTAACCATTGTGTGTGTGATCACTGAGGATCTCAAAGCTTTGCACTTGAGGTAGATCCATGAGGTTTTCACGCAGGCCATTACTTATCCCCACAGTGAGCCTATCGACCATGACACCACTGTGGAAAACTTTGTTTCTCCCCCAGTAAGTGTGGAGGCAACAATATTCCAGAGAGAATCACACAGGAAATCTGCATAGCGTTTTGACCTGCTCTGCTTTCGACTGACAAGGACACAGATGAAAATACCATGTGAGTGTACTCTGAAGCCATTATCGATAGGTAGAGGAGCTGTGGCTGTGTTCATTCAAAACCAAACATGTTCAAATGCCAATGACCCGAAATGCAGGTACAGCAAACTATGCGTTAAGGATGTAAGAATCACAGAATCACAGAATAGTCTAGGTTGGAAGAGACCTCCAAGATCACCCAGTCCAATCTCTGACCCAACGCTAACAAATCTTCCACTAAACCATATCCCTAAGCTCTACATCTAAACGTCTTTTAAAGACCTCCAGGGATGGGAACTCAACCACTTCCCTGGGCAGCCTATTCCAGTGACTAACAACCCGTTCAGTAAAGAAGTTCTTCCTAATATCCAACCTAAACCTCCCCTGGCCAACTTTAGCCCGTTCCCCCTCGTCCTGTCACCAGGCACGTGGGAGAATAGACCAACCGCCACCTCGCTACAGCCTCCTTTCAGGCACCTGTAGAGTGCAATAAGGTCGCCCCTGAGCCTCCTCTTGCTCAAGTGCCTTGTGTAGCACCATCTGCTGAACTATGCCATGCTCTGCCACTGGTGGCAGCTGCTTGACATCTGCATTTGGCCCCTCCATGGAAGAAAAGGCAGGTGTTCTGGATGGGGCCACCTTGACCTCCCCCTGCTAGTTTCATCTGGAGTTTTTGAGGGGCTGGACTCATGCCATCTGCTGCACTGCAGGCTGTGCCGGGCATGCCTCCCCTGCCACCCTGCATGTTTTGTACTCCCCCAAGCCAGCCCGGCTGGCACCCACACATTTGCCTCAGCGTACTCAGGTCAGAGGAGCTACAGAAGGCACAAAGCTGATGCCACCTTAGGATTTGCTTCATGGTACTTACCATGACTGTCCTGTTGGGTAACAGAGCATTTCTGACCCTCATGGGGAAGCCAGGAATTTCACTAACTAGACAAGAGTATTTCTCTTTCATGAAAATATGTAAAATACCGTGCTGCCGACACGCACAAAATCCAGCTCTTTACAAATGCAAGGGGTCTGACCAGCCCTGGAGAGTGGTACGGCATGCCAAGGGCATGGGAGCTTCCTTTCCATTCCTCCCATCCAGCTGCTAGTGGGGTACTTGAGCCCCTCAGACTACTCTGGGCTGGAGCAGATTAATTAAGGGGGATGCCACAGCCTGCAAGATTTTCACTGACTGACCAAGTCCCACAGAGGAAAATCAGCATTTCTGATTTCTAGTGTTGTTTTTGAGTGCTCCTGTGTAGGAAGGGCTGTACTTCCACTTGCTTGTTGCCTCATCATTCAGCAAAATTCTGATTGTTCATAGCACCCATCTGTCATCACAGAAAGCATCAGGGTTTCTCAGCTTTGCCATTAGAAGAGGCAGAAGGTAGAAAGAGTTGCTGTGTCACATTGTTTGGATACCTCATGCAGGTGTCACTAAGTGAGAGGGAAGGAGGGAGTGGAAAACACAAGATTCATTTCGTGCATCTTCCTGAAAGAAGTCTCTGAGGAGAAAGGGTAAATTTGGGTTTCTGCAGAGCCTCCTGACTCCTCCTTCATTAAGTCAGGTAATTATGCTTGATTCAATTGAAAATTTCATTTGGCACCTTTTCATTCTCTGCTACCAAGCAGTGACCATGGCCAAGAGAAAATTTTACCAAGTAGGGAGGAAGACACTTTGGTGTCTGAGGGCTGGTGAAGTTCATGACATGGTTCATTAGTGTGTGTACAGATACACTTGCAAGTGGCCAAGCAGCGAACAGTGCACTTATGATCACAAAACAAAAACTCTGGGACTGGAGATGATGGGAGGCAAAATTTCAGCATCCCAATGGGTTCTACCTGTTTGCAATGCAGAGGAACAGGCAGGGCCTTCAAGAACTGCTGGATGAGCAGGGAGCTCCCATGGGAGGAACGCCATGACGGGACGCCTCCCCCTTCCACACCAAGAGCTCTGCCACCAGCAGTGATGGGATGGAACAAGTCCTGGAGTCGTGCACACATGGCACCGCAGGTGCTGAGCTGCTCCAAACCAGCATGCGGCTTGGCTTGGCTGTGCCGTGCACAGACCAGTGGGGTCAGTGACCAGGCGGCCAGGCTCGAGCTGCAGCCCCGAGACCCACACAAGAGGTGGTGGGGCCAGAGCTGAGCCAGCGTGAGAGATGCTCCAGTCAGCCAAGTGTGAGCCACCCAGGGAAACGGGGAGGAGAAGTGCCGCAGCGCCTTGCACCTCCTCCTGAATGATCTTCACAGGGAAAGAGAAAAATATTTAATACCTGCAGTCCCTTCCCATTTGGTATAGCTTCCCACCCCTTGCTCCACCTCCCCCAGCCTTCTCCCCTTTGTTTACTGCCTGGACAACTTCTACCACTGCAATGATTCGATTCACTTCTACGACGGCAAATTTCCCTCTGGCAGCCTCCCATGCAGAGAGAGTGTGGGCAGCTTCCTGCAGCCTTCATAGCGAGCTCCGCACTAGCAGCATGGCACAGCACGGTGTGCGTCCTTCCACACAGGATGGTCAGCGCCGCACTGGGACACAAGGGGTCTGCCGCTCCCACTGCAGCACGTCCACAGACCTGTCCACAACCGCTGCTGGATGGTTTCAGTGCTGCCTCTTTTCTCTGGAAAACTGGCTTGGGGTGGGAGGGGCTCTGCTCTCCCAGGGCATTAGGGAATGCTGCACCTCTCACTTACTAGGAACTCATTTTTCCATTTCAGGCAACACACTCGTGTCGTTCAAACTCAACACTTGGCATGTGCTGCACTTGCTCTAAGTAGTAGTACCGTGGCACAGCTGTTCATTTTCAGATGGGCATTTTCTAATACTCAGCTCCATCCAGCTTCCCAAAAATATGAATATTACACAAAACCCAGAGAGAATTTTATTCTGCCTAGTACACAAAACTACCCAAACATCCTACAGATTTTCAAATAGACAAGGATTTTCACAGACAATAAATGAAAAAAGAATAGCAAAACCAAGCCAAACCAAAAAGAGTCACTGCTGAATTATATTTAAAAATCATGCAAGTATGTTCAAGACAACAGTAACTCCAGGTTTTGTTTTGCTTCTGCCAAAAATATATTTTAAAACTACGCAGCCACTGGAAATGTTCCTTTTGCTTTAAAGTGAAAAACATAAAGCTCAGTACTTAGTAAAAATCATTTTAAAATAAACCAAATCTTGTTTGTTGTACACATACGCATTTACTACCAGAAATTTATGCATACAAAAGTCCAGAGACAAAAGAGAAGCATGTGTCACCTTTTCAACAAAAAGGCTGCAAAATCTCAGTTTTATGTAAATAAGCACACAGGGCTCCCAAGGCTTTAAAACCAGGGAATGCTGAAAACGTCTATAGTTCCCCAACTCAAGTGTTGCTCCTGGGCAATGCTATAATATTCATTAAAGAATCCATTTATCAACAGATACCACATGTCAGAGTTTTCCAGCACAGTTTTCCTGACACACCACTGAAAATGATGCTTTAAAAAATGAAAATGGAAAGCAATAATCCGAGATTCTTCTGCCTGCTGTTTCATTCTGTAGTAGCGATTAGCAACTAAAAAGTAAAGATTTACACTATATCCTTTCTGATAACGTCAAGCATTATGCTTTATTTTCCAAATCATTAGCATGCACAAGAATGACCTCATGGTGAACAGATGCACTTGGATATGGCAGTGATTAGATCAGTCCTCTCAGCAGTCAAGTGTGCCCATTTCAATTAACCCTTTGAAGCACTAACCACAAGCCTGCAGCGTTGAAAAGCAGGTTTGTAGATTCTCTTGAAAGTAGAAAGCTACCCCTGCAAGTATAAAAGTGTTGAATCTAAGTACTTCTCTGGCCAAACAGCCATTTCTTTTCCCTTCTAGAATATCCAACTACTTCTATTTTTGAAGAGTCAACACAGCTCTGGCTGCTGAGCTTGAATGAAAAAATAATGCTTTTTAGGCACCAGAGGCAATTAAAGTTGGAACGCTTCTGTATTTTAGTTTTTATTATTATTATTTTTATTTTATTTAAGCATATACAAATATTTTGTTGGATAACTGTTTTCTTTTTTTTGGCGGAGGGAGCAAGAACAGAATAAGACAGCAGCTTAAAAACCCATCCTTTAGAAGGAGAGAAATCTGCAGAGGGAAAGGATAAGAATAATTCAATAGTGTTGGATTACTGAGGATTTCCTGGGCTGACTCTCATACCCAGCCTAATTAAAATACAGCATGTAATGCACCAGTTTAACAACAAAGAACTGTATTCTCATCTTTTGTTCCTAATCTGCACATCCCCTAAATGAGTTCGGGGACGTCCGTTCTGCCCACCAGCCTGCATTTTCAGTGTTTGAGATATACAGGGGTATCTATGATACGTATAGGGAGTTTAAGGTGCTACTTCTGAAAACAGCAAGTGAGGTCAATTGGACTGTGTTTGTGCATAAAACGAACACCTGCAGAACTATTTATGATACGGGAGACTAAGCCAGGGCAGATTTTAAGAAGCCTGTTTGAATCTAGGGGAAGCATCCCTAGAGGCAGTATCAGAAAACATAAAAACAGTTAATTCAAATAAATAGATCATGGTTAGTAACACACCAATAATGTGTGTCATTAACGGCTACATATTGAATTCATTTAATGATTCTGATTTGCCTCTTGTACTGTATTAACTGCTTAAAACAGTCTTAATTTTAATAAATATGCACTTACTCACTGAACTGTTTTATTGTGCACGTGCATATGCAGTGATGACAGGATTAAAATTAGGTGGCACTAAGAATAAGATCAGAGTAGAAATAACCTGAAATTGACCTGAAAACTTTAGAAGCTAGGCAGGGTGGGTGGTTTCAGCTGGCTTCATGCCTGAGAAGGGAGAAATCACAGCCCAGTGTAAAACACATTTACATCTCCGTGGCTCGTTTTTCCCCTTTCCGAATAGCAGTTCCCCTCTTGCATGAAGACCTTGCCGTGGTTCTCCAGGGCAGCCACCCAGCTTGCCCAGCCCACACCCTCCCGGCTGCCCCACCTGCACTGTGCCAGCGGCCCCAAGCACTCTGTGCCCTGTCTAATCCCAACAGGGGCAGAGATGGCTGTAAATCTATTCAGACTTCACCTGAGTTGGGTCTCAGTTTCAAAGGACAGATACTACATTTTGAGGAAAGATCAAAGTATGCCTTATCCTCCGCTAGACAGAAGTGTCAGCCTTGTGTGATGCATTCCCAATGGAGAACAAACCGCAAGGACTTGGTGACTGGGGCACTGCTGGGGCAGCACTTCCAGGCACTCCCTGGGCTGTGAGCACCAGGGGTAGGCTGAAGGCTGCTGTCAGCAGGCTGCCCTGTTTCTGGATGCTGCCTGTATGTTTGTCAGCACCCACTGGCGTAAAACACCATCGGTTTCAATGCCAGCAGCGCTGTTGAGCAATACTCATAAGTGAGTAGGTAACATGGGGAGACTCCTTCAAAAAAGAGCACTCCCCGATGCGTGGATTCACATCTCTATCAGCAGCAGCTCGTCCCATCCAGAAAACCTTATTTTCACGTGCTGACGAAGCTATTCTTGCCTCATTCCTACCCCATGACAACTTCCAAAACCCACAGGAGTGAGATGCTGGGGGTGCCACATGAAGCCTCCAATGGCACATTGTTGCCAGAGAGCACCCGGGCTGGGCCCCTCCACCGGCTGCACTGCTGTGCCACCCTTATGCCCCTGGTGCTGGCAGGACAGGGCAAGAGGGACGTAGCTGCTGCTGCCCCAGCCCGTATCAGCCCTTTATCTCTGCCCATTGCTGGTCAGAAAGGAATCGTGACTGAAAGACTGGGGGCAAGGTGGCGACTCTGGCCCTAGAAGTCACAGCCAGACTCCGGCTTCTCCGAGAGCACAATGTAAAATTGTGATGTTTGGAAGCCTGAAAATCAGGACCTGACAGTGGCAGGTCTTTAGAAAATAAAATCGTGAAATCATAACGTCACATTCAAGTACTAATTATTTAACAGCATTCTGAAAAATGTAAGCAGATAGTACCAAACACTTTAAATAATTTTTGTATAGAAAATAGATCACAGAATTCAGAAAGCATGACTACTGCGTTATTGAATGAATGTGTCCTTGTTTGTTGAACTAAATTTGATTAGAGTAGGATCCCTACGTGCTGCAAGAGGAACATGAAAAACAAACATATGGAATTATGCATAGAGCAAAACATTTAAAATATATATCAGCATCTACATTTTTTTTTTGCTGATGCATCAACAGATAAATGATCCAAAGTGCTAACAACACTGGGCACAAAATCTACATTTCTATTGAAATTGATAATTTTTTTTTTGTCTCAGACTTTTGGCAGAGTGTATAAAAGAATTTAATTCACAGCTGTTCTACTTTTTAATGTAGAAAACATTAATCAAAGCTTTAAGTTTTAAGCTTTTCTAATGTTGTTTAGTATTCCAGTTCAACAAAGATCAATAGAGGCCATCCCTGTGTTTCTTGACGCCTCTCCAGGAAGCAGAGGCGCGATTATGTAAATAGCACTGGCTCCCCTTTACTTCTGCCAGCTTGCTTATCTCCAAAGCCTTCTGCCTGCTGCTACTGGCGACCAATGCAAGTACATGCATATACCTCTTATCTCCTAACAAAGCTCTAAAAGCACAAGGATTGGAGCCAGTAATGTTAAACAATGATGCACGGCTGATTTTATTTGTAAGTGATTTATTTTAGTAAATTTAATTTCTTCCTTCAGTTTTTCAGTTTAGGTGGAAGACATTTGCTAACAAGTCAGGCTAAAGAAAAATAGAGCAGATGTCCCGCAACATTTATACAGGTTTGAAAAAAATCTGTTAAACTATCTGAAAGTGTAGCAGGAAATAATTAGAAAGTGCCAGTTTCACCCAGTGAGTGTAAAAAGGGGATTAGGGAATCTTTGTTAAAGAATCCAGCGTGTAGTGACCATATACTTCTTGAGGACGGAAAAACTGGAAATCTGCATTTCAGAGCCAGTGCTCCCTTTGAGGAGACACGCATTTAAACAGCAAGTAGCAGTTCATATCTTACTCATGCATGCTGACTTAAAACCTTGATAGGACACATGAGGAATAAATTCAGAGTTCTGCATTAAATTTTTGTCTTTCGATAGAGATGATGAATGATCACCAGCATAAAAGTGTGTATACACATACACATACACACATACACATTTATCCATACATATATTAAAAAGAAAAAATAAAAACCAGACAGATTCCAGGCCAGGTGTTGGAAGAAAGCCTGCAATTTGCTCATATATACGTAAGGGAAATGCTAGCGTACACCACGCGGCTATGATTTTCCAGCGGAACACCATTCTTACATTTCTTATGCATTAATCCCTGACCCTGGTATCTCAGCAGCATAATCCCCATTTAGCATTAGTAGCAACGGCTTCTACTGTGAGGAACTATTTTTCGATAAGTAAGCACCGATTCAGGCAAAGCTTTTGAACAGCATATTCCAAGCTCAGCAAGAAACCCACACTCCTGAATGAACCGGAGCACATTACTGAGAGAAAGTTCATTAACCTTGCTAGATTCAGGGGTTAACAGGATAGCTGAAGAAAGGAACAGAGTGAATAGCTCCGATGCAAAACAAATTAAAATGAATGTCATCATTCCTTTTGATATTCATTAGTTGATTCAGGGGAAGAATGGTTTTCTTAAATTTGCAAGCATTTATCTACAAAAAAACAGGTGTACATCTGCTGCTCAAGTGCTTCTTAGTGCTAAAGAGAAGAATAACGTGCAGAGACTCACCAGTTCCACCGAGGGAGTAGCTGGGAGAGGGAGAAAAGACCTGAGCAGCAAAATCCTCAAACGTCATTACTTCTTTATGGTTCTGGATTATTGCTTCAAGGTACAGAGCTCTTTCCTCGTAGCTGAAACAGCCAGGTTAAGGAAATGCGTGCACAGAGTTAAATGCTCTTACACAACGTGCAAGAACACCTGCCATTCAAGCCCACAGAAACGCTAACAAAGCCGTACGCCGGTGTGCAAAAGAGAGGACCCAAACTACAAAATACTGCTTACCAGTTCTGAACAGGGGCAGCCAGGAGTGAGCACACAGTTGATTGAAATGATGGACGACACCTTTTAGCTTCATTCATGAAAAGTTGTGACTCGGTAGGTCCAACAGATTGCTAAAGTTATGGGGGGTAAACCCAAAACCTCCAGAGTGCAGGCTTTTTGAAACCACAACCCAATTTTAACAGAAATTAGCATTATGGAAAGCTCCTGGCACACCGTCTTCCTCTTAAAATTACCCTGTCAGACTAGACAAATGATTAGACTGGGGGAAAAAGCTGCAGAACAGAGAAGAAAAAAAAAAAAACAACAACAAACAAACACACATTTATTTGATCATTATACTTGTTAAAAGAAATTAACAATAATAAAAGCAAATCCTAAAAGCGTGAAGTTTACATTGAAGGCAGATGCTGGAAGGTGTAGCATTATGTATCCTAAATGAATGATGCACGTGGAAAAAAAAAAACAACTTGCATGCATTATTGTCTGCATAATGCAGACAACAAAGCAATCTAATATCAAGACTATTGCCTTTTAATTAAAACTCGGCAACCTGGAACACACAGCATTCAAATGTGTAATCAAAAACCAGTCACCAATAAAACTTACAAGCGTAACAAGCTGAAGCAACTTTCCAGCTGTCTTAATAGGACCCCTGCTTGCGGCAGCTTTTCAGAATGGAGAAAGCAAATCTTTTTCTTTTGTGTGCAGCTTCTGTTTTCTCAGAAGGTGAATCATACACTTCCAATAACAGGATAACGCCTGAAACAAGTCTACAATGGGCTGAAGAACCTCATGTATGACTTTATGAATTAACGCTCGCAGGAGCCAGTATGACATCTCATTCTCCATTTCCTTGTTTAAAACAAAAGTTTTCAGATCCTCATTGTGCTTCTGTTGTACGGAAATGTATTCTAATTCTATGAGAATGTTATGGGGGAGAAAAGGCCAATTTAAATTTAGAAATTAGGAGCAGACTGAAGAACACCAGTGACAACATAATGCAGGTGAGGGTATTTAAAATTGAAAAGCATTACTAATTAATATTGAAGTGCCATTTGTGACTTTCATCACATTAACAAAAACGCTTTGAAACAGCATTAAAAAAAAATCAGAGCACTTAAAAATGGGATACGGTGGCTCTAGTGTTTTGCCTCAATGGGGAAAAGCAAAGCGCGTCTTAGCTGTATGCAAGTTCCTAGAGTCGCTGTGGATAAGAAAAAAAAAAAAAAAAAAAAAAAAAAAACAGTAGTTTGGGCTTTAATGCTAGCAGAGGACAGAAGATATGTGATAAATCTTCTTATAAACTTCCCGTGAAAGCCTGAAGAAAAAAAATCAATAGATGCCGTTTCAGAGCGTGCACCTGCTGACAGCGTTATTTGCTTAGCAGTGCTCCCTTTTCTCCCCTAAGCCCAGGAGAACGCATTCCTGATAGCGCAAGCATTAGCCCGCCTGCGTTTGGGGCTGCCTCCCTATTATGGGCTGAACTCCTGATGACTCTTGTTAATGAATAGGCTGCCAAACTTCCTCGGAGAGGAGGCACACGCCTGGGCCCTATTCTAAAGGGACTGACGGATGCCATTCACTTCTCATTAAGAAGATGCTTATTCTGTGGTGCGCTCGGCTGTTGCCAGGGCTGTGCGGCGCGCGCTTGGGCTGTCAGCGGGGCGCGCGGGCAGCACAGCCGTCTGGCCAGCAGCCCCTCCGCCGCAGAGCTGGCACGTGCGGGCGCAGCAGGGAGGGAGCGAGGCGTGACAAATCACTGAAAGGGCTCAGCCAAACCGGCGGCTGCCGGCCACCTGAGCCTGTCGCCCCGCCATCCGTGTGCCCTGCACTGCGCGCCCCGCAGTCTGCTGCCGGGCCCATGCGAGGCGAGGCGGGGAGGCCAGAAAGGCTCTTCTCGCCACGCCTAATTGCATCCTGCTGCTTAATTGAAGGCCCAGCACATCCAACACTCCGGCAGACAACGTGCAAAACAACCGCCAGCACAGCAGAAGTTTGTACTGGTTTTGCTGAAGGCTGCTCGGAGAAATGGAGCAATGAGGTTTCGAGGAGGTTAGGTGCATACCTCTTACAGCCCGTCCTTACAAGACGGAAGATAGCCCAAGTACACAAAAAAAAGGCCAAAATCCACTCGGCCAACCAGCTGGGCAGCCAAGGGAGAAGCACCTGAACAACATCACCAGGCACGAGGGCTACGCCAGCACCCAGAGCTGTGTGGACTCACCAAAGGCTGCCAAAATCTGTTGTGGGCATTGTTAGTCAAGAGTCAGATACCCTGGAGTCCCAGTGACGTATTTTGGAGGGTCCAAGAAAACACAAAACACCCAAAGAACAGGAATACGAGGTGGTGTGGGCAGAAAGCTTGGGGATCAGCATTTCAAAGCCACTTGTACCACAGCAATCTGCAACAGTCTCTGAACTGCAGCCCCAAAAGCTCCCTGCCCATCACCACCTAAGAGTGCTCCCACCCCGGTAATCGCAGTACAACACTCAGGCTTGTCAGGGCTGCAGTTGTTGTGCATTTGCTGTGCCCTCACCCTGAAGTACCAGGGATCAGATTTTACTCATTTAAACTTATTAGAACATTAAGTTAAGTCAAATCTTTTTAAAATGAAATTTGTGTCACATCTCTGCAACAAGCATGTGACATGAACCTGCCTCCCCGACTGCAAAGCCCAGCTGCATTGTTTAGGTGAAGCCAGTATTTGCCCAGGGCCATATAAACTATGCCTTGCATGCATCAGCAGCCCAGCCTCTGCAGCTCATTGCTATGCTGCAAGTTGAGCAGGGCCAGGAGAAAGCCCGAAGTGCCCGGCTGGCGTTGCTGCAGAAGCCTCAAAGCTAGATTGCTGAAGTGAAGCATGCAAATCATTTCTGGGGATGGCCTGGCTGCAGAGGATGGGTTATGATCTTGAACCCTACCCCGCCAATGGAGCTGGACAGCTGGCTTCCCTGATTAACTAAGACCCCATTTATCTGAAGGTTTTGAGCATCCCCTGAGATCTCCAGATAAAAGGAGTTATACCAGATATTCAAAGGAGCTGATCAAAAGCAGCCTCTTTTAATATGTATGACAATTTGACCCACCTCTTAGGCGACTGCATTATTTTACATTTTGCTTCTACCATGACAACACTACAGCAAAATGCTTTCAATAGGAACAAACATTTTTTATCTGATTCACATGCTGAATGATGCAGA
The DNA here is from genome assembly GCF_011077185.1 of Oxyura jamaicensis. NCBI lineage: Eukaryota > Metazoa > Chordata > Aves > Anseriformes > Anatidae > Oxyura > Oxyura jamaicensis. The sequence goes on from NC_048895.1 coordinate 507,148, forward strand.
GAGCCATGAGAAGGCATGAATTTATCGACCATGAATATATATATATATGAATGCATGACAGAAGGAATTTAGCTCCAAATAGAATACAGCAAATCTCAGTACTTCAATGCTATGAGGTTTTATAACTCTTCTATCACTTTTTAAATTATTTTAACAGCTCAACCATGCACTGCAAGCCGAGCGACAAACATCGCGATGCTCAGATGAGCTACTTGAAACACACTGCGTTGCCTTACTGCAGGCAGCAGGATGTGCCGTGAAGTCATGTGAGCCCCACTCCGGACCCCCTGCCGGACAGGGAGCCCCACAGCAGACAGAAGGCAGCACTTCTGACAGCTGCCCCAGGAGCAGGGAGCAGCCGGCACAGCCCCGAGCCAGCTCCCCCGGCACCCAGCACCACACCGGCACAGGGGGTTCCCTGGGAGAGCCGGGGCTCTGTGGGGCTGGGGGCTTGCCAGGGGTTCAGGAGGCATGCCGTTCTGGTGCTGCCCCTCCTTGCTCTGACTGCAAGCTTGCTGCCACACAGCTGCGAGCTTTAAAGGGGGTTCTGTGCACATTTTGCCTGTAAAAGATGTGAAGTGATCACGACCTGCAAGCATCAGTCCCACATCTAACCTCTATGAGATGCCACCAGCTTCAGACGTGCAGTGTAAAACACAGAGACTTTGGACATCCCTCCAAGCCCTGACCTTAGCAAAAATACCAGGTACCCATCACTGCCAGCAATTCCTTCTTCACCCTATTTTTAGAAAACAAAAACATTTTGGCAACATTTTCATATTCTCGCCAATATATGGAAACAACCATGCATTTTGTTGACAGCACTGTTTTCATGCAAACAAAAGCCAAAATTATTTGTGGGTTTTTGAGCAGGCAAAGCGAGAACTGCCTGGCTACCCTCCACGGCTTGTTGTTTGTGGTTTGCCAGTGCCAGGGGGCTCCTGTCTGGGACCCAACTGCTAGAGTCCATGAGGAGCACACGCTGACATGACTGTTCCTCTGGCTCCAGAGGGTTCGCCAAGGAAGTTAATGCCGACTGCTGGCATGAACCAATTGCAATTCCCATCTGTGATGTGAATCCCATCCCGAGAAGGGCTTTCAGGGCATCTGGCCAGTGGAGAAGCTGAAAGTATCGAGGCAGACAGCTCTTTCCAACCCATCAGACACCAAGGCTGTCTACATGATCACAAGCCAACTCCTCCTTCCACCTAAACAGGGAGACTCAAAGGAAAGAGAAATTCTTTGAACTTATGGTTAAATGCAAGAAACAAGTTTCACAACTCTACCCCAGGGGCTTCCAACCTCAACTCCAGCTCATGCAGGTGATTCGCAGGTGTTGCATAGGCAACACGGAAAAACTATTTTGCAAGTAGCTGTTTGCTTGGGCTGGCCTGACAGACCCTGCAGCAAAGGAAATGCAGTGCTGTTTTACTGGACGTCCTTTCAAGATGTCAGTACTGAAGAAGTACAAATAAGTAATTTCTGACCATTACATTTATTTCAATATCCTCTTAATTTGTACCATGAGAACCAAAGCTGGGTACACAAAAAGATTTTGCCCCTGACACAACACCAGTGGTTTTGAAAACAAACATGAGTATAAATGTTTGGGACTTACCGAAGTAGAATAAAGCAGGGGCCATAAAATTGAGGCCAACAAATGTGGTGATAGATGACCTTTATATGCCTGACTGTCCTCCTCATGGCTCTGAGCACTGTAGAGCTACCGTCCTTTTAAAATGTTGTGATAGGTAATTTCAGTGTGAAAGTCAATATGCTTCAGTCACTTATGGTCTAGTAACTGTCACCACTGCATAAATTTAACTGAAAACTTCTGGGGGAATTTCAGTAACATATATCCTTCACTGAACAGGTGCAATTAAACTACACCTGTCAGCAACTGCAGATTTATTTATTTATTTTATTTTAAACCAAAGCATCTGAGATTATTTAGAGAGTGATGCATTTTTAAAGGCTGTTACTGTGCCATGGAACACCACCAGAGGAGGCTGCCTCTGTGTAACTGTTTGACTCGAAGCAAGGGCTGCGTGAGTGGGAGCGAGTTGGCTCTGCACCCTGTGCCAGCCCCACGGATGCCGTCTATCCATCTGTCTGCAGAGCAGCCAGGGCAGAGGCTGCTGCTCACAGGCAGGTGCCAGGGCTGCTGAACCTCCTTGCCCGAGCAGAGGCAGGCAGAGGAGCCTCTTCTGCCAAAACGAGGAGAGCATCCTCTCTGCAACATGACTTCCCTCTGCTCAGCCACCCTTCCTGCAATTTGCTTCTCCAGCTGCTGCATATCACACAGGGATCTGCAGGCACAGGGAATGCCTCAGCCAGAGCCCCTGGGTTTTTCAGAGCCTCTGCTCTCACCCAAACCAGCAGGTATGGAGCGATTTCCCAGCAGATTTGTGCTCTGCAGAAGGTGTGCCTGGAGCCTCAGCACCACGTGCCACGAGCTTTGCCATCGTCCTCCCCAGTGTGGGGCTGGCATCCTGCAAGGGGGCTACAAAGGATGCTAAGTAGTGACCAATACAGACATGGCTTCAGGTACAGCCACAACATACAGCAACAAATAACCTGTAACTGCTTAAAAAGCAGACTTCCTCAGCACTTCCAAAATGTACTGACACGATTTTTTGCCCATGGATGATCACCATTAATTGCTTTAAAGAAGAAAGTGTAGCAAAACAACAAAAACACACTTCACACTGTCTGAAACCAGCTCCCTGGAAATCAAGCCATGTCGCAGCAAAATCCTACCCAAGGGCCCCGCAGCAGAGACCATACGCTCCTGCTCTTTGAGCTGAGCCCACTCGGGTGCTGGCCCGTGGCTCTCACCAGGCAGCACATGGCCCAAGGTGTGCTGCGAGCCACCAGCCTGGCAGCTGCGCTCACACCGCCCTGGGATGTCAAGAAGCTGTCGCACATTAGTCATGGCGAGTACTGCAGTGGAGACTTTTGCATTTATTATGAATAAGGCAGAAAACAAGCTTTCGTCTTAATTTACTCCTCTTCCTCCTTTCGGGAAGCCCCTAGGAGAAGATAGCATTATAGAGCAATCACATAATGCTTTCCCAATACGGCACAATTCTGTACTCTAACGGTGCTCATGTTTACCCACATCTTGAGCTTTTTTTATTCTAATGTAGAGTACTTGTAATGATTCCGCCAGGTATCCCTGTTGGTACAGATAGCAGCAACATTGACAATAATGTTAGAAATGCACCTCGTTTCCTTTATCAGCTTTGTTTAACTGAGACTGTTCTTAATACAGCAGAAAACCAACACTGCAGCAGTGCACAAAACAGTGGCAAAACTACCAAACATACATGTAGGTAGAAAAAGGGCATCCTGAGTTCTGCATTGTACAGACGGCCCTCTGCACATCCCAGGTCCAGTTACAGCTGTGCTTCATGCTCCACCATACTGATAAAGCTTTGATTACAATATTTCCATTGATTAAAATGATGCCATAATTGCCTATTGCCAGTTAGTGTACCAGAAGCCCTAGCTAGTAAATCATTCTGCAGAGCACACAAAGACTTAACCACTAAGAAGCTCTCTCTGAAAAACAATCTGTCGTCCCGCAAGAACCGTGATGACTTCAGTTATGCAAGTTTATGGCCAGCGCACTGTTGCCTATCCCACTCTGAGAGATACCTTACAGGAACAGATGCCGCCCAGGTCTGATTAAAAGCCACCTTCCCAGGGTCTTGAAATGCAAGGGCTGTCTCTCCTGAGGGCAGTGGAGTCAGTTACCTTCTGGCCATCTCTGCGCACTACATACTCACTCCTGGAAAGAAGCTGCAACAAAAAGGATGGGTGAGAGAGGCACAGAAAGAGGGGGGCTGGGGTGATCCACAGGTCTCCCCACAGCAGGAGACCCCTGGGGAGATGGACCTGCACAGGAAGTTCACGGAGAACAGAGCCCGGCCATGACCTGCCTTTGCCTACACAACAAGTGGGAGCTGCTGTCATGCAGACACTTCGCTACCCGAGTCCAGAAGGAAAGCTGTCCAGTGGCTACAGAAGACAAATCCCTAGCTCGTATTTTCACAGAGATCATTATAACACCGTGGCTGTCCCACTTTATCAGTGTATGTACAGCTGCTCATGCTCATGCTCTGCAATTATCTGGCTTGTTCCACAAACTGGGTGATCATCAAGGGCTAAACAACTGCAGGAAAGGTCACATGTTACCGAGCAATGCTTCCCCCGTGCTTTGTTGCAGTCTTAATTTTATTCAAACACTAACAAAATGCACCTATTTCAGTAACTCCACTAATGGGTTGTTACTTTGGGACATCTTAGAAAAAGGGCAAAGGTACAAAGGTTCAATTATTTGTCATTTACTTATGCCATCCAGTTCCTTCAAATTGGGTGCTTGAGCACACAGAAATACTATATTATCTTTGGTCTACTATTGTTAAGCACATAGCAGCAATACTATGCCCTTTTGTTGTTATTAGCATCTTTGTTAGACCAGACACGTGTTACGGGGACAGGGAGGCTTCCTTTCAAAGCATGAGTATTTTTCCACTAGAACAGTGTTCTGGTAATTTGTTGTTCGTGAAGAAAAGCCGTGGGGTTTTCAGTCCTGCTCAGAATTGCCCACGCTGCCCTGTGGGAGGGATGGCAAAACTCCTGACAGCTTTTATCAAGCAAATTGGGAGAACTTTTGTAAACCTCAACCCTGTAATAACAGCAATAAAGGCCGACGAATGTAACACCAGATGCAAGACTGTGAACCGATGTCCTTCCAAACACGTAATCATTTCAGAGGTATCATTCAAGTGGTTGCAGAAATGATTGCTTGTGAAGCCTGACATTGTGTTGCACTAAAAGCCTTCACAAAACTTTGTGGAGAAAGAACCAGTTCTGTTTGCATTGACTGGTCGGCGTTTGCAATTCCCATTCTTCGAAGAAAAAAAGAATGACTGAGAGACTGGACGCTCCAGGGACTGTTTGGGAGACTGCAGTGTTGTTTTGGAGCTACAAAACCAAAAGCCACAAAACATTGCTAGCAGGATCGTGCCTCTGCCTCCCGCTTTGTGTGGGTGCTGCCTCAGAGCTTGCACTGTGTGTGTCAGGTTAAGCATAAGATTGCTAACTCACTCATTTTTTGCAGCATGTGTGGACTAAATATTTAACTAAAGTCAAACCTAGTGTGTGCTATCACAGAAAATAGCCTATCTGAACGTGCAACATAAAGACATTGTCCACCAGTGCCTGTGATTAATTCACCACTTACAGATGGCCGAGCCATGTGGGCATTATTCAGCCTGTTCCAAGAGCGAGACTCTCGCTGCTTGGCTGGGTGACCTACTGGAAACGAAAGGGCCAGTACATGCTAAGTGAGAAACAAATTTGCTGTGTCCACACAAATAAATTAATTATGCCCAGGAATACTCTGGCTCTTCACCTGTCTTGCACAGAGCACCTTGCATCTGTGCTACTTAAATTCCTTGGTTTCCAAAGCAGGATGGCTACATTCAGATATTTTACTCATAAGAAGAGAGAAAACCTTGCAGAGGGGGTGCATTATTACCATTATTTTACAGATAACAGAGGTACAGAGAGATTGGAAATGTATTTCAAAGTGATACAGGATGATTTTGTGGTTAAGGAACTAGAGAATAGCTGATATCCTGCCTCCCTCTCAGTAAGAAGTGTTTGGAAAAATTTTAAAAATGCAACTGATATATTTTTAAAGCACTTCCATTAACTAATGTATTTTAGAAACATAAAAGTGACTTAAATCAGGATTTTTCATGAATAGGAATTTTGTAGTTTTAAAATCTTAGTCAAGTAGCTCTCTTGCTCCCTTTTTGCAAAGCTAGAATTTCTCTCTTAAGACAAAGCATTTGCTTTTAGCAGCAATAGCACACTGTGAAACACCCAAATCCAAGCCGTTGGCTAATCTTGGACTTCAGTATCTTTAGCTTCAGGCTACGTATGTGTATTAAGTAGGGAATCAAGTACAGCAGGAGAAGCAGAAACAGTTTTTCTGGTAGCTTATTGTTTGTATTTGACAGCTGTTGGAAACTGCTTACATGCTGGAAATATTAATAGTCTTGATGGAGATAAGTGAGTCAGGCAAGCAGGAATTACAAGTGCTGTTTATCACATGGCTCTACTATATGGCTGCAACTTCCTCTGGACAAGGCAGATAATGAGATTTGGTCACAAAACACACGCAGCAGACACTGGAATGTTTACTTGGAGCCGTAACCAGAAAATAAACAGGGTGGCAGGGCTAAGTGAAAGCCTTGCGCCTTCTCGTAAATGCGATGCTGCTCCCACAGGTCCACACAGTGGCAGCGATTGCTGCTCGAGCCTACGCAGGAGAGGAGAGCATCTTTCGCTCTCCTATGAACCTTATGCCACAACTCGGCTGCTGTAACATCCCTTACAGTGCCCACCCTCAGGGCACTCAGAAATAATGTTGGTGCAGAACGCAGCCATCTGCTTAGCAAGAGAGGCCTTGGCCCGTATCCGCACCGGTTCCCCATGATGGTCCCAGGTGGAGGCTCCGACCGCCGGGGCAGGGGACTCCTCTCAGGGATGTGCCTTGAAGGGATGTGCCTCACAGGGATGCACCTTGCAGGGACGTGCCTCGCAGCAATGTGCTTTGCAGGGATTTGCCTCACAGGGATGCTCTGTGGCCAGTGCCAGCCCATCCTGGCGGGGAGTCCCCCACCACAAACACAAAGCCAGTGGGGGACACTCAGCCACAGACCCGATCTTCCAGCTTTTACTCATGCTTTTAGGAAAGGAGCAGATCGGACTGTAGGGCCTGTGGGTTTTGTTTATTATCAGCTGATGACAAAATCCTGTTGGTAGTCACTTATATCTTTAAAATGTAATACAAAAAAAAAAAAAAAAAGTGATAGTCTGTAAGAGCATAAGAAAGAGACTTATAAAGTCTTCAAAACTGTGTTGCTGTATTTTGTCATTGCATATTTGAAAATGCAAACAAACACAAATACATGCACATACATCCACAGGCACACTTCTCCTTATTTCAACACATAATTGTATACACCCTTCTCGGTGTATGCTAGCATTGCTACACTTACTGTCATCACATTCTCCAAATGCACACATCACCTGAAGTCAGACATGTCATCACACTGGTACGCTCCTCTTAAAAACTTCACATGCCACACCAGGTTTGTTCCTCACCCTGCTATGCTGCACAGTGCAGCTTGAGAAGGGCACAGGTCACAGCATTGCCTCAGAGTCAGTATTCTCTAGCTCCATCACAACAGTACCAAAGCGAGTGCACGTTTAACAGCCTCCCAGGATAATGGTGTACTCAACACCATAGAAAAACTGGACTACCCAGTGATATTCTAAGTCATTCTCAGCCTTTAAAATAAAACAACTAGAGACAGGAAACAGGAGATGATGACAGATTTACTATTCAAAACCCCTGCCTGGAGAACTGTTCATCAGGCTTATGAAACAATTCAGTAACTTGCAAGGTAATTCTGCTCCTGTAAATCAGAAGTCAACTTTTGTCTCACCATTACACCTCAATCATAAGAGAAAGCAAGCAGAAATTACCAAAATACTTTCTCGTACACTCACTTCAAAAATCTGGATGCTTTGAAAGTTGAAAAAGTGATAATTACTGACAGGTTAAACACGACAAGAAGCGCAAAGGCAGAAGGACAATTGCAAAATAGTTTAAATAACTGAGGAGAGGAATCAGGTGTATGTAGCTGTGCACCGCAGCACAGGGCCTGTGTCCTGTGCATGGGCACAAGGACAGCTCCTGCTCCTTGCTGAGCTTCTCCCTTCAAGTTCCCCATGGGGCTGGCCATGGAAAACCAGAGGATGTCTACAAGCAACCCCCTGACTGGAGCACCTTTGAAAAGCACATAACCTCCCTCTATAAGCTGGCTCGCCTTGCCTTTAAGGGGCATCATGGTGACCTTACCTGAGAAACTGTCTGCTACTACCAGCTGCCACACTCCTGACAGCTAAACCAGCACATGCCAGGGCAGATTAATGTGTAACACTCCTGCCACAATGCTCTGTAGTGCTTACTGATTTACCTGGTAGGTAAACACACAGCCCTGCAGAATGGCAAGAACAGAGGATGATAAAATTGCCTAGAAAACCTGTGCTGAATGGGGAAGGCCAATGCTTAATTGTGCACTTGCACATGCAAACTGTGGGGTACTTTTTGCCCACAGCATACTCACAAACCAACTGAGATTACATTCATCTATAAATTTGGTAAGTGCTTTTCATGTTTCTGTGCAAGATGCTACAGTGGTTACTTAAATGGGGTATGTATCTGGGAATTCAGGATACTGCAGTTATCTGTAGGCTTCATGGCAGATCATGTGCATACTGCAAAACAGCTTTTGACTGTCTTACCTTTTGTTAAGTACAAAAAAAGTCTTCTCTGTTAAACAAAGACACCTGAATGCCTTTCTGCATCACAGATGCTCTTGGAGAGGCAACGTCAAGCACAATCCCAAGGACACAGCCACAGTATGATGGACTGTGACAGAACAGGGCCACACTCCACACCTGCATGGGCATGAGACCGGCTGCAACAAGCTGCTGCCAAGCAGCACGCAGAGGTACTTGAATGTACAGGTGCAGGACTTCCCCTCCTGTCGCACAGGCACAAAGGTCACCTCCGTGCCTCAGACACTGCTGATGAACCAGCAATCTCTCCACCAGATTCTCACTCTTTGGTTGAGGAAAAATCTTTTCAGATTAATTTATAATAATACGTTTTTCACCTCCTAAAGGTTAATAAACCATCACTGTCAGATTGATAAGAGTATAAGGATCAGGCTGCTGCAACCAGAACAAAATATAATTACACAACATAATTTTGCCCCTTCTACTTTATTACAGATCTTTTCATTATGTCTGGGACCAACACTAAATAGCTCAGTTTCAGGTCTATTATACTTGATAATTTACATTCATTACAATCAGGGATAGGTAACTGTGGGGCTTATTATCACATCCATTACCAGTGACACCATTTGCAAGATGCTCAACACTAAATGTACTTGTTGCTGCAGCAATACAGGCCAGGAAATTGCTCTACATTAGAGGGTAGGAAGGAACTGTGCATCAGGAAAAGATGGCCAAGAATTCAGGGGGGGATGTCCTGACTTTAAATTAAAAAAATAAAAATAAAAGGTTGTGGGTGTTAACATCATAATCTGGGCCATTTGTGACCAGTGTAGATGTCCCAGAGCAGACCTGGGGACAAAACGAGGGACCCCCAGGCACAGGAGGTCTGGGTCCAGTCCAGTGCACACCTGGCATCCTCGTGCTGCTGGGTGCTGCGGCCACTGGTGCCCAGTGTCTGGTGCGGTTTTGTGCTGCCGGCAGTGCCCGGTGCCTGCCGTGGGCTCATGCCAGTGCCCAGTGCCCGGTGCCCGTGGGGCAGGCGCAGCGCAGCACCTGGTGTGCCGGTGCAGGGGCCTCCCCAGCAGCTGACTGCGAAATCTCCCTGCCAGGTGGCTGCGCTTCAATTGCGTCAGCTAGGCATTGTAGGGTTAACAAGTATCCGGAGGAAATCTTTTATTCATATAACACAGTATGCCTTTTGTTGATCTTTGAATAATGTTGCTTAAAATCCATTAAATTAAAATACTCTTTCAAACATGCAGACTGCAACAGGTACAGCAGTATGCATCCACTGCTTTCTGCTCGCCCAGCTTTGTCATTGGCACGAATGAAAATCTGATCCCCAAAAGCAGATGATTGAGCCAGCATTTAAAACAACATTTTTTTTTTCCCTGGAAGTGACCTCTCAGTAGGGGGAACGGACTCCCCTTTCACTGCATAGCTCAGCCGGTATACATGCTGTGATGTCTCTCAGTTTCCCCAAAGGAGTAAATTAAAATTCTGGTGCATGTTTATGAAATCTGCTTTTTTACTTATACAGTGGGCAGTGTGGGGGGAGGAAGCAAAACTGAAAATGTAAGGGAGTCCTTCACAAAAAGGTAAGCTAATATGATAGCTTCACTGCTGCTAAGTTCTTCTAAATATTCTGTTTCTAGAACATTTAAAATATATATTTTCTCCCCCACAGGCTTTAAGCAATTCCAGTTGGTCATAGAGGCTTACCATCCTATTTAATTAAGGGGCAAAAAATGAGTTAATGACTGAACTGTGTGATGTAGCATTGAAACAACCACTTTCTAAATTCAGGCATGGGATGCGGACAAGGCACATCACCAGGAGAGAGGTGGGACAATCACCCCCAATACAAAGACCCCAGGTACTTAGGAGACTGGGGTTGCATAGATATATAGGGGAAAGCATCCACGAGCAATTCCGCTGTGAAAGCAGCAAGGTGCTGACACAGGCTTCGTGCTCCTGCCTATCACCAAGGTGCCTGGGTTATGGAGTGTGCGTTTCCACCACGATGAGATTATAGGCTGATTCCCAGAATGACAACACTTTGTTAAAATGGAAAATTAATCTGATTTGAAAAGGCAAACAAGAGAACTAGTGCTGCTGTAGAGGAGGCTACCATACGGAGTAGAAATCCTGCATGAGTCAGAAGTGGCTCCTGCTCTCACCTCCATGAGTGAGCACTGGCAAGAAGCGTGCTGCCTCAGTGCCTTTCCCTGCGACCACCCAAAAACGCACAGGAGCCCCAGCAAAGGAGCTCAGCTGCTCTGCCCGCGCAGCCCCGTCCACCTGTTTCCCAATGGGGCTTTTTGATGCGTCTCACTGTAGGCAGCACAGAAACCACGCTCCCTGGTGCGCCATGCTACCACAACCACCATCACCCACGCACCCGACCCGTCCCCAGTGAGAGCCTCAGAGCAGCGCCACAGCCCGCAGTGACCGCCGGCTTTGTGGACTGGGAGAAGGACCCCTGCAGAAGCAGGGGGCTGGGGAGCAAAGCACCTGGTGCACAGGATTGCTGGATGCTCAGCAGAATTGCTTTGCTCTTTTTTTTATGTTTTTATTTTTAATCAGGGTACCAAAAGGAAAGGCCTTGGTGGCATTCAGGCTCAACAGCCCTTGTCACAGACACAGGCTGAGCAAAGAGGGGAAGTTTTGTTTTTGTTCTTGGCTTTCATTAAAACACATAATTTTTTTCTTATTATTAACACTGTTTCTCAAAGACAGTGCCCTTTAAGTTGAATTTCTGAAGTTCTTTGAAGTCCTTCACTGCTGAGTCATTTCAGACATAAAAGGAGGTAATGGGGATCCCAAAGAGAAAGGGGGAGAGCAGAAGATGAATTTTTAATGAAGCATCAAATCTGGGGGAAGTAAACAGGGAAGGAGACTAGGGCCTAGAGACTAGGATGCAGGGAAGAAGGCACAGGGCAGGAATGCTGTGTGCTGCTGCCACTGCAACTTGAGAGAAAATATTTGAAGTGCAGGCGTATGCAAGATTTTTCTTAATGCAGGCTTTTTTCCATTTTTTTTTAAGTTTTAATTTTATCAATTAAATACTTGACAAGCCATAAGCTTTCTCAACTCCCACCTTATAATTAATTTTTTTTTTAATTACCTAAGAGAAACTGCATGAGAAACACTTTTGAACATTTCCTAGTTTATAGTTTAATATGCTTACTATTTTTATGATTACTTAACTAACTTACTATTTTTATGATTACAACTTTTTCAAAGCTGTAGTTTTCTACTGCTTGAGAAATACAATAGGCAATTTTTCTTATTCCTGAGCAGAAGACTGTTGAGCATGTATGTGAGCTTACACTTTCCTAAAGCATCCATCCTACAGCTAAAGTTTATAGTTACTGAGTTTGCTATCTCAAAACTAAAGCACCAAATTTCACCCAGTTTTAATAAGGAAGATTTTTATCACTCATTTGTCCACTACTCTGTCTTCTATAGAGCACAATCACTGCTAAAACAGCTCCTGCACAATTGTACACAAACACTTTGCATATTTATCTTCACAGGGGATTCAGTGAACTATTTCTTAGCAGTCAAGAACAAAAGGAAGATCAATATTTTGGCAAAGGTAAGAGTAGATATAAACAGACTTTCTCCATGCAAATCTGTTACGGCGACTGTGTTGTGACCTGCATCAATCCCCGGCTACGTGAGCTGTGAGTAGCCTGCAAAATTTCATCCATTTTCTGGAAAATATCCACTGCAACACAAGATGAGTAATAATTTCATTGCTAATTAACTCTGGAAATACATTACAGCCTTGTCTTCAAGAGTTATTTTTACAGACTACAGCGCCCACCACACCACCAAGCTTGCCTTCTATTTTAAAACCGAATTGTATGACTTGGTATAACAGCAGTAATGCCGCCACCTAAATGGATTATTTAAAATAAAATGTTTGGCTTTTTGAAACATCTATTTTCAATAAATGCCTTGGCTTTGCCTTGGTATTCATCTGTGCAGGCACACTGTTATCTGATCCCAGCACATAATGCCATTATTATTATTGCATATTTATATTATGCTACCTTGAGCAAGGTTTGGCTACCAGGGTATTAGAATCTGCCTCCATGAGGCAGATACTGTTCTGCAGCTCAAAACAATGACCAGCACTTCTGAATGAAAAGAGAGAAAGTGAACATTAGCACATCAAAGGCCCCTTTCTGAAAGAAGAAAAATTGCATGATGCACACTTTAATCTTTCTGACAATCTATGCACGGATTGAACTGAATTCTATTTTTCACATAAATGCGAATGCTCAATACGAGGACATCTTTACCAACAGCAAAAAGAACACAGGACATGGTAGTGCAGTCTTTGAACTTGTAAAATATGGATTAACATGCAATAATATTTAACCACTGAGAGAGAACAGCATCCTTCTTAGCTTTCCTCATAAACCCAAATAATGTAAACAGACATTTCACAGGCAACATACTGAGAAAATGTTACAAATATTTTTATCCCAAAATAAAAAACAATTTGAGAAATGTTCTCCGAAATGGAAAACAGGAAATATTAAAGCCTTCAACCAAATGTCTATTATTTAAAATCAGCTACCCATCACAGAACAGCCTTAAATGTAATTCACTTAATTAGCACTTCTATTTAGCTGAGGGCAGAACAGGACTTGTGTTTACAGGTTTAAGAGACAATATTGCTATAACATGTATGCAATGTATATTACACTAATGATGCCCATTCTGCTGCCATAAACTCAGATTTCTGCACGCCACTGCCATCGCCCTGCCGAAGATGTCTGCTGGTTGAAGCCCGGCCAGGGCTCCCAGCTCCTGGCACCAGGCACAGGGGGAGATGCTTCCAGGCGAGGCGAGGGCATACCAACTGGCTGGCATGGCTCTCCCTCAACACCCTCAAGGAAGTCCTTCTTGCAGCATAATACTGAGAACTTTGCCTCTTTTCCGTTGAGGCAGAATGCTTCCTCAGGAGCAAGCCAAGAGCTGTGAGAGCAATGCTTCCTCAAGAGCAAGCCACACTGAGGAATGCTTCCTCAAGAGCAAGCCACCAGTGATGAGACCCCTGGGCACCTTCCAGCAGCTGTACGCCTAAGTGGAGCATGGAGCTGTGGGGACTGCAGCATAGTCTCTAGGCACAGCCAACCGGACCCGCATGGCCTGCGGAGGAACCAGAAGGAAAGGGCAAACAAGCAAGGGGCAAGATCTCCTGTTCCTTCATCAGGATGCTGTGTTTGCTGCTAAAATTTCACCAAGGTGGCCTGTGCATTTTTTCCTGCTGACAACAAGCTAAAGTGTTGAGAACAAATGCTTGTGGGGAGTGGGGAAGGCACTTCACAGGAACCATGTCCTAGAGTTTTCTTCTTGTAAGCAAAACTGCATCCTCCGAACTAGAAGCTTGTAAAGGAATGTCACAGCTTTAGAAGCAAGCCTTACTAAATGCACATGATGACGGAATTTGTCTCTAAATAATAAAAAAATAAGCCTATTTCATTTGGTTGTAGCCAGTGGAATGATGTTCCAGAACAAGCCAGACGAGATCCGAGGGCTCAGCTTGCAGAACACTACCAGTGGGGAAAGCTTAGGCTCCGAAGCTAAGCCAAAGAGCCCACACCTGGCTCTTGGCACAAACCAACACAATCCTGAACCTAACATGCACAGTTCTCAAAAGGTCTGTGGACAAGCACTTCTCTCACAGCCATGCCAGTGCCTGGCAGTTGCACGTCTGCAGCCACGTGGAGGGGCAGCACGCTGCATTTCCACTGGCCTGCACCGGTACAGGTGGGGGTCAGCGCAGAGGGGAGGAACACATGGATGGAAATACTGGAAGAGGCACTTGAAGATAACTCTTTGGAAACGTTCCCTTTTAAGGCACTGGAAACACTCGACATTCAGGTTGGAACTGGTCCAAAAGAGGACAGTGACTTGAGGAAAGCCCCCAGTAAAAGATCATCATGGCTGGGAACCCCAGCAAAACAGAAAAGGTTGCCTGTGCCTTGCCTTAGGCAACTACAATGCCATAGAGTAGTGTACTGAAGACAAAACAAAAAACAGGTGCTCTTCATACAGTTTTCACAAACAACTTGTGAAATGTAGAAGGCAGGCAACACAGCTCGCTTTTCTGAACACAGCGGCTGCAGCCCTGTGCCTAAGGCTCTTATTTCACTTCAGATTTTACTTCTCCAGGCCATGCTCTTACTCAAAGCACCAGCTAAAATGCATGCTGCGGGAGAAAAGAGTGGCTGGCCCAGACAGATGGCCTGCTTTAGAGGTAGGATAGGATTTTGAGAGAGTTGAGCAGTATGACTTAATTCTTGTCCTGAATATTTAAGGTGAACACAAGCCAATCCAGAGTGGGTGAAGCACAACTACAGAACTACAACACCGCACCATACTGAAAAGCTAGCAAGAGACCAAGAACATGAGAACACCCTTGGGAAAGGTGTCCTTTTCCTCCTTTGCTAACCATTCGAGCTCCAGAGCTGCTTGTGATTGTAATTTGACATTTAAATTGAGTACAGCTATTTGCCTATGCGTTCCTAATGTATAGAGATCTTCTAGGGCTGCTTTTCTGAAAAATTCTAATGCTCTTGAAATATGGCCTCTTCTGTCTGATCAGGGAGCAAAAATGTACTTTCGTTTTTAAAAATGCAACCATCTGTTCCTTCTGCACAAACCACTGACTCGCCATGCTGCTGCACAGCCAGAATGCCCACAGATGCCACAGCAGCAATGCTCAAGGTATTTAGGAACTCCTTTCTCATTCTTCGCTGTTCTGGCCCATTATTACCACAGTCCCTATGATACCTCCCAGCAGCACTAGCCGATCCACGAAGCCCTAAAATCTCATTATACTGAGTATTACAAACAAGTAAAGCTGTCTCGGTGCTGATGTTCTACATGCCACAAAAAGATGATATTCAAAGAGTGGAAAATGTGTCTGCACACATTCTATTTCAATTTTTCTTCCAGTAAGTACTAAGTATGAGCAAAATGAAACATTTTGCTTATTGGTCTGTGTATATCTTCTTCAACAATACCAGGGAAGATTAAAACACTGCTGGTCTAGGCTTTAAAAAGAACAAGAAAGTCCACGTGAACCTTTTATTTGCAGCACCAGTTTTACAGAGATTGTAACTGACATGGAAAAATTATACTAAAATTTCTCTAATTTGCCTTGAGATCCAAGTACTTTGTGTGTTGACTTTTGGGATTCCAAAATGCATGTTGCTGTGATATTTAAAAAAAAAAAAAAAAAAAAAAAAGGAAATGCTGGCATGCAAATCCTATTCAACAACTTGAGAATACGAAGAGCTTTTACAAGGCAAAGAACATGTTAAAAGTTCATTAATTAAACAGTGCTTGTGAACAGATGGAATGGCTATCTGGGCTCTAATTACTGTAAGTTGGTACAGAGGTTTGCAGACCTTAATGAGGTTCAATAAAATGAATGATTACACATCAATCACAATTAGAGAAACCTGTAAGATGAGCTGAATTATCGTGGCAACAAGTCATAAAACACGGGAGTACAACCCAGCAGGCTCTGCAAAACCTAATAAAGAAAACGTTTCTGGCTTAAAACAGTTATTCTGGATTTGAACAATTCTTACCCATTGACATGCTCGGTGCTTTAACTAAGAGGGTTATACCGTCTTTCTCTCACATCTGCATAATTGATGAGCCATAGAAAAGTGCATGGGAGGACAGCACTGAAAGGGTTAGCAGAAAGAAGGCAAACAGGGCAATGCTTTGAAAAATAACTGGCTATGGAAATGAAGGGAGCAGGAATCTTTTGTTGCACATTAAATACATTATTGAAAATAAAGACACCAATGTGTCTTTTTATCTTAATAGTGAAATGAAGATGTCAAACATCAGGTACACAGGCTGCTTAAAACCAGTACAATTTGAAAGCAATCTGCAGCTAGCTGGAAAACCGTAGTCGAGGTTATTCAAAACTGTTAGGTGTGGGTGCAGCTGCTATTTCTTCAGTGCCAAGCCTTTAAAGTAACAGGGAGTTTTATTTAACAGTTATGGACAGAAAGCAGATTACAGCCTTTTCTGTGTCTTACCACTGGGCCTGCACATGGGAAATGGCACTGTCAGAGCCTCAAGTGTCCCAGCAGGGACAGACGGTGGCAGCGGTGACAGGAAGGTGCTAGGACGGGGACAGAAATTAATTGTGAGTGAAGGAGTTCACTTGTGATGTGCCAAGTCTCCAAACATCAGCTTCAGTGCTTGTTCCACGAAAGAACACGCACAGTTCTCTACTTTTGTCATTTTTCCGGTACTCATATACCTCCACCACCTTAACCGTGTTGGTCTGGCAGGCACAATGCTGAAATACTCCAGAAGTCAGCTTCCAATAGCAGGGAGCTCACTAGAATGACAGGTATGGCACCAAGTCAGGTAAGAGCTTTCAGACTGAGAGAAAAGAAAAATGCATGTGAGTTTGGGGTTATTTTCTTTATGTTAACCAGGTCACTTTCAGGCTGATGCATTTTAGGTGTCAATGCTTTGCAGTAATGAACAGCTGAGCGAACGCCAAGCCTGTTTCAGTGATAGCGCTAACATTTCTAAGTGAAAGCACTGCTGCTGAAACAGCACTACTTTGTCCAGCTGGAAGGCGAGCAGGGGAATGCCTACAAATTCCTGTTTAGGAAGCCAACAAATCGTAGACCAGAAAGGTTTTATAAGATCACCCACATTGTTATGCAGGCTAAAATGAACGAGATGGATAATCCTAAACCAATACCAATAAATCTAGCTGTTCAGCAGAAGGTATTGGATCTAAAAAAAATGGTTAAGTCCAATTTAGAGACAGTATTAAAAAGCAGAAAATGAACTGTGGGTTGTGTTTTTTGTTTTTTGTTTTGTTTTGTTTGTTTGTTTGTTTTCCAGAAAATGCCATGTTTACTAGATACTTCCTTAGTATTACATTTAAGTAATTATTATAAAGCCATCTGCTCCTATACATACACAAGAACACAATCTTACTCTGAAATAAATGCAAAAAGATGATACTGAGAAAAGAAAATATTCAAGCTGAATAAGCCAGCCCATGAACCAAGCATTAAATGGTATCTTTCGCCCATTCCTCTCCCTTGCTGTCTCCAAGCTTTTGTCCCCAACCTAATAAAGATGTCTCCAGTAACAAGATATTCCAAAACTTCTTCAAGTGCATGTAGAAGGAAAAAATCTTTCTTCTTTAAGGTATGAAGTAGGATTACAGTGATACCCATTAAAATAGCTTTTGTGTAATAGCCATTGACATTATGTATGTCCTCATCTTAATATTAGATTCACAGAAGCCCTGGACCAGCCAGGCTGCATGCAGGCCAGGAGGGGATCTAGCCTCACCTCCTTCTCAGAGTGTGGCCACACTGAATTCGGAAACTCACTTTTACTTAGAGAAAAACAAAGCAATTTAAAAAAATCAAAGCTACACTTAAAACATCTCTCCCATTGAGAAAACTATGACTCGACTTTTGAAGGAAGTGATTGCATCATGTATGGCTGATGAAGAACATATACTGAAGTCAGGTTTTATCTAAAAATGAAAAAGAGGAAAAGTTTGAAAAAAATGAGTTAGAAATACCTTGGAGATTGCACCTTTGCACTAATGGAAGTGCCTGTGTAGTCAGGCACGTGCCCAAGAAGAGGCCCACATGTGTGAAGCATCCCCACGCCCTTCCACAACCCGTGGAAGTGCACACGCATGGCTCAGGGCCCGGGGAGCTGCCCTGCAGGATGGAAACCAGAGCTCCCGGGGTTGGCACCCAGACTTTGGGAGCAGCGAGCAATCGTGCGTCTCAGTGGGGCTGTGATGAGCCCCAGGCATACGGTCAGGCATATACGGTCAGGGGCAGGCTGGCACACGGTCACCTGCCCCTCTGCAGCTCCCGGTGTCCCCCAGCTAAGAGCCACTTCTCCTTACAGGCCTCACCCAGCACAAGTGCCAGCCCTGCTGAGCCAGGCCCAGAGGCTCCCTGCAGCACGATGCCCGCTCCCGAGGAGCCTGAGCGGCCAAGATCCTGCCACCTCCATATTGTATCTCACATCCTTTGTTCTTTTGTTGTGATGGAGGAGCGTGGGGCTTCCTGCCACTCTGCCCCGCTCAGCCCCACATGCACTTCCATCGTGCTTTGTGCCTTGCAACAGAAGTGGAGGAACCCGAGCTTTTCACTCTCCTCTAACGAGTCTTCTCATGACCTATATAATTTCACTTTCACTCAGAGCACCCATGTACCATGTGACGAGTATGTGCTTTAGTTTTCTCTTATTTTTGCAGTTTAATTTGATGATCACGCTTTAAAAATTAAGACACATCCTTTTAATCTAAATTACTCAGGGTAATTCCACGTAATTTTATTAAAATGTAGAAATGATTGCTGTACGTTCTGCACAAAGGAATTAGTCTGGAAGGCTAAGAACAAGCATCAGTGATAACAGCAGCTCCCTCTAGTTGGAAAGAATGTTATTTTTCTCCCCGAAGAACTGGTATACAGGAAAGATAGCCAGATATTAAAAGCTTTTTACCATAAGTAGCTAGTTAATTTGCATTGTAGAATATGATCGCTGCAGACCCACTAACAACATTGCTTTGATTCTTTCTAAAATGAAAATGACTTTTTATCCTCTGTGCTGACTTCAGACTACTTTTCTAATATGTAACTGCCAAAGAATAAAAAAAAAAAAACAACAACAAAAAAAAACATTTCACTGAAAATCTACTTTGGAACAAAAAGAAACAAAACCACCCATATGTTAGAAAAGTGCTTTGAAAACAGTATTTTACAGAAATTCAAAATAACCGTTAGTACTTGCATGTGCTTTAAATAAATATAGGGTTTCATTTATTGATCCAGAAGCCACCTCCTTACATTTCCAAGGCTTTGAAACTAAAAGAGGAGGCTTTTTAGCCCGAGGGGTTAAAAGTGTGGGTGTGGAAGTGGGCTTTTGTTAGAAAAATTAGCAATGCTATGAGTCATTGTGCATTAGCGGCAGAATAGTTTTGCATCTTGTATGAATCCAGACACCATATGCCATGCGAGGGCCTGCTACTTTATGCAGTGCCGCTGCTGACGGGCGGCCACGTGGGCATCCCCAGCGGAAAGGCTGTCTGTGCGCGGCGGCGGGCGCAGGAACCCGGTGATCCAGACACGCTGGACATTGTCGTGAGCAGCAGGAACAGCTGGTAAGCTAGCGGAGCTCGCTGAGCGAGCAAAGCCAGCGCGCCGCAGAGCCGGCGCCCAGCCAGCATGCTAATGAGCATGCACAAAGCCCCCGTGGCACAGTCCGCGCAGCCCGGTCGCTGGCTGGACTTGCTGCCTGAGAGCTCAGGGCCATCAGGACACACCTCGGGGTGTCCACAACACTCTGGCCAGAGCCATGGCTGCATGGCAGCCCAGGCCAGGCGAGACTGGAGGCACACACTTTGTCCATGCGAGCATCGCACAGCTCAAGCTGAATGCAAAATCTGTTCAGATAATACTGCCTTTTTATTTTTCCTCCTCCACCTGCAACAAAAGCCAAAGAAAAATAACCCAAGGAATCCAAAGCACAAATAAGCGCGTGGGAGCAAGTTTCTAAAAGATGCATCAGAGGTCTCAGCTACAGAAATCCTAATGAAGTTAACAGGGGCAGAAGAGCAAAGCCATCACAAGCTGTTTTGAAAACACCACGAACACAAAACTGTTAATCTGTCTGGTGTATGCCTGAAAAAAAAACACAACTTTGAATAAAGTAGTTAGTGTTAGCCTGAACACATCCATTCTGGCTTGCATCACCACTGTGAAGAGACACACCATAAACATGGGTTAGGTGCTACCTAACGCTACGGAAAGCAGTGTGCAGCAGGCGCTCGCACCCCTGCACATCTCTCTTGAGCTCACGCCTGGCTGCCAGAGGCATGGTTACCAGCTCAGTTGTACACAACACTACACCACACTAATCTCTACTTGCTATGCAACTTAAATCACAGCCAGATTCCACTGCAGGTAGGGCACTCACAAAACTGCACCTCAGACAGAATTGCTTTAGTTTTTATGGGGAACAACAGAAACAAAATTATGCTTGGGAACATCCGAGAGCTGTGCGGTGCTTCCACACCTGCATGTGGAGAAACTTGACTTCCAGCCACCTGAAGGGCAGCAGCAGGACACAAACCCTTCTGCACAACTCTTGTTTGATCCGGCGTCTATGACACTGGAGTTTAAAGCAACGCTTAGAACAAAACCCCAGCTTCTTGCAAAATTATCCATGTACAAACAAAATGACTTCTTTATTCAATTTCTTCATCAGTAACAGGAGTATCATCGAAAGCAGCAGCTTCTCCATGACGGCAGAGGAGATTCAGGATTCAAATTCCCAATTCCAAATCCTGACCTGCTGCTTCTATTCTATACACTGTACAGTTTCCAGCATGATCATGACTTTCTAGTCTCTAGCAGGGGCTGAAGTAGCATAGCTGTGTATTTTAATAAGCTTGTTTTCAATTAGTGTGTGTGTACATCATTCAATGAACCCAGAATTGCCTTTTTTTTCCTGTTTCTGACAGATCACACACTGAATTCACTTTTCATTTAAAAAAACATTACATTCATGGTTACTTAAACACAGGCTCTTTTTTAGGACTATTCGTTAAGTCACTTAGCAAATAAAAGCTTTTAAAACTGCTGGGGTTTATTTACTTCTACTGAAGAGAGACCAGCTCCAGCAGGAGCAGTAGCTAGTGCCGCTTCAAACCCTGTTACAGAATTAGCCTGCGACTATCTTAGCAGCCCTCAGTGATCTGTACAGCTTCCAGCTGTGGAGAAGAATAATGATGCTCTCTATGTTACAGCAGAAAAATGAATTGTATTGTTAACAGGAAATTACAGACATCCAAAAAGGTGGGAAGACTCAGGGTCACTGGCCTGATAATATTTTTGGAGGGGCAAGAGGTATTTTATCACACAAAATAACTCAAAACCCTGACAATAATTTCTGCAGCCATCTGTGGGGAAAGGACTAGCTGAGAGCAATGAAAGATGAGAATCTGTCTGGAAGGTCGGGTGAGCTGCCACAGTCGTTAGGATTACAGGCTGAGCAATCTCTGAAGCAGGAATGACAGACACCACCAGGGGAGCCAGGATGGCACAACTTCCTGTTGCCACACAAGTTCCACAAATAAATGATGGACTGTGCTTTCTTAGCCTGCCTAGAGCTCCACTCACTTTTTATCAACCATTTATACGTGGTGCAAGCTTCACTGCTGCCTGCTTTTCTCCTGGAAAATGGTGAAGATAACAGGCCAATAACAGAGGTGCATATGCAAGATAGTGTGTTCCAAGGGAACATGAGCAGAGACAGGTATATACAGATTTGTGCACAAAAATACAGAAACTTAAAACCATTGTGTCCACACGCCATCAGGGAGCATGTGAAGTTTGGATCTGCAGAAGCATTATGCGCTTTTTAGATATTCACAAGTGGGATGCAGTAGATTTCTCTGCAAGTCTATGAAGAGCACGATGAATATGAGCTGAAGGGCCGCCTCCACAATCCCATGTAATGCCACCTAAAAGCTTTGCCACGCATGACTTATTATAGGCTGCAGCAGATTAGAGGCATCGATCGCTGCCTGGCGAAGGTTCTGACTGCAAGGAAGGGAAAGCAGCCGCAGAGGCAGGGGCCCGGCCATCGATTGGCTGCCGCGGGAGCTGTGCCACACACCAGAGGCCAGCACTGCCCTGCGTCACCCATGCAGCCTCCGAGGCGCTTGCCAGCATCCCATGGGTGGCATCGCACGCTGCTGCCTGGTGCTCGCCCCGCCATGCCAGGGCTGGTTTCAGCAACACAACTGCTGGAGAGGCAGCAGACAGGCAGCTCTCCTCAGAGAAAGCAGCAGAGGAGCATGTGAGCCACAACTCATCGTTTCGGCAGAAAACTGTCAGATGCTATGTCATAAATTGTCACAGCTCATGTGACACAAGCTTTAGAATTTCATAGTCATTTCTAACAGCATCCATATAGCCCAAGGGCACAACTTCTTTGGATGAAAGAAGGGGACCAAATTACGAACTCTTCTCCAAAAAGAGTAACAGGCTTTCCATTTTGCTTGCAGTGCAATTGAGCACCCCCTTTATAATCAGAATACAATTCTAAATGCAAGCTCAGAAAAATACATTTTGAAAAGTACCCGAAGACACTTTTTCAGGCATCTTGCTTTACGTGCACCTACAAAATGTGACAGACATTCACATGACTGGCTCAATCACAGCAAATATTTTTTTTTTAGTCTCCAGTTAAACATGCAAGCAGATCAATTGCCCTATGTTAAGCTAATCATAAATCAGTTTAAAGCAACAAAATCAATTCATTCTGAATTCAATGTTGATAATCTTTGCTTAATCTTGATTCCAGACATGACATATTAACATATAGTAGATATGTTCATATCTTTATACAATGTAATGAATTAAAGATATGTGTTTTTTTTATTTTATTTTATATCTTTTTTTTTAATCCTAGTGGGCTACTTGCTTCGTATAGGTAAGCTGGCATGCCATATTCAACACACAGAGCGTAAAATTTTATGACTTATGCATGTACTGGATTACCTCTCCGAATTAAGGGCTGTTTTCTCCTGGCCCACATGCTTGCAAATCTTAAACAGGGAAATGGTGACATCCAGTGCTCAGATACTACGTAAAGCATATGCATCCTCATAGTGTTTTTTGTTTCTTTTAATGCAGACACACTCAGCATCTAGTGCACAGACGCACTGACAGAGATGTTGCAACAAAGCACTGTGAATGTCCAAGACAAACCCGTGAAGAATTGAAAACTCAGTATCAGATTTTCCTCTTGGACTGAACAGCAACAAAAACTGCAATCAACTTTGGAAACAATTCTTCAGCCTGCAACTGTGGTAGTATTTTTTTTTCTTGCCAGACTAAGCATATTTGGATCAGCCCTTACAGAATTCTATTTATTTTAATGAAAGAAAGGCAGAAGCAGCACAGCTTATATGAGAGATTACTGTGAGGATTACATCTCCAAGCACACTTGGACAGCTACCTGAAACATTATTTTGACAGTGTAAAGAACAGCAGAGTGATTGATGGTTGGCGTGTCCCACCTGCCATGAGATATTTCTTCTTCCCCTAAAGAGCATCACAGCACTGTACTCTAATCAAGATGCTATAAAAGACTGCAAAAATACACAATAATCAAAAGGCAGAATAAGAAAAATAAAATTCCATAAGACCAAACCAATTTATCCTAAGAGTGAGGATGCTTAAAAAGATAGTTTTACAGTAAACATGTTAATTCTAAAACCCCGAGAGGCACTAAATCACCATCTACCCATTTAGAGGAAAATAAATGTAGCTTAAATTGCTAAGAAAATATTTCAAAGACTACAAGACATCAGTGAAGAGTATGGTTAAAATCAAATGGTGCATGCACACAGGGACATTTCATACTTTCCAGCAGGTTCCTCGCAAAGATTAGGTTGAACCTGAGGCAACGTCTCAGACATGTTAGAATCTCTTCTGCTTTTCTTCCAGCTCAGTGAGAGCAAGCAGGACTGCAAGTACAATAGTTATCTGGGGGGGGGGGGGGGGAACAACAGCAATAAAACACCATGGATGTTTTTTAAAACACGTGGATGTTCACTCATGTTGTTATTATGAAATGTGTGAGATGATAAAGAATAAGCAACCTGGTTCATAAGTAAAGCCTGAGAGTGACTAAAAAAGCTCTAAAAAGAACAGTGTAATTCAATGAGCAAGGAAATTACTCCATTTTGCAAGACAATCTGGATTCAGGAAAATCAAAATTGCTTTTCCCTGTGTGTTCTAAGGGGATCTTTTTGTGCAGACATCACTACTACCAGATTCCAAAATATTTGTGGAGCAGTAAATTATGGACCAGCCACCAAAGTGCCTGACACCTGCAGGTTTAGTTACATTTCCACATTCAGTGATTTGCTTGCACCTGAGCTTTGAGACTATCAGCTTGAACAGCAGCTGTAAATCAGACCCAAAATAAAGTCTTGGGGACAAACCATGTTTTTTCCCCCCAGTATTTATCTTTACAGATAAGACCAGCTCTCAAAGATGTGTATTACTATATACACTGCAGCTTAGGGCAACTGGGACTCCAGAATGGACCAACGTTGAAAAATCCTTTTCCAACACACAACTAATGTTATATTAACTGGAAGAAAGCATAAAGATACAATTTTTTAAGTATATCATTCCCCATATCATTTTAAGTATATCATATCCCTAACATTTTTGGAAACATTCCATACTACTGGAACCAGAGCAGACGCTTGCTCAGGGGTCCTGCTCAACAGGCCCCTTGCTGAGTGCAAACAGCTGGTTACTGCTCTCCAGCTTTGGCTGCCCAAGCAGTTGGCCTTCCACCTCCACCATGCCCTCTCTTACGAAATACAGACCACACCCAGCTTCCCCCTGCAGCCTGAGGGACCGATGTGGTGTTTTTCAGTGGCGCTGGTTCCGCTCCCCCCAGCAAGCTGTGCTTCCCTCCCCTCCTCTGGCCCAAACAGCCACCCTCATCTTCCCCCGACACCTCACCTGTCCCCTGTGAGCTCTCTACCTGCTAGGAGCTCTGAAATCCTGTCAGGCCTTGTAATTGTGAAACAGAAGGAACAAAACAGAAGTCCAGACATTCATGGGTGCAATCTGCCAAGCCAGCACATGTGAAACACTTTGGCTCGGCCAATCCTACTCCTCTGTCAGGGGCCTGTGACAGAAGTGGTTTGCAAAAAGAAATGGGAAGAACTGGAGAAATTATTGTTGCCCACAAGCATAAGGGGAAAGCCATGTTAGCAGTGATCAAAGTAGCTAGGAAGGGTGACTTAACATTGCAATTCCTCCACAGAGTGCTGCAGGTCGAGGTGGAACAAGGCTGGCGTTGAGGTGCCCCACAAGCAGCAGGCCGGCAGCACCTCCAGTTGCAGCTGGCAGGTCTCAAATTACTCGCAGCGGGGTACCTGTGCCCTTGCTCTGCTCTGACACCAATCACACACACAAAGCAAGACAGGATCTGGATATTTTGAGGCAGACTGCATACAAAGAAATGGGATTTTTTCCCAGCTCGATGCATATTTTCAAAGACATAAGTCACTAAAATATCCCACTTTACATTTGTTCAAGAGCTACGTTTAGGGAGTTCTGAACAAAAGCTGTTGCACAGCTGTGAAGAAAAACACCTGCTTATTGGAGGAGACACACAACAATTTGTTATTTTATTCACATGCAGATGTATTTTACACTGCATCACATATTCTACACACAGTCCATGGATCCATGATTTCCTCCTTTGTGTCCAGTTCCAGTTGCCAAAGTCTTACAAATGGACTGGTTTTCATCCTCGATCTTATCGCCTAAAGCCTTCTGCTTATAGACTGGCCTTACTCTTACAGACCAAGATTAGCAGCCTCTGCTTTAAGTGGGCTCTGTAAGAGGAACTTCAGTTTCTGCAGAGGCAATTGTTTGTCTGGGAGATTTGTAGTTTCCTCCTTTCCCCGTCAAACAATAAGGTGCCTTTAACAAGCTCAAAAACTTGCATTAATATATACGTTATCATACAATAATTTTAGAAAGTTTAAGACTTACTCTTTTGCGTTCTCGTGTAATTTGAAGCCCCCTTATTGTTTGTGATTTCCATAAAACACACAGGCATATTTAAAATTACAATTATTGCCTGAAAAGCAGACTGGTAAGGCTGCTGAAACACATTACCTCGCACTTAACAGTTACTTAAGGACGGTGAGAGCACCAATTAGTACAGTCTGCGGCCGCTCAGTCTCAATACTTCAGTGCACCAAGAATGGACGTGCTCCTGAAAAAATGATTATTTTGGACATACACTAATGTACAATCATCCATTAACATGTAAACATTACAGCAGTTGCAGAGAAAACTGAGCTTTAACCACTCCAAAGACAACTCAGCTATGTGTAAGTGCCCTGCTTTTGCTTCGGTGCAATGCCATCACATGCCATTTGATGTACACAAAGAACGTGTAGCCAGAACAGCTTTAAACTAAGATTTAAATATGGTTAATTATTTTTTAATGAATATTTCTCTTGGCCTAATGAGTGTCTTAAAACAGAAGCAGTTACTTGAACACAAAAATTGGATTAAAAAACCTTGTGTGTTCTGTCATAGTTACATTTCTCATTTTCAGAGGTATTCCTAACATTAAAATGTATTTGGGTACGACAGCGGAATTTGTGTCATCATGACCAAAGGATTACAGTGCAAAGCGAGATTCTCCGGTGGCTCTGCGATCCTGGTCCCCATGGAAACCGGACTCAGATATTGTCCTCTGCTCGCTGGAGCACCCAGCTCGGCAGCCTTTTGTGCCTGATGAGATTTCTTCCACAACCTTCCAGCAACAGACCCTACAGCTTCCTCCTGACTCTTTCCTAATTGAGATGCAAATTAATCTCTGTGGCTGATTACACTTCCCTCAAAGCCCCTGACAAGTGCAGCTGTAACCGGAGTTTGCAGACTTTCTAACAAGTGACTTCAGCTGTCACCACTTGCACGCCGCTGCCAGCGCCCAGCAGCATGCGACCCCGTGCAGCGCTCCTGCGGGTCACAACACTTCTCCCACCCGGGAACCAGGGCAGTGGAACATGAGCGCTTTGCTTTACAGTGAAGCTTCCACGGGTGCCCAGTAAACTAGTCCCTCTTCCCCCCGCTTCTTTTTATTACTGCCCTGTGATTTCCCTTGGATTTGTCAATGTTTTATTACTGTTGAGCCATTTACACCAGACGAAGTGTTCATTCAATTCCTAACCATGCTGGAATTGAGAAAAAAATTACCTACTAACCCTTATTACGAATGTTGACTTGTAAAATGCCCTGTACGACAAACAGCAGTGGAAGACTCCCTGGCTCTGCTTCAACACAAGCGTTTCTGTGCTCATCCGAACTGCAGATATGTCTCGTGCTGCCAAACAGCATCCTTCCTTTTTCCAGGATTATTGCTTTTTATTTCTCCCTTCCATTCAAATATTTTGAGTTATTTCACCTTTGAGTTATTTTCACTCCCAGTATGACAAAGTTAGTAAAGTCCTTTATTTACCTTTTAACATGTTCGGGCTGCTCTTCTCTTGTTCTCCAAATAACAGCTAGCAAAGCCACCACCAGGGAGAAAAGTCACACTGAGCTTGCACGCTTTGCGGGCTACAAAGCAGTGTTACTGCAATGGACAGCTTCAAATACCTCCTATCCATAAATTTACATGCCAATTTCTGGCTCATTAAGAATTTTAGTATATCTTTGTGTTTATAGGGAATAATTACTGTTGACCTTTTCTATTCAAAAAAGTTTAATTTTCTACAATAAAAGTTATGGATGTCTTTCTCTCCTACTCCAGTGTCATCCTGATGGGACCTTCCCACCCCATTATCTGTGTCCAGTTTCAGAAGTTTCTCAGTTCTCTTTCATCTATCAAATGGAGATGTAGCAGTAGATCCACAAGAGATACCACTGGTACAAAAGCAGACACAAAAAAGGAAAACAGGAGTCAGAGGAGAGATACAGGTTTAGCTCGACCCCAAACATATGCTGAAAAGTGGTATGTGCTGCCACATCTGTGCTGCTCATGTTTCAACGGGGACAACGAAGGACCCAGAAAGGGACCCTGTAGGTAAGTGGGAGCACAGCAGGTGGGTGCAAGCTGCCTGCTCGCAAAACACTGAAAGCCAAAAGATGAGCAGGATGCAGAAATCTGAGGACTCGTCTGGGGAGCTCGGTGGTGGAATTACAGCAAGAGGCAATAGTGACACTTCATTCTTGTCAGTGCTGGTTTTTACATTAATTTTACTACACTATTTCATTATTACACATTGACTTTACCAGCAGAGGGATTAAGTTAAATTCCACATAGAATTTTAGTAATTAGCTAGATTGTTCTCATTAAACAAAAGTGGAAAACCTGGCAAGTTTTGAATCATCTGTTAGGTATTGCCATGATTTTGCAATTGATGTACTGCACTCAACTGCTTACGCAACAACCACCAACTGGCTTTGTTTTGTGTATAAAATGAGTAAACAATGAAGTTAATCAAACACAAATCTATTTAACTACAATGTTACTTTTAAATTCCGAGGACTCTTGAAAAGTATACTGAATAAAATTCAGCCTTATTTAAAAGAAGAGCATTTTGAAAATACTGTATTTACAAATGTGTCTCAAACTAACTAATCAATATTATTTCAAAGATCAAAACATTTATGAACTCTTCCTAAACCTCATACTATTAGAAAAATCCTCAAATCAAAAGCTCCCCAAAGAAAACACAGTACAGTAAGTGTTGTTCCGGAGAAAAGTGGTAAGATTTACAAAACAAGCAATAAACCATTTCTAGCATAATCATGGCATTATGAGAAAAACCATAAAAAATGTGAAACCCAGTAATAATGCTATTAGTCTGCACATCATGTAAGAATAAAAGTTTATCCTACAATTTCTGTAGGAGAAAAGCATACCGTCTAGTTATCTCCCATCAACTGTTAGAAAATCTGTTCTGAAAATTTCCAGTTACAGAAATGGCTTGAATAAGACTGGAATTAGGGAACTCAAACATCCATATGATAGGCCAAATCCCATCTGTCTTGTTAATGTAATGAGTCCAAGCAAAGTCAACTGGACTACTTTCTTGAATAAGATAAGAACACAATTGAGCTCTGTGTATTAGCCTAATATACACCGTAGATAACTTTTATTGGCATGAAAGAAAATTGATTATCACTACTTACGGTTCAAAGTATCAATATTAAGTCCAAGTCCACTATCAGCAAGATTGTCTGCAACCTCTAGTGAGAACATTCTTGTAATGTTATGATTTTTTTTAAAAACAGTGGATGGCAACTGGGTGTGAATGACTCTTAAGAACATTGAGATTGACACGAAGAAAGCTTTGACCTTTCTAGGAAGTATTTTCATTAAAGCTTACCTCTTAGTAGCAGGATATTCAGAAGTAAGAACCCTACCACGGGGAACTTTGCATCATCAGCAGGAAAGGATACAAGCTCTGGTAGAGCGGGATGAGTGACTTGACAGCTCTGCTGGCATTGATGCACGTGGCACATATAAGGCTTGGCAGAAGCTTTGCAGTCACAATGGCTCCATCAAAGAGAGGACCAAAAAATGGCACCTGTAGACCCCAAAATAAAAACAACGTGAAGTTGAGCCAAAGGAGGCTGTGGAGCACTGGAACAAATTCCACAGTGAGAAACGGAAACAACACACCCGATGCCCACAGGGTTTTCACAGCAAGGCACCTGCTGCTTGAGAAAGGTAAGAGGCAAGGGGGGGAAAATTTCACACTTCCCATCTCTAGGCAAAAGACTAGTAAACTATTTTGCCAGGCTGCATTATGACCACATTGTTTTACATACTGACACTTCTAGTGTGATATTAATCCCATTTTTTTTAAGCATTTAACCTTCAATAACTATCACCAGTATGTTTGATGTGCATATGTACATGGCATATTTAATGAGGTAAGCATGAGGTCATTATATACATTAACAAAATTTGCCAATGAATTTGAAGTTGATGCTCCATTTGGAGCAGATACTTAGAGAGGTTTTCTGTCTTACATCTCAACGTGAGACCCTGACTCACTGGCTGAGTTTGGGGTCTACAGGCAGGAGTTTTTGCAAAGAAGTATTTGCTTCAGATAATCCTCTATAAACTCCTCCCGTGGACTTCTCTAAAGGAAGGAAAAAAAAAAAAAAAAAAAAAAAAAAAAGAAGAGCTGATCCAAGATAATGAGCTTCATGGAAAGCAGGGGAGATGGCACCTGTAAGCAAAGCTTGCACACAGGCGAACAGGTCCGTCCAGGATACAGCATCAAGATGTTAGAACTCTGTTACTGCAGGGTTACCTCCAGAGGAACCCTCCACATAACGTCATTTGGTGGCATATGGCTCTTCAGACAAAGGCTACGTTAGGTAAAAGAGACCCACACACTTTATAAAAGTGAAATCTGCAGTGAGGAACATATAACAGGCTTTGCCATGTCAGAAGCAGAGACAATCTTAACAATTAACTGTATAGTAAATTTCAGCATTGACAAATAGTCAAACTCACTTCCCTATCACAAACTCAAAATGAAAAAAAACAAACAAAAAAACAGAAGCTAGCAGCAATTAACAATATTTAAGCTGTGGATTTTTCCATCTGTACAGGGGCTTATCACATAAATAAATACCCTCTATTATTCTTCTGCAACTGCTTGTGGGTGACTGTGACAGTCATTCAATAAATGGACAAAGAGAATAATATAAATCCCCTGCATCTAGGGAATTCCTCTAATTAGAAGTGGCAATGAATTACAGGAGAAATTTGGATTTAATATAACATCTGCAAATGACAGCTGTCTTTTCACAGTTATTTTATCATTCCTTTACTTAAAATAACGAACTCCCCCTCAAAAAAAGGACTAATGTAAAATGTTTCCATAGTATTTTTCTTCTCTTTTCTTTTTTTTTAATGCTAGCATTACTAACTAGCCAGCTGGAAAGGAAGGTGACAAGAAGAAAATCTATGCCACAAAAGTGATAATGTTCTAGAGCATCAAGTTTCTGCAGTTTAAGCAATAACATTTCTAAGTGAAATTTTTAACACACACTCTTACCTTTCAAATGTTGACAAAAAGAAAAAGAAATGTAAAACTACATTTTTATATAAGTACAAATAAGCCTGTGAAGTACATATTAGTATTAAAACTATACCACATGCAAATGTTAAATATTCTAAGTCACATTAGCACTTACATTTGTTACCGCACAAAGAAATTCATTCCCAGTCATTTCGGCCAGCAAGCTTGGCTTACAGGACGTTGTTACACTATTTCAGAAACACCTGGAGTCTAGGGAGCGTGGCAGATTGTCTTAACCCAGGATTACTCAATTTATATACTGAAAGTATATACAAAGTGTGTTTATTTTATACACCATTTATTTGCATAAAATTTTTAAACATCTTTCAATGGGCACTCTGCAGCAAATTTTTCAAAAAATATCTCCAATGTGACAGACTTCTTTAAGCAAAAAGTTCAATAGTGTTTTCTCTCACACTCCAAGAAACTGCAAAAAAACTTTACTGCAAAAAAACTGTTCGAACTAAGAAGTAGGCTCATTTGAGCTGAATCCCAAAACTTGGGCATGCTCCTTTGCTGCTCATGGGTGCGTGTGCCTGCTCCCAGGGAGGGCCTGGGGAGCCCTGCGCAAGCTGGCTCGTCCCCAGCCATAACACTGCCAGTCCAGGTAATGGAAAGGCAACAAAAAGAGGGGTGTGGAACAGTTGTGAAGTCTATTACTTACCCTGCATGTGATTATTTTGTAAAATACGGAACTTTCAGGAAATGTGGAAACATGCTTTTTCTCAAGAAGAAAACTGAATTATTTAAATGACTGTGTCCTAGTCACATACTTTGTCAAAATTAAGTATTTTTCACAAACCAAAGTTGGCCTACACTGTCTGATAGGAAAAGAAAGCAATGAAGCAGACGATAGAGGTGACTTTGAGTGTGAATGGTTTTACGTTAGCAAAGCAAGACAAGCGTAACCCACGTGAAACCAGAACCAAGAACAGATCCATCAGGGTCATTAAAGTCAATGGGATGCCGCGTACCGTCAGTCTCCATCTGTACAGCGCTGGTCTTAACGAGGGAGCACGAAGGGACAGAGGAAGTGAATTCATAGGACCACGCTCCCCTGTCAGTACTTTTCCGTAAGCCAGTATTTAAACAGCCATTTGACGAAAACAGGGTTTCAAACGGTTACAAAAAAAATCAGTAGGGATAGACAGGAATGAATTTGAAAAAGAAAAAAGAAGTCAAGGGAAATTACTCCCCCCCCAGCTACTCCAAATGTCAGTGCAAGTTATCCATGAACCAGAAATTAATATTCACCACATTGCAAACACCTGCTTCATTACAATTTCCAAGAAAAAAAAAATAATTATTTTTGTTGCACACAGTAAAAGTAGGCAAGGTTAAATAAACCTTTTGAGCACAAAGACTTCACTTCTATAGCAAGCAGCACTAGTTAAAAGACTGGGGAATGGGTAAATTATTGTACCAAATGGCTGAGAATTAATCTCTGATGACTAGCTGCAATCTAACGAGGCATCTGTGTCCCAGGGAACCCACAGTATGTCCCTGGCGGTATGTGCACTGTGTAGAGTCTGCCTGGCATTCTTTGTCCTCTTTTGCAGGCAGCTTTTCGTCTCATTGTTCAGAATATCCTCATGCATCTGTGACGCGTGGAATGCATTCACACTAACAGACTTACTATTGTCTTCCCTCAGAAGCTTTGTCGAGCAAAGACTGCATCACGGTTCCTGATAATTATATTGCTTAATTAATCAAGACAAAAAAAATTTGCAAATCATTGCCCGGTTGCCAAGCAGGGAGATAAAAAATGAAAACAATACAAGCTGAAGCAATATAACAAAAGTAACAGCTATCTGATCAGAAATTCTTATATAATGAAGCTATTAATGCTAAATCGGTTAATGTTAACATTGCTCCAGGTGTCTCTACTTAGATGCAAACAAAAAGGCTAACATTATGTATATAAAAGGCCAAATGTTGCCATGGATTCTGTAACCTGATAGAGAGGACAGCCTTTTCATTTGATTAGGGAATGCAATTTAAATACCAGGGACCGAAGCCAAACAACAGACATTTCTTTCTGCAAGCCTCTTTCATTCACCCTGGGGTCAGTAGCTGGTGAACAAAAGGTCAGCCACACTTGCCCTGGAAATGTCTGGATTAATTTTATTACATTGTAATGGTTTGTACTTCAAATGTAGGGATAACACTAAATTTCCAGTTAGCTATTATTCTTTCTGCCAGTTGGGTATTTTTGACTAATATACAAAATGACATAGCTGTTCTCTGGTTGATTCATAGAATTTTCAAGCATGTTAATAGAGCTAAACTCTAATCTTCCTTACGGAAGGCTAAAAGCTAAAAATCTCAAGAAGTAAACTGCAGAGCTCACCATCAAGTGTAAGGGGGGGAAACAAACAAACAAACAAACAAACAAAACACTTTCAAAACATTAAAAAAAAAAATCAAGTTTGAAATGTCTAGTCTGATTAATATATAATAGATCCCATCGTTCACAACTCCAAAAATATCATATACAGCTGGTAAATATGTCACCTGGTGAATGCATTTTTTCACAGCTGGTTATTTTCTTGAACAAATACTGTCCCCCATAAAAGGGAAACAGAATTTATAGTATATATATAGTATATATAGCATACTATATATATATAGTATAGTATATATATACTATATATAGTATATATATATAGTATATATATAGTATATATATATAGTATATATATAGTATATATATATACTATATATATACTATATATAGTATATATACTATATATATACCAGACAAATATATACACCAAAAACCCAAAATCCATTATTTGAAAAAAAATCTCAAAATTTGGTCGTATGACAATTAATTAAACAGCAAATAATAAAACTCAAATACTTTGTTTGATGTAAGGATATCCACTGCCTATACCATCCCATTGAGTCAGATGAGGATGAGGGTCTCGAAAACATGCAAGGTAATGCCCAGTGCTATATGTACAACAGTTGATAATTCTTATGGGGTGAATCAGTAGCAAATGAGTAGCTTAAATCTTTATTACTTTGCTTCTCTTGGCTCACACTGGAAATTCATCATGATTTTAAGCTGTTTGTACCATAACGTCTATTGGTTTAGAAATTGGAAATGTTTCTTTAGGCACTAAGAATAATATAACATGAATTAGTAGTCATTTCAATTTCTGTTCACATTTCTATGTTTAAAACAAAAACTCGTTGCTCAGTATGCTTTTAAACTGAGGACAGCATATATATAGTATTTGCTGGGAGAAAAAAAAAAATGTAACATTGAGCTTTATTTAAGCCATGAAACTGTTGGTCACATGTGCAGCACATATAATAGACCCAATACAGCAGACAAAACATACCTCTGGTTTCTTCATTATCTCTATGAAAAACATGTGATTCTTCATTGGATAAATAACAATTAAAACATCTCCAAAATCTGTTGGTATAATGCCCCTGCGGTAGTTCCTCGTGTGTTCAGACCAGACGATGTGAACCTCATCATTTCCCAAGTGACGAAGCTGCAACAGCAAATTGGCTCTTTATTAATCAGAGTGATAACAACAGTTTATGAGAGGTCATGGCTTACAAATTGAATTACAATGCTCAATACTACAAATATTTCATTACAGAAAAAAGTTAAAATATTGTTTTTCTCCAGTTACTCATGAAATAATCAGCTAAATAATTTGCTTCATTCAGAACACATTGTTATGTGATGGCTTAATTAAGTAATTATCAAATCAGCCATTAACATGGTATGTAAATGTACATTACCTACAATAATTTAAGGTGGAAATCTGAGTTACTAGAACAAAATGTTAGGCAGCAAACATCGTATGTCAGTTACAATAATGCAGCTGTCACAGAAATGTGAAATGCCTTGACTCTGGATGTCAAGAAACTTTCCATCACGGACCATTCTTTCTCTGTTTACTATATTACAAATGTTTCCTTGAGGTCTCCATATCTGGTGAGGAAGACTCCTCTTTTCTTTGAAAATGGAAGCAAAATATTTTGGACAGTGTGAATTACAGAAGAATGGGCAATACTGGGGAAGTTACTTTATTTGGAGCAGATGGATCAGTTATAAGTAAGACATACCCAAGATACATCTAAAGATCTGTGTTTGCTTTGTTATATGGGAGGAACTGGAGGTGATCTAACAGATGGTACAAAGTATTTGTCAATCATGTACAAGCTATGCACAGTAGTTTCAACTGTAAGTTTTAAAGTTAAAATTTAATCCACATGCAGAATGCCAGACTAATGCATAAAGAGAGTTTAAGTCCCACTTAAACCTTAAAAGACAACCACCCCTAGTTTGGTGCTAGACCCTGAACAATGTGGACAATAGACCTAACAAAGAAGCCAAAATGTAGCTCTGCTTCCTGCATTGTCTCTGTTAAAAAAACAAAAACAAACAAACAAAACAAAACAAAACACAAAACAAAACAAAACAAAACAAAACAAAAAAAACATTGGTAAATAATCTCTAGGGACCTCATATCAACTGGTATTATACCAAAGAATATTCCCTCTTCAGAAGCAGGTAGCAAGCAGGTAGCATCTTTAAAAGTAAAGAATTTAAATCCTACAAGGTTGGTTGAATGGCAAACTGTATCCTAGTTGTAAGAGAAATGCGGAAAACTGTGAACCGTTAACAGGAATCAGAAAGTTAAAAATAAGCCTTTTGCCTATACTTTGTACTCTATCAGAGTAAAATGAAGCTACATTCAAAGTAGGATTGAGATTCTCAGTTTGTTTTAAATGAAATAAAAATACAGAGTTGTATTTCGTTTAAAGCTATACATAAAAGCCATTTTTGAAGAAAATGCAGTCTGTACTTACAAGAAATTTGGAAACATTAACAATACTTATATTAGAGCATGTAGAAAGTTGGTATAAAAAACTGTTCTCATGGTCATCTGACTTCTATTTTATTACTCAGTAAAAAGTCACACCCAAGAAAATACTTATGCTGACAACATCACAGTGCAGACCAATACATACAAAGCCAGGTAGTAATTTAATTGAACATCAAAATCCTGACTTTGTTTTCACACTTGTATCTGAATAAGCAGACACAGCCAGGTCGCCTCAGAAATGATTAAAGCAAGAGGTGAGTTTGCTCTGACCAACTCTGCCTGGTGCTGGGGCTTTGCGTAGGAAAGTTATAGACTGCGAGCATTTGGCATGGCCGCTCCATGCCTGGATGAAGTTGAGCTGCAATTCTTGCGGAAGCTGGGAAGCCGGGACCTGGCTCGCGGCAGCAGTGCTCAGAGCAGGCCAGGCACAGGGCTCGCAAGCCATGCCCCACATTTGCTCAACGGAGTGGAGGCACCCAGCTCACCTTACAAAGGAGTGAGTACAGGCACTCGCTCTGTGGCATGAAGAAAGCCCACAACAGCTTTAGCAACCTCTGCTTAAAAAAAAAAAAAAAAAAAAGTAAATAAATATGAAAACAGATTTTTGCAAGGCTGTGCAGTTGCCCTGTTGCATAGGGAAATTCAAACTGAAGACAGTTCACTTGATTTACTACAAAAAGAAAACCAGGAAGAAAAGGATTGGTTCTGTCTTTCCTCATGGTGCCTTGGGAATGGTACATGGCATGTATAGCTACAGAAACAGAATTCAAAATAGGTCTCAATGCTGCTAAGAAACCCTTTTTAATTCACAACAAATTATTCTGCTAATAATTAAACACTTTTCATATTGAAAAATCCCCAGATACCTGTAGCACACCCCAGAGAACAAAATTCAGTAAACATGAAGTCAGCGCAACCTACACTTGTTTGAGACTGGAAGTGATGGCTCCAAGCCCAAAACCCTGCAAACCCTGTGTGATGATGAATTACTCTTTGCTATGAGTACCACCTCATCACATGCAGAGAACTGCTTTTAGAGCACAAGTTACTATCTCTTTGGTTTTAAACCAAACATCCCTAACCACTGCATTTATACAATGCAGTGCCACAAATGTACAATTGGCATCAACCAAAAGTATTTGTCCTTGCAAGATCATTCCAGCGATAAAAAACATCACAATAATCTTATCAGTGGCAGCACACCAGCTGCAGCTTCCTGGGTCACTTGTTCGCAGTGCTGGCTGTGGTGGCCTGGGCACCCCGATGAACATCACCAAGGTTTGCTCCACGGGCCAGAGCCCGGGTGCATGCTGGGCTCCCCATGCAGGTGGAAAGACAGAAACACTTGCATCCAAAAGCCCGAACCAACCAAAGAGTACGAAGCACATGCTAAAATCCTGGGGAACGAGGAGAGGCCTGAGTGCTCGAGTTTATCGCATCCGCGTGGTCCCTGTCCAAAGCTGGGCATTGCGCCGGTGCTGGTGCCTCGGGTGCACTGCCGGCCCAGGTGGCTGCAGGGCCCCGGGTGGCTGCAGCGCGTGGTGGCAAGGCAGTGCTCACAGTGCACACCTCGCGGCCTGACCCCTCTCCCTGCTAATTGCATTACAGAGCCAGCTGGCTCCAGAGAGGAGTCGTCTGTTTGACTGAAGAATTCCTGCTTGTGGGGAGGCACGGCTGCTACTTTCGCTAAGTAACAGTCGGGCCTGACATCCCCATTGTCTGGCTGACAGTGCGTCCATCCTAAAATCTAAGTTTTATTTGTAAATTAACCGAGAAACTTCCTGCCAGAACAGTGCTGCCTGGAGACTGATAATGTGTGCCTTTCATTCCCTTTCACTCTTACTGTATCACTGCCAATTTGTTTTTCTGCTGCTCGCCAGCCCTAGGCTATAAAAGCCTTGTAAGACATAAGTGCAATTATAGTCCTGGAGTCAAATGAATTGGACAAATCCAATAGCACAGCTCTGTCCCCACTTTGCAAACCCCTACAGCAGTTAGATTAGCTGCTAAAAATCTAATCTAGCTCTAGCTAACAAATTTCTGCAGCAAAGGAGCAAGAGTTCAGTATGGGGTTGCAACCAGATTTCTGAATTGAAAAAGTTCTGCTATGACAATGGGAGGAGATGGAATAAATCACTTGAAAATTTTGCAGCCCATTTTTAAACTGTTAGATGCAATTTAGTTAGAACAAGAAAGGGGACTGCAGGATGCTGTTACTATGATTGATTTTCGTTCTTGCCACAAGACATCCAGATAAAAAAAAATTAGAACCAATGATGCTGAACCCTACAGCAGCAAGAGATTATCAGTTGAATTTTGATTATTCCACAAGAAAGCATTTATTTCAAGCCTAAGTCTTATTTTGGACTGGTTTGTTGCGTTTTATTGTGTTTGCAGGGGGTTGTGTTTTGTTATTTTATTTTTTATTTTTTATTATTTTTTTTTTTTTGAGTGAACGATATAATATGTCAGTATATACTTTGTAAAAAGGAATACAAAGTGCAGATTACTACTGTATGGCACAAAAATAAGGGGCCAAACTCATCCTCACTGGAAGTGCACTTATTCTTGTGAATTTATACCAGGAATGAATTTATCGTCTTGTGTTCAGTAAAAATAAAGAAACATAATAACATATTTGAATAAAATTATTGCATCTGCTAAATTCCCCAGCCCACAGAATTTATGTCTGGCTGTACTACTTCCCTGGCCAGCAAGTGGTAAGACCTTCTGTCCAGGTCCAGAGTTTGTGAGCCAAGCAAACTGGTATTGAATGCTTTCTGTCTGTCCAGAGGCAAAACAAGCAGGGAAGAAAACACAGAAATGACAAAGATTTAGGAGATAAGGGGGATCTTAGAACTCAAATAGTATCCATGCAACCCTATCTGATGGAAGCATGAGGAAGGCAATAAAAAAAAGCTGTGACCCCCATCACACCCTGAAGGCAGCACAATGACATTTTCTCCTCCCAGCAATGTTGGTCTCTAACACCATATATTCCTTTTGCAGCAAAAATGGAAATGAAGCTGGTACTAACTGACAAGATTGCAACCTTCCTTCCTCTCACAGCTGCTATGAAAAAGAAGAATTAACCAAAAGAGGTAGTAGATAAATAATAATGTTTTTAACCATAGAACACCTGGATGTACTGCCTCATTAATCTGAGGTGAGGACTTCAGACCACCATACTCAGTGAGTAAGTAGAATTATTAAAATACTTGCAATGAAGTTGAGGGCTGCTGCGAACAAAGAAGAGGCTTTCACGGCTGGATGAATGACACACGACATTTTGTTTGAGCGTGGCTCTCTTAGCCAGGCATTGCACCGCTCATAAGTACAGTATCACCAGGTGGGGAAACAAATATATTTTCTTCTGCTTTAACAGTATGTCACAGACAGGCACACGTTTCTTTCCAAGCATGCACCAGTTGTGGCCTGCACACAGAGGAGCTGCCAAAATCAACATGGGTCTGTGGTGGACTGAGGGATTTTTCTGCTAAAGCATCAGTGCACTTGCCTTCGTGTATCTCAGTGTAAGGCCTCCTTGCAGCTAAGATTCACAAGTGAAAAATCAAGAAATGGACACTTTAGAGTTTACATTTACGGTGATAAGAGCTCTTAAACAAATATTGTCTTTAGAAATGGTTTGGATATACACTCAAATCACTGGTTTCAAATGAGGGCTGTTTCATCCGTCAGCATTGCCAAAGAATTAGAGAATTATCTATCTTCCAGAATTTTATGGTGCCTCTGACATGTGTCTTGCCCTCCACTGTTAGCTGCATTTACATGAAGTTTGTTAAGAAGTCTGTGCTAATTTGTACAGAAATACATGCTAAACCAACACATTACCAAACAGCTATGGCAAATCAAACAAAGCTTTTTTTGTGCAGAAACACAGCATCATGGAAGACTGTGCAACCCCCTGTTTACAGCAGGACCAGCTCTCAAGCTCCATTAGGTTGCTCAGAGCTTTGTCTTGCCTTACAGGAATACACAGTTTGATCCCTGCAGGGTTCCCATTCCTATAGTAGATTTAAGATTTTTTAAAGTCTTAAAGCAATTACTATGAGGTGTTTTCTGTGGATAATATGTACTGGAGCTGGCCTTGCTTTCTAACACTTCCTGACCCAGAGACTGGCAACTACTAAATGCTTTTGCTTTTTGTTTCTCATGAAGAAGAAATTCTCCCAGAGTAAATTTAGGGAAGACAATTAAATAGAATAATCAGACTCTCTCCATAGCTGTGTTAATTACTAGTATGTGTGGAAATTAGGAGAATTAGTAAAATAGACTGTTTGCAAGTAAAGCCCATTTTTCCCTGCATGGTGGGCTCTGTCAAACAGTGCCTTCTCTTTTCCAAGATAATTTATTACTCAACAGCTAGACAAGACATTTCACTGCTTTTGCTATGCTTCTGTAACCTACAGGAGCTATGACTTACAAGGGAAAATTAGGCTAAATGACTACAATTTGGCCAGGAAAAGTAAGACTGTGAAAAGCATGGTAGCAGTTCGCAAACACGAATAGATCTGCTGCAAAATGATCTGTGTGTATCCACCTGGGACAGGGTAAGAATAAATGGGCCTAAACTGAAGCAAAGTATAAGCCACAAAATATTTTCTC
Source organism: Oxyura jamaicensis (assembly GCF_011077185.1). NCBI lineage: Eukaryota > Metazoa > Chordata > Aves > Anseriformes > Anatidae > Oxyura > Oxyura jamaicensis. The sequence goes on from NC_048895.1 coordinate 547,735, forward strand.
ATGGCACAAAAAGTAAGGCATTGGAGTATGTTGCTGAGGGAATCTATAAAGCCTTCATCACGGGAGGTTTTTAACTAGCAGCTGGATAAACACTAGCCAGGAACAGTAAAATACAGATAGACCTACCTTGGTTCAGTGACAGAGACTATACAGCTTCTCAATACATATCACAGCTCTACCACTCTACCCTAAAATACTCCGATGACTCTTTTTTTTGCCCCCATAACTATGTAAATCCCCTAATAAGAAGATAATGAGTTGCATATTTGAAGACAAACATGTAATTATTATTATTATTATTTTTTTTTTTAAATGAGAGGCATTAGGAAAGAAAAAGAGGATCCAGCTTTACGATTAAATGCTGGGCAACTTTTTAGAAGTGGTAATCAGAAATTCCACCTTTTGAGTTCTAGGAAAAGCACATGCTATTTTGAAACTAACTGGAGAACAAATAAAATCATCTAGTGACATTTATAGATAATTTTCAGAGCACAATAGTATCACATGGTAGACTGGATGGCTGTGGTAGCATTATTAACGCACATTAACAACCTTGTAGGACAAGTTGCCAATCCTCATTAAAAAGGCAAAGATTTGGTATGCATCTAAAATCTTCGTTGACTAAGCAGCAGTTGGCAAGCACCATCATCTCAAATCACTTCTTGTTAGTAAAGACAAATGATTAAGTACTGATACCAACAAAATTTTGGGCTGGGTTCTGGCCATCTTTGAAGCAGAGTCTGCTTGTCACAATTGTGAATGACTGGATAATGGTTTTAAATATCAGCTGGCTGCTTTTGGTACTATGCTTGTCACTTCTCTTTCACTTCTTTTCTTTTCTGTTACACACTGGATGATTCATCTGTAAGGTTTTATTATGCTGCATTTGGTTGTTTTGTTCTACCATACTACAGCAGTTTTGGCAGGTAGACAACAAACAAATGAAATTATTGCTAATATTATTACTAATGGTGGTATTTGAGGCTACCATGGAAATGTTAATTGTGTTGCAGAATCCAGAATTTAGATGCCATTTAATTCAGATAATCTGGCTGCAGAGCACTAAGTGGCACAGAAAAGATGGCCTGCTAGGACCAGTTAGCATGGTCTGTTTTCAGTGTAAGCACAACACTACATCAAATGTTTTGAAATACACAGGAAATGATTTACCTTTTTGGTCAGTGAATCATCTGAATCTGATGGCATTCTTGTAGACACATGAAAAATGATTTCCACGGTAGAGGTAGCATAATAGGGTGCTGTTTGTCCAGTGCTGCCGTTGCGCTGCAGGCCGCCCATAAATCCACCATGTGTTGAGAGATCAACCTAAGTGATTGAAAGTCATAATTAGAAGAACCAGTCTTTCTTAAAGACTGACAAATAACCCTACTTATTGATAAATCAAGACCTGGCAAGTTTGTTAGCATCCCAGAGAAAGAGGAATCTTTCCATACAGGCTCGTGATCTTAGCGCTAGATCTGTTGGTTTCCCATTCCTGTATTTGACATTTACTGAAAGTAAACAACTCTTAACTAGGTACTGTGTGATTATCTACAAGGCTATTCTACCTTTCAATCAGCAATCTGCAGCAAGGAAACAAAAGTACTATCATGCACAGCTGCTCTAAGGGTTACACATGGCTTAGCAAGCCCACGCAAAGCATACACAGTTAGAAATAAAGTGCTAAGAAAATATAAGCAGTAAGGATTCATTTTTTTTTTTACAAAAATAAATATTTTAGAAGAAATTATTCAAAAAGATTGTTCAGGAAAAATGCCCCTCTGAAGACAAGACTGTGTACAAAAACTCGTGTGTTTTCCCAACTGCATCATTCTAATTGAGGATGCTACCTCTCCCTGTAGACCCTGTTTCACTTACATCCTTAGATGTGAAACACAGCTACTGTGTATTTCCAGAAAACCATAAATGTTCACGCCACTTAGGTTACTGACACACCATTTCACCAATGCAAACTAAAACCAAATGTTTTTGCCTTCTGTACAGCAGTCCTTTGTTTGGGTAAGTGGTCTGACCATGTGAAGAGCTCATAACAGCTAAAATTAAGGTAAAAATTAAGCTACAGCTTTTAACGATGCAGAAAGCAGCAATGTCCATTGCAGCGCCACTTATCCATCAGAAACAGGAAGGATGTGCAACAATAGTGATAATAAATTATAAAATTGTATTAGAAGGGACTGTACTTTGTGCATGCCAAGCTAGTGACAGCAAACAAGTGAGTTAGAAGAACAAAGTGCTGTACACTTTTCCTTGGATATGTGCGTACAGATAGTCTGAGGCAGACCTGCAAATAGCATTTGCTCCAGGCCTAAGAGGTGACACATATTTAAAAATAAAATAAAATTAAGTACTTCATCCCATGCATGAATGAGTGGTCTGATGGCTTTCTAGGCTGGACATTTTTAAGACGTGACTCAGTTTCTTCCTTAGAGATATCCAACAGCTTTCACTGGTGGAAAGCACAGAAAGAAGGAAGAAATCTTTCTTTAGCCACTCTGCAAAGGAACTCAGGACCTTTGTCAGGGGACAGTCTGACCAATACTGCAGCATGATGACGCTCAATGAAAACCACCCTAAGCATTCTTGTTCTCTTGGCTGAGCTAGGGATGGGTAGAAAAAAACTGACCAAAAGGCATAGAAAACACAGAGAGGGACATAAAGTAAGTAAAGGTTTTGAGAGTATAAAGACATGGGAACTTAAGGAATATGGGAAACTTGACTTGTTTAAAATGATACAGTCCTGGGACACAAGTGGTCTGAGGTTTCACATCCACCTTCATAGCAGTGTCTGCTATAGCAGGGATAATGGAGACACACTTTATCAAAGCTTTGTATGGCTGTGTCACATATTAGCCTCAAAAGCGTAATCTTTGTGTTCTGTAATACAACATTCTTGTTGTATTACATTCCTGCTTTCCTGCTTCTGCTAGCTAATGCAAATCTAAAATAACCTACAATATATCCTAGCTTGTAGGAACAATATTAACACTTTGTTTTGTAACCTGCTAATTCAAACACACTGTTTCCACAGAAACTACTTTAATGAAGTAATGATTAATATTATTTTAATATTAACTAATAATATGTTAGATGTTCTTAGATTAAAGCTTTTTTCATGTTAGAAGGAAAGTGTACTTAACATTACCCATCATATAACTCTGAAATTCTAAACAGTGCACTCTGATGATGCATATGTTAACAAACCTAGTTTATAAAGAAGGTAAAAACCTTCTAAAACATCTTATACAACATTTCACTGTTCCTGTTCAATCAGAAGTAGCATGTGGATTTATAGAATTCTGTTAAATTAAGTGATCTGCTAAGTACACAGTGATCTGCTAAGCATTAACATACAATAAAATTTATCTTTCTTTTTCGAGAACTTAAAAATATGCAGTTACATAAGCAGTTTATTTTCCATTTACCTATTTTAACTGGCTTACACTGATTTTTGTAGGTTTTCAAATCAAATATGTTAGTTTGCCTAAATTTGTGATTATTACCTCCCAACCCAGTCCAGCAACAAAATCTTCATATGCCTGGCTTCCCCTTGCATTGGACAGTATTGAGCATTTGTCCTCCTGTCCTTCTGCAATGTAAAACACTGCAATCTTGTGAGTTTCACGGCTGTAATTAGATATAACAAGAAATGAAAATTAAAAGAGGTTTTAGCTCAAATGATTCTTTAGATCACCTGCCCTCTGAAAGCTACGGACAGATGACCTCCTTTTACTCTACATGTCTGTTTCTTTTATGCACAAAAAGACATCACTTAAATTAGAAATATATATGTTTACCACTTTTTTTTTCCCACATGGCAGAGATAGTGCAGTTTGGTGTGCAGAGCAGGGTATTTTCTTTCTGTTCATCAGCAAAAGAACTGATGACCAAGTTCCATTTACAGGCTTTATCACACACATCTGTGCAACCTTGCTAAAGATAGTAAGATTGCACAGGTGTTAATGAGAACGTAATTTGATCAACAGAATATTCAGAAATCTATCCTGACACTACCTGGCTGTAAAGAAATCAGGAAACAGGCTGTTGTGTCTTATTGTTTGCTATTTTGAATTCTATGTATATAGTGCCATTGAAAATAGCTTCTCCATTCAATCTATGGAACTCTTTAGAAACAAACAATCCATTTCTCATAGAAGTATTTGTATTGCTAGCACATGCGATTTTGTTTTTTTTTGATGAGGCATTTATTCTTTAGAAACTGAGTTTATCCACAGTGTGTTTAGTAAACATTACCTACCATTGGCGAGAATCCAGATTTTTCAGTTCTCTCAGTAATTTTGAATTTTTCTTAAGAAGATGAAAGCTTTTCCTACAAATATATTAAAAAAAAAGAGAAGGAAAATGCAACACAGATAGACACAGTATTTTTTCATTCAAAATCCTAAGAGAAGTAATCAAACTAGCATGATTCAAATGACTACAATCAGACCCATAAGCAACTCAGATAATTTCAGACTGACGAGACTTGTTTGGATGACTGTAAGTAAGAAGAGCACTGCTAGAGCAGGTAAGGGACAGTGGGTAAATCTTGATTTCTTTTCAAGGTCAGAAGCAGCAAGAGTACTGTAACCATGTTCTGAACCCTCTGTTCCTACCTTCTATCCCAGGAGTTCATTCCCAAATCATTTAGCAACAGCCGACAGAAATAAAAGGACGCTTGAGGTTCAGTAGGACGTGGTTCTTCTTGACGGGCCACCTTCATACTGAAGCCTGAGCTGCATTTAAAAATATAGTCTTTTTCCTGGGCACTCTGCCTCATCAGGGCTTCGGTGATTTCATTCTCTTGTTCGTAGCTCATACCAAAGGGTGGTGGCGACGGCTCATTCAGCTTCCGCTGGGGATGTAAAAGGCATTCAGGACTAGTGTTACCAATCTTCTCCAGCAACTTGTCGAGAGCATCTTCTCCTTCTTCCACCTGAGAAATGTCTTTCTGGGAACTGAACTGGTGCTCAGGGTTGCCTGAAATCACAAATGAGCTCGGAGTACTCTGCCGTGGAAGGCAGCCCTCCAAAGGTCCATATAATATTCTGCCATCCCAAGAGTACTTCCCTGAGATATCTCTGACAATTACCCTCACATCTGAGGGGGCCACTGCTGGCTCAGTGTCCTTCTTCTTTTCTGCAGGGATCTGGAGGTATGATATAAGAGTACTGTCATTAAACACAAAGAGCTGCAAGTTGGGGCTCCGGAAAACTTCTGATGACAGCTCAGAGGACTCCACATAGGAGTTGTCGTGATTCTCACTAAGGAGACTGTGGAGGATGGCAGGACCTCCGCTGAGTGGGTAGTGGCTCAAGTGGTTCACCAGATGAGTCATAACCATCCGTGCCGTCAAAGGTATTAATTCTAAGTTCCTTCTTCTTTTTTCTAAACAATCAATAAAGAGATTACAGAGCAGGAAAAGATAATTAAAAAGAGAATCTGCAATTTTCTGAAACATTTTGAAGCTTGCCTTAGTTGTCTTCCAAATCGTTAATTTTCAGTAAATCATTTACAACCACTGCACAAGAAATTCTATGCACCACATGTTCTATGCAATTTCTTTGCATGTTCTTTGCAATTCTACGCAAAGTCAAACCAGAGGTGCAACTGAGAAACAGTGCTTCTCCATCTTTGACAGTCATTTGAGAACAGCATAATGGAAAAGTTCATTGCATCAGATGAGAGGAGATTTTCTGGATCCACAAGCCCCTCTCACATCACAAGCAAATACATCACAGTTATCTCATGAACCAGTGGTGCTCTAGAGTTATGCTGTGCCTCCAGTTCTCCTACTGGAATGTTATTCCAGAATTATCTCTCTCATAGCTAGAACTTTCTCATTGCCATTCTCATTTTGTTCATATTCAGCTTAAGCCCATTTTTATTTAGCTTATATTGTTTTCACCTTTCCTTGGTATTTATACTTTCAAATACACTTTCAGACAGCATGTATATCCCTTTTCAGCCTTTATTTTGCTAGACCTCAAAAGCCAAAATTCTTCAGCCTCCCCTCTTAAAAAGTCTCCTTATTCTTTACCTGAATTCCCTAGTAGTAAATCTTTGTGCCTGCTCCAGTTTGAATTAATCTTTTTTTTTTCAGAAACAATTAAACCAAAGCATTTGTAGAGCACTAACACATCCGAGATGAGAAACACCTTGTTCTACCTAAAATGGCAAATGTACCTGACACATAACTTTATCTTTCTGCTGTTCACAATATGTCCCTAATCAGCAAGAAATCTGTATAAAATAGGTTTTTATTTTTTAAAAAAAAAAACTAAAAGCACATAAACAAAAAAACAGGAAACAAGCTGTAGAACTCAAAAATAGTACAGTAACAAAACCTGAAAATACTATTTTAAAGCATCACTGCAAACCCAATAGCTCACACTACTTAATATTGCATCTTTACTTTGATTCTTCCGCAAAAATATATTAATGCGTATTAATATATTATTTATAATATATGTAATCCATTGTTTTAAAAGTTTTTATCAAGTGTTAGAAATAAAAGTGGTCTCTAAGATAGAACATGCAAATATAAATTATTTCATATGCTTGGATGCATACCTAAGGTGATTTTATGAAGTCTGTAACATGATGCAGCTATATCCAAATAATCTTTTCACTTTGGACACAGGTATGATTGTGAATCAGCAGGAACAGCATATTTATAATATGCAGTCAATAATATTCAATAATGCAGATTCATAATTTGGTTCAAATCACACATGTCCTTCCAGAATCACTCAGAATAGGTAAATCATCTGTGACAATGGAGTCATTTATACTGAAATATTCAAAAAGGCAGCTACATGCTTCTGAAAGAAGCTTGATCTTAGTTGTTGAAATTCTCTATACCAAATTTTAAGTCATACCAAAGGCAAAAACAGATTCTCAGTCTATCCGATACCTGCAGAACTTCTGCACTGTATGGAACCACAATGTCATTTTCTTTCTCCTGTGACAGTGCTAAAGAGCATTGTTAGCAACAGATTCTCTTACAGAGGCAACAGCAATTCATAAAATAAATAAATTAATTAAAATCTTCAAGGAGTAATTGCTGCGTGTAGTAAGGATAAGCACATTTGCAAGGGAGAGATGTAACCTGCAAACTTTTGTTTCCTAGCTGCTGCATGTAAACATGTTGGTCCTCATCACTCTGTAAATTCTCTTACCCTCAGCAACAGTGAGCAGGTTGCCCAAATCTGTGACAGAGTGGCACTGGGCTGGCTCAGAGCTTGTGACATTTCCGAGTGGCAAGAAAGGGTCATAGTCACTAGACGAGAGATCCGCAAGACTCAGCACGTAATGGCTTTGTTGAGTATACGTACTCGAGCCATTCACACAGCAGTGCAAAACCTGCGAGTAGACAAGCACAACACTGAAGGAGCAATGAAGTACATGGCAAAGTACCCACTTAAACAGCAAGGAGTGACCCACCATGATTTTACATTATGAAAGCCAGCCCCTGCTACAAAAAAAAACTCCGTCTAAGAGATTTTAAAACAGTGTTTTTAAAATAACTCTCTTTTTCATGACTTATTCTGTACTTTAACAGCTCACTTAAGGACTTATTTTGTATTTTAACACACCATTCCAAATAATTCAAATATTTCTGCTGAGATTATTTTCCCTGGCTCGTTGTTTTGAGTATTTTGCCTTTCTCTTTTCACCACCCTCTGTGTTGCACGTCTACCTCAAACAAACTGCTTTTCTTCCTTTTCAAGATCCTTCACATTGATCTTATCCTCTCGATATTTTAAATTCTTCACATCTCCTCTGTATGACTCTGCTCACACTTCATGTTTCTCTACAGCTTGATAAAAAATGCTTCCGTGACTAACAGGATCTGTAAAAGGCATCTTTAAACATCTAGATATAATAAATCATGTGCATTCCTCATACTCACTCTATAAATGTAGTCGAGTAAAGGAGCTTTGGATGCATGTTGATCTTCAAGGACACCAGCAGACACTGGCTCCAGAAGCATTTTCATGGGTAATGCCATGCACCAATCCAACAAGCAAAGTAGCAGTGAAACTATAAACTAAACAGAAACATGTAACACAGTATTTAGGTATTATCTACAAAACTCAAACAGACTTAAAGGTACATTTTTAGAAGTTTAAAATAAGGCTTTGGTTCAAAGCCACTTCATTTAATGACTAGTTCAAACAGCACAAAGAAAGACAGACACTGCTCACTTCAGCAACAAACCTTTTTATCTGCTTCCACAGCGGAATACTCAGCACTTGGCAGAAGAAATGCAATAGTGGCCACAAGGATCTATGTTAAAAGAAACAGAATTCCAGAAAGACATTTAACTTCTTTCATTACAGAGAACTAACTTCACTTGAACAGGGCATGAAAAAGGTTAAATTCTCTTAAGAGCATCTAACTGATTTTGTAAATAAATGTCCAAGTGAAACAAAGTTTCACTGAACATTTTAAAAATACATGACTACAAATGAGAAATGCACACTGCTCCTAGGATTACAGCAAACCAGTCTCCTAACAATATTTGCAGAAGAAAGAAAACATTAACAGAAAGCTATGGTACAAGCAGTTTAAGTAAAGAATTAGGGGAACTTTGCACACAATTTCCATAAAAATGTTTTAAAGAAACTGACATACTTCAGTAATTTTTCTGGACAGAGAGGATTCGTACTTCTGCAGCTTTTGCCAGTAAGAAACTAGCAGTTGAAGAACATCACAGGCTACCTGAGCTACCAATTTATTAGAAAACTGTAAGAAAAAAAAAGGTAATTAAAAAACAAATAAAATATTTAGCTATCATACAATACAATTAGTTTTTTTACTTCTTAAATCATTTTATATCTATAAAAACAATAAAAAATGTTAATGCCACAAAATCACACAGTCAGCATTAGGAAACAGCAGACAACATTATTGACATAATCCTCGTTTGGTCCACTGTGGTAGAGGTCTTTAGGTGCATAATCACATCCTATTTTTGCAAATATTTTGCACTTTTATATAGGATGTCACCTTGGCCCCACTGAAGAACTATGCACATACTCCTTGGCAACTTCACAGGAGCCATAAAGATCTGAACCACGCTCACTGGAGATAATGAGCTACTCATTACATGTAAAGGTTCAGAACCTGAAGGTTATCTTTTAGAAGATGACCAATGTCATATCACTAATACTATGGAAAGACTCCCAAGCAACTTCTTGTCAGTGCTTTAAGCAAAGAAAACTAAAACAGCACACTGCACTCCATATAACCAGCAACTGTTTCAAAAAATGTCTATCAGTTACAGAAACCACTGCAGTACTACCTTTAGTGTCACACCTATGACATTGATTGCTTCCTTCACTTGGGGGTGATTTGTACACTGCGTTAGTTCTTCACATATCCAAACTCCAAGGCCACAAATGGCTATGCATCTTTTTAAAAAGAAAAAAAAAAAATGTCAGAAGTTTTAAAAGTATCTTGTCTTTGTCAAAACTTCATTCTTTCCAAATTTGCACTTTGGAAGGTAACCACTCCTCCACCAGACAGCAGTCATCACTGTACGGTAACTCAAGACAGCTATTAATAAAGAGCCTCAAAGGAACTTGTCAATGACTTTTCATCAGTCAAATAAAAAAGTTAGAAATAAACCAGCTAGTCCAGAACTGCAAAGATGTGATTTCTTCCAAATTTACTTTTAAGTAAATTCCAACAGAGCAGAATTTTGTAAGTTTACCCACACATATACCATCTTTGGAAACCAGGAATATTCCTTGAAATCAAACAAAATATAAGCAGGCCCTGTAAAAACAAAAAGCAAACAGGGAGGAAAAAAAGCAATAAATGAAGATGTGCTCTCTTCTCCCTCACACAGTAGGTCACACAGCAGGTCTACATCTTCACAGCACAGAGTAGACCTCATCTCAATGCCAAAGTAAGGAACTCAACAGGGTCAAAAAATATGGCAGCGGTAACAAATCAGTTGTACAAACACAGAAAAGTATGTAGGGGAAAAGATTTTCCAATTTTCCCATTTTTAACTTTACTCAATATTTTACCTTGCAGCTTCACTTGGCTCCTCTGTAGCATTCTTCAATAAAATATTTATGAGGTAACACTAAAACGATAAAATAAATCATAAGTGTCCTTTTCATACATGCACTTTATTTAAAGTTGTTTAATTTTGACATAGTTGTAAATGAAATGAGCTTTAATCTCAATCTATTCTTAAAGGACCTTAACTACATTTTTTTACTATTCTTACTACAATTTTATTTCATCATAAGAGAATTACTTACTGATTACACTTCAAGTATACAGACCCTTGCAGATAAAACTAATCAACCCAAAATCATGTACAGGCAGCAAGGTGGAAATCAATTCATTTTCAGAGTTGGCAGGTGTTTACAATGAGTGTTCAGCACTTGATAATACAAACTATGGTGTACAAATTTTAAGCAAGTTAGATTTTGACCAAAAAAAATCAACACCTTTTTTTGATACAGAAAAAAGACTTTTAAAATCTAGCCTGCTTTAACACTCCTCTGATGAGACTAGGGGGTGTGATAAAGAAATGGAGAATGGAAGCACACCGCGTTAAAGGTTTTGCATTCTGTCCATTTTACATTCTAAAGCCACACAAGGAATTCAGATTCCTCCCCAGTTTTAGCTAATTTTCCACAGTGGATCAGCATGGTGTCTCAAGTTTATTGAGAAGCAATAGAGGTTTGTACAAGCGCAATCATCTGAGCAAGTTTCACCAGCTAGTGATGCTCTAGGTAACGTTTGTTGGGGTCTTTGTGGGAGGGTGTACATGTGTGATTTTTCCTTTAAATATTATTTTTTAAGGTAATTAAAATACAAGGTTTTCCATTGAGCAAAATAATTAATGTTGCAGGGTATTTCACTGAAGTTAACTCCTGGGGAAAGACAATTCATGTTAAGCTAATGGTTCTGTGTAAGAGTGGAATCTACTTCGCATTTTACTGTAACACCATTAAGGCAGAAACTGTCTCCCCTCATGCACACCCCACATCTCTTAGAGGACAACCTAATATACATAAATGAAATGAATGGGCACTTTAAATAATACCACCTCCACTACTTAATGAATTGATGTGACAGGCATCTGGCTGGAAAACATAGCATTTGATCACAGCTAGTTCACTCTCCTTAAAAATAAAATTTAATTTGTACAATCTAAGCTTTGCTAATTTTATGGTGCACGTTAGGCAAAGCAATGCTTATCAAGTAAGTACATATAATGTGTGCAGTTGTGGATTTTGATGAGAAGGAGGGATTTATTATTTAAACAAAAAGTGTACAGTAAAAATTAAGTTATTAAATAATAAAGATATGTTAGACTTACTAATTAAATGTGGCTTTACCTTTACATCTGCACTTCCCGCGATGATCTCACCAGCTTCTGAAATGGGCCGCAAGAGTGGGATTTCTTGGTAGATATTTGGAAAGCAAACAAGAGAACCAAGGATGGTATGAGCTTCTGAACGGGGAGCCTAACGAAAGGAAAAGTAAACAAAAATATTTTCTTCATCAAGTTATGAAAATAACATAAGCTGTGAGGCTAGTGTATATTATTGCAAATACTAAAAACTCTGTATTCACAATACAATGCAGAAAGTGTCCTGAGGAACATGTCCCAAGTAGCTTTTCCTTTAGAACTACTGCAAAATCAGCATTAAAGCAGTGACTAGCAAACGTTTGTCTGTGGTTTTTGATGCTGTGTTGTTGTTTTTTTCTGGTGCAAAACTCCTCCATCAGTGTGGATCTGGCACTGCTCATGCTTTTTTTTTTGTAACGTTGAAAATACATTGCACACTCTTTTATGCTTATAGGAGAAAAGAAAGGTGTTTTGCGTTTTTTTTTTTTTTTTTTTTTTTAGAATTCTTTCCATGGAAAGTCAAGCTTTCACTTCTTATTAGCATTTTAAGATTTATCAGAGTTCAGGCTGATCAGCTTTTTCAGAGATGCCAGAAAATTAACGTCTGTAGGTGCTTTGAAGGACACTGCACTCAGACTCGCTGTTTTGCTTCTGCTGAAAGCTGAGAGATCTGTATCCCTGTGCACCACTGTCTGCTCAGCACAGACGTCATGAGCAGCAGTAAAAACGTGGCCAGAATGGACCAAAAGGTCTCCCCTAGACTGCGGTTCCAACGCTTTCCTGTTTTTTTTCCAGGACTGTCATATCGTTACCCTTATTTTGGCATCCACCATTAATTTGCTGTTTTATTTTCCTTCACTAATTTAGTGGTTTAGAATCCCATTTCTGCTAGTGTTGATACTTGGTAAAACATTCTGCATTACCAAACAAGTTCCATACTTTCAATCAGTGAAATCAGCTCAGTGAAAAATGCTAACAAGATTCTGAAACCCAAGTCTGCTTGTAGCACACAAACACATGGCAGCATTGTTCAGGATATGATTTCTCACACTTTGGCCTTTTGATGAAACACCTCTGCAATACTAGTATGTCACCTTATTCCGCCAGTTTCACATGTCAGCTGCCATGGTATCTGCCCCAAGTGCCCCATTTCGCCTTGCACTAATGAGCCCACACCTGTTAGAGTGGAGACATCCCAAGCTTGTTAGCGAGTGGTCTCCCACGGGCTGGGCACAGGGCATTGCCATACTCACCTCCAGCATGTCTGCACTCAGCACTCTGGCTGCCGCTGTAATGAAGTCTCCTATCAGCATTGTAAAGCCAGGTAGGCCCAGGAAGAAAAACCAAGGTGGGCAATGCTTTATGACAGCATTCAAGATATCCTGAAAAATGAAGATAAGTTACCTACTTGAGTAAAAAGATGAAAAAAAAAAAAAAAAAAACAACACCAAAACACCAACGGGAGAGTTTGAGAGGATTTAACTTTGTAATTCACCAGTTCCCCACTCATCAAAGTGATGTTTCCCAGAGCCACACACATTGTTGTCACATAACAACTGCTGCTTTCTTCTGCAGGCACTTTTAGTAAGAAAAGGGCATTTTGTATTTCAGTGACATTTGTACTCTTAAATTCCTATAAAAAAAAAACAAACACCCATGTCTCTTCATGTCTAAGTGTAAAATAACTGTTTGCTTCTGAAACAAGACTCTGGATAAAGCAAGACATCCAAACTGTTAATCAATTTAAGATGAAGTTTTACACCATCCCAAATGAGGTATCTCCTAAAACAGTATTACTCGGAATTCCATAGCCATAACGATAATGAAATGACACAAATTACTGTCGCCTTTCACCCAAAGGAGCTTGAAGCAGTACCTGACAGCAGGTAGCTTACACATGTTAGGATGCTCTAGCACATATGGGATTTTTCAACTACACTGGGCTGGTTGAGAAACAGTGATGTCAAATGCAAGAAGTGATTGCACTCAGCACGGTAACAAAGATAAACCTATAGTAACTAGATTGTTACCATTCACCATTCTAAATAATTAAATAGCAAGTACAGATAAGCCTTGGGGGGAAAAAAGATTAAAGACTTTGCTGAACTTTTAAAGAAAAGTTTTCTTACTATTTTTTTAAGAGGTTGCACTGTACTTGTAAGACTAGACCACGAGCCACAGCTTTGCTCTCATAATTACCCTATGACACAGGCCATATTTGAGATAAGCATTTTGAATTTAATCCTTCCTCATGTTTCAATTCTTCACAGTCTCTTCAAATCAGAGAAAAGTTCCTGTATTTAAGTTAAGATTTTCTTTCTAGGACAGTTCAGGAGGCTTATAATTAGGCTCAAAAGCTAAATTATGCTTACCTAGAGCACTACATTTGCAGAAGAACATGCTAAAGTTATTTCTGTATTGAGTTGAAAATTATTTGTCTTCTCAATAAAATTTCAAAGAAAAATTGTGAAGGAAAACAATTGCCAGTGTCCACCTTTAACTGCTTTTATGATGTGCGAAAGATGGTTTGAATGTAAATTTTAGTCCGAAAATATATCTTTATGCTCAATTTCTACATCAGAAGCTAGAGAAGTTAAACTGATTTTTCTCTGATTGAAGATATGTTTTAGCCATGCTGGTATTTTCTCAACGCACTGCTCAACACCTGGACAAAACCTATTTATTGTTCTACTGAAGTATTTACAGCAGTAACATCCTACAAAATAACAGTGTTATATATTTAAAATATTATCAGATAAATATTCGTTTTTAATGTAGTACCAGATAATGCTTCCACTTTCCTGAATAAGCTAGAATGCCACTCGAGTTAATGTTTAAACTAGTTTTAATCACTTCCTTTGATACATTTTAAAGTCAATATCAGTCAATGCAAACATTCAAAAAGAAAGAACAGATGGATGCAGCAGCTCATAAAGTGGGTGGTAAACTCACGCTCCAAGCAGAACAAAAGACCCACCTTTTCATAATTAAGGGGCTGATTAACACACCGCACTTCTCGCCGCACAACGCACCTGTAATTACGAATGGAGCCAGGTACTGAGATGTGTTTGGTCTCTGAATAATTGGGCATCAAACTATAGAGCGGCAGATGGGAGTACACTTCTGTTGACATATGCCACAATAAAAGAGCCTGTTCTAACCTGGCTTAAAAGGTAACAGAACATAGGAAGTACAAAGACCTGCTACAAACAACTGTGTTAACTCCTGTCCTTGCTCCATCAATCCCATCTGTTAAATACCACTGTAACGATCGCCCTGCATCATCAGCTCTTAGCCACGGTCACTGAACAGAACTCTTAGAAAATTAGGATAAAAAAATGTAATTGTAGAACTGTTGTTTTATCATCTTAATACCTGTGAGCTTACAGCACAGCATAAATAATGCAATTTTCACATATGCTGTGACAACACATTCACTACAAAAAGCTGGTAGAGTTCCGTTGCATGTATCTATTTGCTGTTTATGAGATGTACAAGCACTAAAAAATATGTTTTTCATAGTTAGAAGGAAAAACCTTTGGAAAGTTTCTTTTTGGAAAGCTAATGAAACAATCCTCAGCTTTTTTTTTTGTTACTTAGCTGTGAAATACAGACCTTCTGGCACAGATCATATGCTGCGATGATACAACAGACTCAGAGCCATCAAAAGTTAGCACTGTGCACAAACAGCCTGCTTGTGTTCACCCTAGCTTTCCATTAGTTTCCAGTGCCATTTTTCACCTCAGGCACTTCATTCAGTATTAGTTTGTGACAGTTTTAGTGACTTCTTTTAAATTAGTACAGGGCAGAATACGTCCTGAATATCATCTTGCTCTACTAGAGCTTATTGCAAACAGAACAGATTGGAAAGAAAACACACCCCAGGAAGGCGTTTGCAGGCAAAATTTGTCCATTTTTCTACAGTTTCCCAGACAGCACACTTTAACGCACAACACAGCTAACAATAAAAGCATGACTTCATGTAGTAATTCAGTAGCATTGCAAACTTATCAAAAGATTCAGGTTTATGACAAAGTGGCCCAGTGAGAACATACGTCCTATCAGTGATATTGCAAAAATCAGGTAATTCAAACAGAGGCAAGTTGTTTCCTTCCCTTCAAAGCACTGTTCTATAAATGTAAACTGTGTTCAGCAGCTTACAGCCTAGTAAATGAATCACTTTAATTGAATGCTATGTACACAGTAACTGGAAAAACACAAGCAATAAGAAAAACATATGGTGATGGCAATAGAAATTGGTTCTCTCATTCTGTACAGTGTTGTTTCTTCTTTCATAATTGACCTTTAGAATGATAAATGTGTAAAATAATTTTGGTTTATTATGGCTCCAAACCTTTCAGCAATTACACAGAATGAAAATTTAAAAGGAAGTATTCATTCTGGAAGCATTTCAATTGTTTACATAATTGCACAGCTATAATTTAGTGTTCATGTTGTTAAAGAAAAGTGAAAAAAAAGGACCATTATGGACTATTTCAATTCAAAATGATGCTCTGTAGTGTTAAAAATGGGGAGGAGGAAAGAGAAGGGGGCAATCACACACACATCTGTCTCAAATGGATTAACCCTATAAAAGGCATAATATTTCAGTATAGGGTAATCTAGTAATCCAAATAATATGGTCATAAACATCCAGTGAGTAACTGAAAAAAAAATACTCAAGTTCACTGAAAGGTCAATTACAAAAATATTCTTCACCTAATTTTTGTTCAAGGTTTTGCAGATTACAGGTGTAACAAAATAGCCTGCCATCTGCCTTCCTCACGTTTCCAATTGTCCCTCAACAGGAACAACATGGATTTTTTACTTAAAGTTCACTCTGTTCTTCCCCGAGACATACCTCATTTGGGGCTGAAATTTACAGCACAGAGAAGATTATTAATTTAAACAGGACGTAAGTGGTAAATCCTTCGTTTTCCTTTTTTATTTTAAAGGAACAAATGATTCCATTTACTTATTCCAAGCTCTCCTAGCTGGCATTACATTTTAGTTAAGAGTTAACTTGTCAAAAATTAAGTTCCGATAAAAATTTGTGAAGAATTTTGACACACTCAGAAAGCATAGGACTGCTTGTCAGAAAATCTATTTCAATCTATCATTTAAATCTAACTTCCAAAAAAGATATCTTTGCTGAAGTATCTTGTGATTAGATACAATAGAGAGAGAGATTAAAAACCAGAATAACATATTGGATTTGGAAAACAGATGACAGACAGATTACTGCATAAATTACCTACTGGTAATTGTTCCTTCCCCCCGAACTACATTAGATAGCTCTTTTAAAGGTGTGTTTGTAACAAAAACAACCTTTGTGCTCATACGGAGAGGTGCCCAGATTCCTTATTAACAGAGATCAGACAAACATCCTAAGTGAACAGAATTTTTGAAGTTTCTCCCATTTTAAAGTATGTTTGATATTTCTACTGCCTGAAATGCTGAGACAGCTTTGTGTTGGCAGACTTCTCTCGAACACCTATGGCAGGACCACCGGGGAGTCTGGCGGCGAGATGCCAGCACATGGCGCCAACCCAGCCGCAGTGCTGGGGTGACCCCCTCATGGGAAAGGTAGCTTGGGGATGGGACAGTGAGCAGACATTTGTTAGAAGAACACACAGCTCCTACAGTTGGCATTACCTGGTTCTGCCTTTCTTCCACTCAATCCTAGCAGCTGTTTTTCTCCAGCACTGCCAGTGTATCCTCCTGGTATGGGTGAGCGGAGGGGCATGCAGCATCTTCTGAGAGAACTGCTCACCCAGTACAGAGCAGGTAAATTTTCTGCAGAAAGGGAGATGTGGGGGAGACTACAGAGGGAGAAAATTGAGGTAGCTACTGGAAGAAGGTCACAGAAAACTGAAATATTTGACTCTAAGCCTTATTACCTAAAGACTAAATTATGATTTTATTTTTTTAATGGCAGTCTGGAGAGAAATGTAAATATGTGCTACGGTTTCTGAAATGTTGTATAACCAAGGGTCCTCATGTGAAACACTATCAGGCAGAAATCTAGGCAAGAAGTATTTATCCCACCATATACGTGAGGGAAGCTCCCATCTACAGTGCCTTTGGAAGACAATGCCCCACGCAGCTACCACTGACTTGAACACTGCTCCTTGTTGCAGAGTAAGAACTTAACAGAAAGATATAATAGCTTATAAGCAACTCTATTACAAAATGCTCCATATTATAAATCAGCAATCATACACAAAGCCTTCATCTTGTCATACTCTGCATTTCTACATAAGCTTACTCTGTAACTGACAAAGTTTTCTTTCCGCAGTAAGCAACAGTATATTTTAAACAAATTAAGAGGCTTATAGACAAGTGTAACATATATTAATATATCATTATCATTACTGGTAAAGTATTAAATCTAGCTCCTTTCTTATACTACTAAAAGGATCAAGCTAAAAACATGGATGTTAACTTCTCCGTCTTCAGCTGCACTGCATGCTGTGGGCTTATGCTGTTCTGCATAGCAAAAGAAGCCCAGTCTCTGTGTCCTGAAATTCAATCACCAGGGACATCTGTCAACTCATTTGGATCTGGGCTTTTTTCCCTCCATATTTAAAGTTAGTGCTGCATTTAATATCATTAAACAACAAAAAAGCCCTTAGTGCAGTCTTTAGCTGTCCTTTTCAGAGAATCTCTGAAGTATGTATTTTTTATTATATTCCTTAGTATTTCTGCCTGTTCCAAAAATATGCTGGCAAGCCAGTATAATTGCAGATTTACTGAACCTAATTGTTGAAACTCCCTTCGAAAGCCAGGAATATAACTATCCTGTCAGCTCACTTTTCAGATAACAATCTCTAACACTACTGGCCAAAAATGCAGTGGCATATGCTGTCAATAGCTTACGGCAAGTGTGTTAACTGATGCCAAAGCCCTGGTAGAAGGGTGAGACGCTCCCCAAAAATGACACAAAAGAGCTGGCAGTTCCAAAACTTGCAAAGTTTTGAAAAACTGCCTCTTCTTCTACAGAGGTAAGCACTGAATTTTCACTGCATCTCTTCTCAAAATATGAGTGCAAATTTGGACAGAAAGAAGAGTGTCATAGAAATCCACATAAGTTTTGGGAAAAAATATTGTAAACGCTAAAAGTTGTAGGAATTAGAATGATCTCAATAGTTATTTTTCTGAAAAGGGGGCTGAGTAGCATTAGTAGAATTTTGGAATAGAGTTTTAGGGTGGTTTGTTTTACCAGAAAAAATAGGGAAGCTAAAAAATAAGGAGAAGCTTACATACTTTTTCAAGTTCATGATGCAAAAATTAGACGCAGTACACTGCTACAGTAAGCAGCCAGTAGAAATAATAAAATACATTTATTTTCTACACTTAGACATTTGTGCATTGCAATATCAGAATTCAGTTAAATTTTAAAAGCTGTACGTATCATCCAAATCAACAGATATGAGTTCTTACAAGAACTGCAAGTGGGGGCTTTTCAACCCTTAAACTCACAGTTATGCCCACCCAAGCTGCAACAGGCTCTTCTGTGGAATCCTCTAAAAATTTCTTCCCAAGAACATGCCATGATTCTCCGCAGTCTAAACCAGGAGCTAGAGCAAATGCAGGTGACACCAGGATGGCTTTCCTGAAGCTGCAGACTGAATGATACAGTAAAGAAACTGATGTAGCTGGGAAAGACCTAGGCATTCCTGTAACCATTGCTGCCTGGCTGAGGAGATACCAGAAGAAATACTGGATAGAAAAAGTCTGTCCTGCACAGGTGTGATGGACTAGAAAGACCCTGAAGGCATTTGAAGGCTGAGACGTCAGTGATTTAAAGGGCAGAAGGACTGAAGTTAAAGCAAGCAGTACCTCCTGCATCCCATCTGAGCGATTCCTGATGCATTGTCTTCTCAGGATTTTCAGTCAAGCTCTGAATGCAAGTGGAAACACTGCCTCTGCTACCACGTGAAGATAGCGTATAAAAAATGAAACCATGCTCTAATTCACTTTCCTCTGTACTGGTGAGGGAGGGGAAATGGAGAACCTGAGTGAACTTTGTTCATAAAAAGCAGTGGGAAAATCTGAACTCACTGGAGCATCAGAGAAATGCCCACTGACTCGAGTGGTACAGGAGCAGAATTGTTGTACAGTCAGTCGCCTGTGCCCTGGGCACTTGGCACACTGGAAGTAGCTACGGCGCCAGGCTGTGACTTATTTCTCCCATCTGAAAAGGTGATGCAATTGTTGCAGAGAATTGTACACTTCTTCATGCAGAGATGTTTGTTGTTTGAAACTCAGACATGGACAAATTAGATGTGGCTTAGCTACAACACTATCTCCTTTCTCACCTGCTGAACTAATTGCTAAATCTTGAACTCAGAGTACCATGGGAGCTTTTTATAAAATATACCTTTACATTGCTCTTTTATATGCTCCAGGAGACAAGTCTTCAAAACTAGGTTGCGCTTTGCATGAATAACAGTCCAACCGTATTCAAAGATGTATATTTTTTTTTTTTTTTTTTTTTTACCATTACCAAAACCTACACAATACAGCAGTAATTTTGTATACTCATATCCTTAAGAGAGGAGTGAAACAAAATTGAATAATTTAGAGTAACAGGTAATGGAAACAGTGCATACATTAGAGCAAGAGGGCTGCATTCTCCCAAGTCTAGGAGAAACCTTTTTCACCTATCCAGACAGCTACATGTATCTGGACATGTATCTACTGAAATAAATACAACTACTATCTGTTCAGAAAGTCCAATTAATGTCTTTGGTAAGGTATTTATCTTTATATTGAAGTCCGGCTTTCATTAAAATTAATTGTATAACTGCACTTTGCTCATGTAATACAAGATTTGTGGACTTTTTTTTTTTTTTTTTCTAAGAGGAATACATTTCAACAAGAAACATTTCTGTTGCTAAAATACTGATAATCATATTCAGGATATAAGGTTTCTGACCATAACTTTACTAAATTATGTAGCCACATAAAAGGCTCATCTAAAACAACCAATGTGATTTCCTGGAGCTGGCCTACCTTTGTGTTGCTTCTCTCCATTAATTTTTAAAATTGTACTCGTCACATACAGAGAATGAAAATTCCCCCAAGAGAAAATCCCCTTCTCCTTTCTTCTGTTAATGTTCCATAAAAGTGAGAAAGATATGCTTATGTTTAGGGGAAAAAAAAAAAAAAAAATCTCACAAAGCAGTTTGCTCTTTCTTTCCACTACAAGACCTCCAATTTCCAGCCCCTTCACACAAACCAGATCAGATTTCCCCCACACCTGGGTAGTTTAATCTTTTGGTGGCAAGTTAAAAGGCTGGTGAAATACCTAGCCTGTGCCATCAATCTACCTGTGGAAGAAAGACTCTGTGTTCAATCATTAGGGTACCAGATGACATCTAGCATAAATAACTCCCTGGCCCCACCAAAATAATTGAAAAGTACATCCATGACCCATATTAGCAGATACCAGAGTTATTCTGCCTCAAACACTACATTCCTGCAATTGTATTTATTGCAGGTGCTACCTTCAGCATGCAAAATATTGAGCTAGTCTAAACACCCATTGAGCAATGTGATGCTAATCAAACTGCAAATATGGAAATAGGTATAAGGAACCGACTTTGCATCAACATGTTGCATGAGAATTGAAGCTCCAAAGCACCATGAGTGAACATCTCACATCATCCAGTATCATAGCTAAGGAAAGCAAAACTGGAAGTACAGTAACACAAGAGAAAACTTGTGGTCAAGTGTGCCACCAAGAGGCAACAAAAGCAGAACCAAGAGAGCCAAGGAAGAACAAAAGAGCAAAATATCTGGGAAACCCTGTAATGATCTGTACTGCCTTCACCAGCCAGATTTCACTTCTTGATCTTAGTGTCTGCATTGCATATTTGCACACAGAAATATGAAGTGCAACAAAGCAACAGGCTTAAAATCAGTGGAGCTGTTATTAACACCAAAACACAATGAACGGTGAGAAACACAACTCATCAAGAACCAATACCAGGTTTCAAAAATCACCAAGTTTCTATGTAAGAAATTATTTTCCAGGATTTTTCTCCAATATCACAAGTAGCACACCAGGACAATTAACAGAAAAGCTTTGCCCCAAACCAGCTGTAGGAGTCATATGACCTAATCAGTTCTCTTCCTAAAAAGAGAGCATGCTGTGGGTCTGTGAAAAGAAAAAGCAAGTTCTCCTAAATGTATACCTTAACTTTTGAAGGTGAGAACACAGGAAAATGTTTTTGCATGTATCATAATATTAGTGTTTTGCTTTTAGGAAGTAGAGATCAAAGAATATTCTGCTATTAATAGTTTTTCTTCTTCTATACCTACAGAAGCACTTGGAAGCAGGTCGAAAGCTTGCAGAGAATGTACAGCAGATGGTTTTCTTTCCTTTATTTTTGCAAAACAGGGACACATGAAGTTTCCAAGTGCAAGGTTATGCAGGCCCGCACAGAGAAAGGGACTGAGTTGCTGACCACAGCAAGGCACCCATGTCTAAGGTGTAAGGAGCATGTTGCATGCTGGTAAAGCTAAACGCAGCTTCCCAACGTTTAAAACAATGCACCACTAACCCAGCACTAGTTAAGCAAAAGGACAGGCCTTCTTGGGGATTACAGGAGTAGCAAAGATTGGTAACAACTAGCATAACTAAATCTGTGCAAGTCTGTTCCCTCTGGTTTGATAAAGGCACTAGAAGTAACTCCCTGAAGCAGCAAATACCAGTGTAGATTTTACAAAGAGTTCCACGTGCCCTCTGCTGGCATCTGTGGCGCAGCTCTCACCATCAGAGTATTTCTTTTAAGGATGAAAACATACTGTTACAGCTATAAAAACACAGGCAAGCTTTTAGAATGTCTCTATTTTGCTGAGAGTATTCTTTCAGTTCTTATGCATATTTAGCTGCTTCTTTGGTCCAGTAATCCTTTTACATCTTGATAGATGAAGTTTTTTCCTCATCTCCCAGTGACTACATTATTGGTTAGGCCAAACCATGGCATATAAACCCAGAAATGGCATTTATTCACAGACACGGAACGTTTTGACAGCAGTTCTTGGCTAGAGTGGTAAGATAACCTGAAGAGTACTGAGAAAGTTCAGACTACATAATCGAAAGAGAGGGACGGACTAGGCTATACACGGGTAATTTCATACAGTTATGTTTATTTCTGCTTCTTCAAAAATGAAACTAAAAACATTTCCATCAGCATTATGGAAATTATTATTTATTTTATTTAAAGGAGGCATTTACCTGGTCTTCACTTGTTAAGCCAAGGTGCATCACAAAATAAAAATGAACTAGGAAATCAGAATTTGGCAGAACATCTTGACGCCTAGTCATCATAGCACAGATCAGCCTGTATGCCTGAAGTTTGCCTTCTTTATATTCATTTGGCAGGGTGGTTGCCTAAAAAGAGCAAAAGCCTTGTTTTACTACATTTTTCCTAGTAGTCAGCTAATACAAAATTGTTATTTTCAGCAGATTTTCCACAAAGCAAATCTGTTGTATTTATTAAAATAGACTTGAGTCCAAATGTCTTCTGGAAGATATCTGTTGTCTTAGGAAGCAGTGATTGTGACAATTATGAATAATGCAATTGAACATACACAGATTTAATATTGATACAGAAAAAAAAAAAACACTAACATGAAAATTTTAGAAATAACTTACCTTGAATAACCATGATGCAAATATTCTGAGAGGAGGAATTAAGACAGGAGGAGAGGGAGTCGACTGATTATCCGTACTTATAGCAAGGTTGTCCCTTATCTGGTGTTTTGAAAGGATGAGAGTTAATAAGCACAATAGCTGGCTTTATTAATGTTATTTATTTCACATTATTATTTTTCTATTTTATTTTACCTCAAGGCACTATAGCCTGTGCTACCCAGACAGTTCCTCCTTAAGCCAACACCTCCAGGAAAACATGTTCTATAGTGCTATATAGCATAACCAAATATTATCATTTTAGGTTGTACCATCTGCTTTTACACGTAACACAATGTTTGCAATATTCTATTCTATACCTCTGTTTTCTTTGCTACCGGTTCATGATGCCATGTAAATTAACTAACTTAAATTCTCATGATTAAACAGGAATATTTTTTACTCAGGATAGCTACTAGAAATCAAACACAAGCTAACAAAACTTATGACAGAATCCTCCAAATATCATGCTTGTGTTCCAGATGGTAATCCTAAACTAAACTTTAGCATCAGTTTTACAGAAAAAAAAAAAATCATTATATGAAAGCTTGATATACTATACCTTTACAAGTTTATACCACAGCTCATAGAGATACCCAAAAACTTTTGCATGAATTTTAGGTGACTGTATATTGTTCACATCTCCAAGAATTCCCAAGATCCTCCTCCATAGCACAGCAGCAGAATCAGGATGCCAACCGATGAGGCTTCCACCGGCAATTATACTGCAGTCATCAGCAAGATACTCACTGCTGTCTGTAAATTTTAAACTGCTCAGTTTCACTGAATTAGAAATGCAGTGTACAATATAAATTGAGTCAAAAAAAGTGGGAATATCAATACAGAATGGGAGTAGTAATTCTGAATATTTCTGATGGGATCTCACCGAATATAAACACTAAACAAATACAATGACTTGGAAATTACAAGCAAATATCAGAAAAACATAAAGCATTAGGCTGGATAATAATTTAAAAACATCAATCACTTTTGCAAGAGTGTCATAGTAGTTCTACAACTTGTACAAAATTACGTCTATACCTAAAATCCCTACATAACAGTTTCCTTGTTTTCCTTCTTTTTTTTTTTTTTCTTTTTTTTTTTAATAAATCAAACCATTCTCTTCTAGAAATCATGAAAGCCTACAATTCCACAGTGTTTGTACCTTGGGGTTTTACATAGGTAACAAGAACATTATGGAATTAGAGAATGAAGCTTAATATTATATAACGCAATTCAGTTAAGCATATCTAAAAGCCTATTATTTAAACATACATGAAATCAACAAGTGAGATTAGTTTTTCCTATGTGATGACCTTGGGTTGTGAAGAGAGTTTCTCTTTCACAACAATGTAATCTCTAAGCAAAACTCTTATGGGTTAGGGAATTGCATTTCCCTACGACACAAGGAAAAGACACATCAACTTTTACCCAGAAAAGATAAAGAGTAAAGATTTATATTTGAATATAAACATGAACTTTAGAGTAGAGATACCTGAAAATTTTGGTCTCAAGAAACAAAACATATGTAATTGTCATAAATAATTTGTCACTGAGTTGCATCGTTTTATTTCTAAAGAGTATGCCTAAAAATGTTTTATGACAAAAGTACCAAAAACTTAAAATGTTAATTGTGAAATTTGGAAAGTTTACTACCATGTTGTACTGGGTCTTGTAAAACCACCACACATGCAAAAAGACCAGAGTTGTGGATTTATTTATAAAAGGACACTTTGGCCTTCCTGCGTAAGCATACTCACAAATTAGAGGGGAAAAAAACAACACAGAAAAACAGTGAAGGCACATTGCCACTCCTGCAGGCCGTAGGCACAAGTAGACTTCCTTGATGATGATGTACCTGCACGAGATGCTGCCTCCACACATCGCACATGGCAGAAGAATATAATGATCACCTTCCTAGACTAAATGCAGAAGGCTGTTAAGACCTATTACTCCTTATATTTTTTTTTCATCTCAGAAGTGGTCTCTTCCACTGTCATCTCCCTCTTCTACATTACTCAAGGGAGCACATAGTTCAAAGCAAAAACTGGCAAGAAAACACAAGCTAAAGGGCCTTCCGTATCGAGACAACCCAACTATAGATCAGTTTTGTATCAGACAGACTGCCCTCACTCAAGGCTTTTTTAGCAGGAAGGCAAATGCAGTTAAATGTACTCTGTAAATGTCTGAAACTCATGTACTCTCAAGATTTATTCAATCAATAACTGGCTTTTACAGGTAGTATTTTCATTGCTAAGTGTCTTTTCTCTTTTAAGATCACACAGTATAAGATTATCTGGAAATGCAACTGAACAAAGGGACTAAAACCAATGCACTACGAGTGATGAAGTGTATGCTCAGGCACATCCTTTCACAGAGAAGCAGTTCCTGAGAAAGCAGCATACAAACTGAGAAGGAAGACGGGGATTTGTGCAGATGGGCAGGATAATGGAATTAATAATGCCTAAATAGTAGATGAAAAAATCCATACTGAAGTGCAAATGTTGATGACAAAAGCTGATACACTGTCTTCGGTCAGACCAAGGAAAACTATGTAGCAGTCTGTCTACAGGCAGAATCAGTCCAGAATGGTACCCTCCAGTGCTCAGCATCCAATGTGCTGGGGAATGGTGCAGGAAACCTCTATGTAGGCAGACAGAGATAACTTGCACCCTTCCAGGTTGCAAAAATAAAAGCCATTTTAGAAGTCATATTTATCCTTGCTTTATTTCTTTTAAAGCGTTGGGGATTTTTTTCATTTTTTTGCTTTTTTGTTTTGTTTGTTGCAGCATTATGAATTCCCAATGTGTTAAAATGGATGTTATTTTTCAAGTGTGTTAGAATGCTCTTCAACAGAGATCATCTCTCATCAGAGAATTTCATGCATCTATGCAGTTCAGGTGATAGCATTACACTATTTTTTGCCTTACGCTGTGGAGGTTTCGACAGCAAAACAAAGTTTTTTATTTTAGAAAGCCTCCA
Organism: Oxyura jamaicensis; assembly: GCF_011077185.1. Taxonomy (NCBI): domain Eukaryota; kingdom Metazoa; phylum Chordata; class Aves; order Anseriformes; family Anatidae; genus Oxyura; species Oxyura jamaicensis. The sequence goes on from NC_048895.1 coordinate 573,825, forward strand.
AATCTTAAGACCAAATATGTATTTTGTTGGAAAAGAAAATTAAACACCCAAATGAATGCAAGTAACCACATGACATATCAAAATCCTGAAGGCTCAGCTTGTGACATAATTTTACTACAACAGTAGACATTGTTCACAAGTGAAAGATGAGCAAGGGGCTCTGATCTTTCCCACATTCTCCATGTAACAACCATGCAGCAAACAATAGCAGCTCTGACTCAGATAAGCTGTTGAAAGGAACAACGTGAAGGTGTTCTCTGACTGTGTGGATGTACAGGGAGCAAGAAGAGGGGTGTGTTATCTAAGATATCTAAGGATAACTTAGATTTTCTAACATTCCAGTCAGAAATAAACTGCACACTGTCTTGTATGCAGCCACCCAGTGTGAGTGGACACACGGACAAACAACTTGGACATGAACCAGAAAAGCAGTAAGAGCATGTCAGATCTATTGGGTAATTAAACATTTGTTACCACACTACTCTTTTAGTCCACATTACCTTTCAGATTATTTTATATAGCTCATTCTGTTTGTAAACACAAAAGAGCAATTTCTTGTATCATAGACAAAGCAATGAATTTATCATACACAACAATCCTTGCCAAGTACTGTATTACTACCTTTTATGCAATGGTAATCTGAACTATGGAAAAAGGTGCACTGGTTCATTAAACTAGAAGTATTTTAAAGAAAAAGTAATCATGAAAAAAATACCATTGAAACTATATTGCTCATGAATAAAAGCAGCTGATAAGATAGTTTCACATGTTACAGTATTAAGTTATTGAAGTAAAAACCCTGTCTCACATCTTGCATATTAGATGGGAAGGTACCTGGCTAAGAATCAAACTATTTCAGTAGATAACTGTAAGTGTTGGAAATGTCAAAGATACTATAATTAAAATTAAAAGGCAAAAGAGCTTTACTTCCATATTAACTTTTCTGAGAATGCTACTTATCACATTCTACTGGAATATAGGCAATGCACACTCTGAAGTATAAATAAGGAGGGTAACAAGATTAAGATGAGAAAAGTTGTTATGAATTGATCAGTTATTTTCCATCAGTCAATATATACAGTAAGGAACTCCCTGCACTTTCTAAGGCAATTCTGCTATGAAATAAAATCTATTAACTTAATAGAAATTTAATTAATTCATTTTACTTGAACACTAATGCAGGCTAAGAGAGCACAAATGATCAACTATCACATCTCTGCTGATTAGCAGTAATTTGACATAGAAAGCAATGCAATCATTTTCAATTGTGATTTCATTTTCTGGATTAGAATGTATTGGCAACTATGTCACCTTCATTCTGATTATACAAATTCCTTAAACTCTGGCCATTTAAATCTCTTTATTGACATAACAAAAGCTTGGTGACATGCCTAAAGGAACACACTTTTTAATATGCAAACTGAACTGTATGAACTGCCTTTTGAGATGAAAATCTAAAATAGTAAATATATTTTCTGGACTAAGCGTACCTGTTAAATTTGCATTATCTGAAGGACTAAGCTGAAGCCAGTGAGGTGCATCAGTATCCACACAAACATCTGTTGATGCATTAACTTCACGGTCTTCTTCAGAAGCTTGCCAGGGGATGAGTGCAATCTCTACTTCATTATTATACCCAATGGATGTGTCACTGCTAACACTTTCACCTAAAGCAAGCAGAGGATTTAAAAAGATCTCAGATCCTATTTTTTAAAATTGCATTAACAAAACCTGGTGAGGAAAGTGCCTAATATATCCGTAACAAGACAAAATTATCACAGTGATTTAAATTGCTAAGCTTAAGAAAAATACTGTATTTCTTGGAACTCACTTTTTTCTCTCTCCCTATGGTTTCCATGTGTTTGTTGCAAGTCTGCTTTCAAATCTAATTCAGCTGTACTACTGCTCCTTTGTACTAGTACCTTCAGAGAAAAAAATAGTATTAATCTGAGTTTATTAATTACATTTTTGAGAACTACATATTCTTGCAAATTCGATACACAAACACACATACGGAAAGTTACTAAAAGTTAATCATAACTAAGTCAAAATATTTTAATCTATACCTGGACTACCAAATATCTTTAGATGTCTTAAGGACACCATCATGTTTCCAGTTTCTCTTTCTCCTCCCTTTCTTAAACTCAGTCTACCTACTAAGAGGCATGACTTTCTACTGATGTTTTTCCATAAAGCTGAAACCATTCAAAACTTTCAAAAGTATCAAAAAACCTTTCAGGAAGAAATTGGTAGTCATCTCTTATGTTGATGCTTTACTTCGTTGCAAAACAACTCATTTGAAAGCACCTAATCTTTTGTTTACCTTTTAAAAAAAAAATAAGAAAAAATCTCCAAATGGATTCATAGCCTACTTGCTGAAAAACGTTCAGGCAATTTTCTGCTTCTAGATGATACTCCTCTGTCCCTAAGCGTAATTGTTTTGCTTTACATCTGGTAGATCACCTTCAAATTCACATTTCTTGCATTCCCATGTCATCTATAATAGCAAAACATAGTTTCTGCCCCCAAAATAGAATACCATGTTGTTTGTTCCTATATAAGTATGCAACAAAACACCCATGTTCTGCACCTCACCCCTAGGAGCATACTAGATCTAACTGCTAAAGGAATCTCTGCTCTGAAACTCCTCAATTCAACTAAAAATTCTGAAATTCCCTTTTAATTTTGTATTTATAATTAGTAGTATTATTTTTTATAAATTTCTTATTTCTTCTGATTTGCTGTCCAGACCATTAATCCATTTTCTTTCTCCATATATCTGAGAAAGTAAATTATTGCCACCAAAGACACAACTAACTCACAGAAATTATTATTATTATATTAATGAAGGCTGTAGGTTTGGTTTGTTTTGCTTTGAGCTGGGCATCATTCCGTCATTCCCAAGAAAGAAATGCTTCCTTGTGCTGCTTGATAGATTGCAGAATCATTTCTCCTCCCTGGCAAATCTAGCTTTTGATCAGTGATGACAACATGCAAGTGTTTTGTTGATATTAAGTCAAATTGGTCCACACAGAACATTAGCAACTTATGTTGTATATACATGGTCAAACCTCAGCTTCCACTTGCAAAAGAAGGTGAAACTGCAATGTGTTTGACAGCCCCAGCAGCATGTGCTTATAAATATTTTATAATACATGCCACAGGAATAGAATGGGGAGACAGATTAATTTTTAATTCTCCAGAACTACTGAACCTATTCTTCTCCCTCTCCCCTCACCTCCAGCACATGTAGTCCACTAGATTTTCCTTCCCATTTTAAGGCACTTTGTTATTCCTGACGTGATTAATGAGAGCACTTCCCAGAAAAAGTCTTGTCTCTCCAGAGCAAAGTACTAATAGTACTTTAAGTCCAGATATATGGGAGAGCCATGGACCAGAGATGAGATTCATCTTGAAGTTCTCCATGTTGCATTGCATTATATTTCCAAAGATGAAGTCATTTATTATTTCTACTGCTTGCTCCAAAGTTGCATTAAAAATTTACAAAGCTTGCCTGTCCTAATGTTAATTTATACAAATAATCTGCAATAAATAGCTAGTGCTACAAATTGTGCTGAAGGAAATTATTTTCCTTATTACTTCAAACCATCAAACATTTATTCCACTGTAGCGCTGCTCTATAAAAGCCATGAATTATTTAGCAAAAAAAGTGGTGAACTTGTTTATAATTAATAAAGGAAAGCAAAGAAGTCTTTTATAAGAATAGCATATAGCCAATTACATAAAATTGTGTTGGCAACTTACAGTATCAGAAGTCACATAACAAGCATACCAAAAAGCCTAATGAACAGTTACAGTTTAATCCCAGATTCTATATTGGAAATGTGACTAATGAATTTTCATACTTTCACGTTGCTAGTTTCAAAATACTAAGAAAAATCCGATTAGAAATAAAACATTTTGTTTATCAATAAAACATTTTTTTTTAATTTAAAACATGTATCATCAATAATCACTCTCTATTTTGCCTTACATGCTCAGCTTCATGTTCCTTCTTCATATATTCCTTATTTTCCTGAACTGATTTGGAATCTGAAGAAGATAAATTATGAGAACTTCCAGCCTTCTTACCTAGAAATTTTAGAAGGTAAAAAAGAAGTATAGAAATCTGTGGGATGAAAGTGCATAGCAAATTGCAGGAAAAATTCTGTTACATTTACTTATATACTTTTTATATTTACAGGTGAGTGAAGTAATATAACATAATTTTCATGGCTTAATAAGATGGAACATGTGACGTTTTAAAAATCCTTCATAAGCATAACCCACTTACACAATCAGAACAAAAGTAGAACTGTTAACTTGAATACACAAAATTTGAATGCAAATCAGATAAACATAAAGAGTTACACTGAAAATGCATGCTTTTAATAAAGCCCTGCTTTATTAAAGCCCTGCTTTATTAAAGGTTGTGCTCTGCATTTGTAATCCACAGCTTCTTAATATTTTTTTTTTTAAAACAAGATACCAACAATAGATTTACTAAGAAAATGGGATAAAAAATATTTTAGAACCATGGCTGGAAAACAAAGAAGATAACAGCAGCATCTGTGAAGCTCAACAAGTCTCGGCACTTTTTCTTCTAAGTGTAGCATTGCTATATTTCATCAATATTACCTTGAAAAAAATCAGATGGAAACTGATCTGCAATATCTGAAGTGCTGCTACTTCGAGTTAGCTGCTGCTCTTGGTCTACAAATAGGCCTGTAGCTTCTGTTCCTGCTGAAATTTCCGACTGCTGGGATTCTTCAACTTCTGTTGATTTAGTTAAAAAACAAAATACTTGCATGACCTCAGAATTGTATACGAACACAAACTCCTTAGCTACAAAACCTATGTGAAAAAGTGACTCACTCAAATATTTCAAACTCCAAGTTACAAAAGCTAGAATGTGACCACTAGTTAAAGAAGTTAAATTATTCTTAGAAAAAAAGTAAAGTTTGGAGAGAGATGTATGAGCGGTTTCAATGGCAAAAGATCTATAAAAAAGGGAAAAATTACATCAGGGATTCAGTGTGCACAATGAAGGGTTGGAGGATGTCATGAGAATAAAGCTATCTTTTCCATTGCTAGAGACCTAAATTAGACTCTGTTCTGGAAAAAGAAAGAAGAGAGGCAGCAAAACTAGTACAGAGTACAGAGAAGGTTACTGTGCTTTTCCTCCATAAAGATGGAATGGGGACATCAAAAAAGAAAAGAATTCAAATAGAGTACAAAAAAAAAAAAAAAAAAAAAAGCACAGATTCTGGATTAATTTGTGAAGACAAACTGAATCATGCAGCTTTTTTATTGTAACTGAAAATCCAAAATAAAAAGAGAGGAGAGAGAAGCATGAAAATTCAAGTGAGAAAGTAATTTGATACACTGCAGAAGGAGCAAGGAGCAACAGGAAAATTTTAAGATGAGCTAGCAACACACTTATAGAAATATATTTCTCTTGGCATTAACTGAAAAAAGACAGTAACACTTGGGACCAAGTGTGCTCCCTTTCAGTAATGATGGTTTTAGTTATAGCGCCAGTTAATGCCACCCAACCTAACTGCTAACTCTTCTCCTAGAAATCAGTCAAAGAGGTGGCCCACACGTCTCTTCAAAGCTGACCCAACAGAACTGTCTGACTGTCCAAAAAGATTTATAACCGACTGTGACACACAGTGAATGAGATTTTTTTTTAACTCAAGTACCTCAACCTGACAAATTTCAATTGCATATTTTGCTTGCACTATCTCATACATTCAAGCATGTAACTAGTTTCTACTCAGTTCCTTGAAAAGATCTTGCTGTCCTCATTTTCCCTTAAAAGGTTACTTATTTTGATAATGAACACAGTTCCAATGACAGAATAACAAAAAACATTTATCTAACCACTCTTTTTCACCCTTCATAACTTTGAAAAAGGACAAGATATGCTTCCATTGAACTTGCTCATCTGCTACTGGCTACCAATATTACTTAACACTGTGTTTTGAACAGATCCAGGCAAGAGAAACAGAACCAGGGAAAAACATGCCATTCCACAATCCTAAAGAACAATTAACTGGACAGAAAGAAAGCAGACAGACAGCAGCTTAAAAATATAAAGAACATTTATATAAAGATGACTTTAAAGTACAGTACCTGACAGTCTGTGAGAGCAAGAAGTGTAAGAGATACCAGGTAAGAGAGAGCTCACAGTGTGAAGCAGAAGAGGTACACTTTTAGTAGCTGGCAAAGCCTCATAAAGATGAACACAGTTGCTGATAGACTGGCTTCGCTTAGCTTCCAGGAAAAAATAAAGCAAGAATTATGTCAGAAAAAATAGCAAAATATTTGGGTTTTGGAATGTCATGATACAACAAAACACATAGCTTTTGAAAAAAAAATAAAATGTTAAGCTCTGAAATATTTCCTAAAGGCTGTAAGTTAATAATGTGCAATGCATCTCACACACTGTAACTATAGTAATCAGTGATTTCTGAATCACAACTCCACAATGTGGAATCTTTCATTTTGTCAGCTTGTGATTATCATTCATGGGCTAATTTGACTTACCCTTTTCCTTCTCAGTGAAGTACCTGTAGCAGTACATACAGCTCAAAACTAAAACTAAAACTAAAGAAAACTTATTCAGCTTACCCTCTGTTAGCAATGCTCCACCCTGACCCCCTCCCCCCACAAACTACCTCTTCCATTAATTCATCTCTGCTGAAAATAATCCATTTTCATACAAGAAGCGTGTTAGTGTGCCTCTCAGAACTAAAGATACAGCTACCTCTGCTTTTGCTTTTTAAATTAGGGATCCTAGCTCCAGACTGGAAAAAGCCCTGAGTATTCCGGTCCGAGCAGACAGCTGACCCTGCTTTGAGCAGGAGCTTAGACCTGATGACCTTACATGCTGAATTATCCTGCAGACTCTGTTTTGGGGGTATTGAGTCTTGCTTTCTTCATTTATGAAGAGGATGATGAAACTGATACAAATTATGTGAAGGGTTTTGGACTCTTAACACATGATGGGAAGGTAGAAGCACTCGAAATATTGTTGGACCTGTGAAATTTTTCAAAATGAGAAAAAACATATCTAAAATAGCAAAATGTTACATTTTATATCCAGTGTTCTGTTGGCAACTTCTCTCATAATTTGTAAGAGAGATGAGCAGCTCTCTCTCCAATGGGATCTGAAAGTGGACCTTTTATAACTTGTGGATTAAATACTCTGTATCAAGCTACAAGAAAACACCTTTCAAGGTAGCTAATGCTTTAGAGGCTTTTTTTCCAAAATAGTGGTAGTGTTCCAGACATAGGTATGGAACATCTGTGTTTAGGCATTTAGTTAAGTTGCACTATTTTTGCAAGCTGTCACAACTCGAAGGTAGATTTAAAACTCAAGTGTTATTGAATGTTTGGGAACATAAACATTTAGTTGCGGTCTATACCTGTTGCTCTCTGACGAACAATATTTCTTGCTTTCTCAACTCCTGGGGCTCCAGAGGTGGTAGCACTTCTGAATCTCATTGGCTCCACAACTTCTGGATGACTTTTCCAGCTTAATGAAAAAGATCTTCCCACTACAGCTGCCTTTTGAGGCTCTAAAATGCCACCTTAGAGATAAAGAAAACAAATTTTTCTAGCATTGTATGCTTTGGCATGTATTCTTCTACAGTATGAACAGACTTACAAGCACTCCAATGTGAAAAAAATATTCACCTTCAAATTGACATAGTTGAAAGAGTAATTCTTTTTTAATGTTAGTAAAAATTCAGCTATGTGCATCAATTGCCAGGTGTCATATAAATCCAGTCAAAATACTGTAATTAATATAGTTCAATGAAATTACATGGAAAGGAATTTTGACATTGATGACTATACCAGACTACAGCACAAGAAACGTTTCATTCCTGCTCTGCAGGACTGATTTTGAGACTGATTTTGAGCGCATACTAAAGACTGATTTTGAGCGCATACTAAATCTGCCGAATAGCTACTATCTATCAACCCCAATTACCTTTCCTACCACAATGAATAATGGGAATATATAAATCCAAAGCACTTCATATTTGATCAATCAGGTTCTTACACTAGGATTAAGAGGTATTTAATGTTAGATTAAATTAAATTTTAAACTTAAATATCTAACTTGTTTGATACAAAAAGCACTTAAGCATGGAGACTAACCCTTTCCTCTCTGCTTTTTTTCTTTTTGTTCACTGAGCTTATCCAAGGGTAAATTTGTCATTTCTACCCCATACACAGTTCTTGCCAGCACTGCTGTTAGAGAGTCCATGATATTGGCCCACTCGTTTATGAGCTCCTCCCAGTCAGTCAGGGCAGACAGGACACTGAGCAGTTCATCCCACAGCTCCCGAGAAATGTAAACGCTCAGGTTTGCTCTGATCCAAGCCACAATGAGGGTCTGAGAGGAAAGAAACAAGTGATAGGTCATGCATTTTTACTGAAATTAATTCAACGCACCAATTCACATGCTGATAAATTCAACACCAACCTGCATATTAGCACTGATTATCAGTGACACACAGATACTATGCACAGATATTTTTCATCAAAAAATACTCCCAGAAATTGGCAGGTACATATATGTGAAAGTTACTAAGGAAATTTTAAAATTCCAAAACATATGCTTCAGGTGATCTTATGTTTCCAGGTAAGCTGAAACAACACTATCTTTATATAATGATGACAGAAAAAAAGAACTGCCTGCTACACCTTCCAAATAATTAGAGTGATTGAACTATGCCTGTGACATTCAGGCTTCAACACTGTAGCTGACCACATAATGTACCAATGATGTCTAGATATTTTAATCTCATTAAATGTGACCCAGTTTTGACATGCCAGATGAACTTCCTCCTAGAAAAAAAGTTACATATAGCTCCATTTTAGAGGAACTCATTGAAAATATCCCACACTGAGATACGTGTTTGCTACCATGGTTTGTAATAGACCCCTAAAGAACTGATCAAATCAACTGCTTCTGGCACCTGGAATGAATTGTATTACTGCAAAGGAGACTTATTTCATGTTTTAAAAATAGGTTGTATAGTACTGTGTAATACTACTTAAGCAAACTATGGGCAATCAGCATTGAAAACAGGTGTCACATGTACACAAAAAATACTCACTCGAAAAAGTAACCCTGACATGCTCTGAGCAAACGTATCCTTCATATGGTTTTCTTTTGGCTTCTGCATCACAGCTTCTGTTATTCTGAGGAGTATCTGTAACATCTGTTCCCTGGTTCCAAAATAAAGTTGTGCTTTTTGTTCATATGGGTTATTAAACATGCTTGTTAATTTTCATCTACCAGAAAAAACTTATAATTCTCATTAAGTCTTACATGTTGAGAATGTGATCTTACATTCTCACTAAGATTTCACAGAACTTTCACAAAATAACATTAGTTGGTTGTGGACTGTAAAAATTAATTTTTGAGAAGCTGAAGTCAGGAATGGAAGTAATGTCCAGAATCTTTAAATCAAACAGTATCATGATGAAGACATGGCAGAACCTACAATCACCCAAATCAATTCATATGCAAGTCATAATGTGTAACAAGATCTACACCTAAGTCCACTCTCCCTTCCCTCCTGACAATTTTCCCATAAATTTTAAATATTGATCTCTTAGATGCAGAATAAATTAAACTTACCATGTCTTTTTATTCATTGATAGTTCCATTATCATGCGCCTAAAAATGCTCAGAACTGCCTTGCAAGCATCAACTTGCTCCTTCAGAAGCACAGGGACTTCAATGCATGGTTCCAATAAGAAAACATTTGCAGAGTTTGTCAAGAACACCTTCAAGACAGGCATTTACAGTCAGTTTAAATAGGGTCAACAAAAGAAAGAAAAAAAGGTCAAAGATTACAAACAAATACTTGTAATCCTCTAGCCAAACCTTTCACTTTTCTTAGAGCAAATTCCATGTTTTACATACCGCTTTGTTTTTCTAAATAATTCTGGTAAAAAGTCAGGTGGCATTATATGCCCAACAAAGGCATGTGTTACATAGTCTGTGTCTTGTAGGTATCTATTCTGTTCCCTCAGGCAAGAGCACCATTCCTGCAGCTACTCATTATATGCAGCATTATATGCTTAAGCAGTCACCAATATTTTCAATAAATGAGGTACAGTGAAGCAAATGTACAGTTCTAATTCCTAGCATCAACAGTAGAAAAAAAAATGCAGCTTTACCTTAAAATAGGTATCTGGCTCTAAGACATGGGTGAATGGTTTAATATGCTTTTTTAAAAAGATATAAATGAAGTCCAAATTGTATCTTATGAAAACTATCAACTCTTTCTTGTTTCTTTCCTTAATTTCAGAGTACAGAAAGACCTGTACACAAGCTCTTCAACCAAAATGTGGAATTATACCAGAATAATTATAGCAGACTATTATTTTCAGTAATACAGAAAAAGATAATTGAATTACACATTGTAGCTATTGTAGCCTTTTTTCCATTCCCAATATAGGGTGTCTATAATTTACAAGAAAGAGAACTGTCATGTGCTGAGTTCAGCACATCTGTATGCAGAACACTGTGTGGGTGCTAACCTAGAACCCTCGCAAATTGCTCTAATCATAACATTTTATATGAGTATATGACTATATAATAATGTGTAGTAAAAGTTCCAAGACTCTTAGAGCCTTCTAATCTCTATACTGCACACCTGTAATGCAGCTTGAGCACCAGCTTTAACATTTTTGTCCTCATCTTCTAATACACATCCTCTGTTAACAGCACTGGTAAAGGAGAACGTTCTTCCCCAGCTGGATGAGCGCTTATGTCCTGAGTGGTCAGAGGAAAGCTTTCAAAAACATCATTCAGTTAGTGACCAAGGAGAAATGAACGTGTCCACATTTATTCAGTATCATTTTATACGTCAAAAGCAGAAAGAGGTAACTGTCACATTGTCCTATGTCCATTTCAGCAAGGAATTAATGTCTAATATTTACAGATTCTAAGCAAAAAGTATATGGAATTTAAAGGTTCATAAGACTTCTAAGAGCTATGTTAGTTCAAAATATTCTATATTCAAAATATTCTATATTACATTTTGTTGTCACTGACTGTAGTAGTATTTGAATTTAAGGCTGGAAAAAATATAAATTCTCTATGAAAGTAATCTGTCAAAACATCATAATTTTTACTACTATTTTAAGAACTCAACCATCTTTCCTTGTACAAAAAATTTTCCCGTTACGTAGTTTTCCATGGCAGTATCAAAGTCAACATTTACTGATGATTCATTACAGGACATAAAAAAAATTATGCCACAGAATTTTTATCTGTAATTTAATTTCCTAGATTTAAGGATTCAAAGTTTTGATATAGTATATATAAATTAGTAGATAATTTAAGTAATTACCACTGAAAGTAATTACCACTCTTAAGTAAATACCACTGAAATTAAATAGACCTACATGCACTAGGCCAACAGACAGTGTAAAGTTTAACACTGCAGCATATATTATTATTTTTCCATTACGTTCTCGTTACAGTATTTGTATAGACAGGGAATAATGAAGAAATTTTATTTTTCAAAGAGCTGCAATCTTTCTTTGCACTCAATAAGGCCTACTGAACACTCAGTAATATTTTAGATTTGTGGACCTTAGATAAAGCACTTTTTAATCCTGATTTTCCATACATCTTAGATTTTTACTTAAATTTTACAGAGAAAATTTAAAAGATAAATAATACTTTTCAAAGAAACAAAATAATGTAAATAACTGATACCATACATGTTTACCATCCGTTTGCACTGATGAATCCTCTAAGCTGACAACAGCATCCTCACTGTTTTCCTTTTTGTCTGGCTCCTCCATGAACACAGGCTTCTCTTGCAATATCCACTTTCTATAGACCTTAACCACTTTTTGCGTTGCAGATATATCAGAAGAAGGCAACAAAAAAGCCTAAATTTAAAGTTAACTACTTTTACTATATATATATGGGGCACAGAAATTCATGTATATGCAACACACAAATGCAGCATCATCACCCATAAATAACACAACTCAGAAAAAGAAAGGAAATGTGTTTTTTACATTTATGTCTGTATTAGGAGCTATGGTTAATCAACAACATATGCAGTGTGGAATTTCACAATTCCATAACTATTAACTTCAAATGACTTCCATGTTGTATTTGTTCAAACAGTAAAAAGAGGTGGTTTTGTTCACTGCAAGTTCTCTAACTTTGGGTGGATTAATCGTACAAGTTGTTACTAAGCCAGAGAGGCCTGGCAGGCTAAACTTGGATACCACGCTGCACTATCTGGAGAAGCTGACTTCAAATTACATCACCAGTATATGATGTGAAATGCCATTTCAGCAAGTGTAGGTAAAGACAAGACAGCAAATTATGATGAGGACAGAAGTGGAAGGCATTTGATCATTTCTGATAAAAGTCAAAAATCAAAATAATTTACTTTCAACTTGCTACCCAATGTCAGTATTTGGAACCATTCGGTAAAGATGTCCACTTTGAAAGCTTTCCAAGACCAGACCACCTGTTTTCCTGTATTTCTGTCAGTCTTAGGCATCTAAAAAACCACATGTCTATAGTAATGTGTGTTAGCCTCTGCCAATAGTTTAAGTCCTAAGAAATTATACACTCACTAAACTGTGAGAGATGTCTAGATATTTTTATTGGCTGAGTATTATCCCTTGTTTTGGTATAAACTTCATTTGATCACAGAAAAATTCAAAGACTTTTAAAAAACAAATCTCACTACATACTAGCATCAACCATTGGAAAATCTCTAGACTACAGTGAACTGGCACAGAAATCAATATATAAAAATTTAATCTGGTAGAAAACAAATTGTATTTGGTCAAGACAAAATGCTTCTATTTTGCCATCACTATGTACTATATTACAAAGACACTGAAAAAGACTGAAATACATTTTTCAAATTTTAAAAAAACATCTCTTCCAACTGTGAAGAGATTACCTGCTCTCCATAATTAACAGGGAAAAAACTATAGCATTGCATTTCAGAATACACACTGATTCCCATATCCATTTTAGCTGCAAAACATTACAAGGGTATCTTGCTCAGGTTGGTGGAAATCTTTGCATCATATAGTACATTTCCCTTTCTCTAGTCAGCACAAAATGCAACATCTTAAATCCAACAGCTTAATGGGGTTTTCAACTAATAGTCTACAGAAATTAAAGGGTTATCAAAAGCAAGCTTATATACGTCATGCAACAATTTCAAGTGAAATTTCTGAAAATGTCTTCACAGACACTGTCAAGTTATTAAAGATGCAGAAACTGAAAAAGCCAAAAGACAACTGCTAGGCTATTAGAAAAACAACAGCTCATCAGTGGCATGAATGGCCACTACAAAAAAATGTTTTCTGTAAGGCTGAGAAGTAAGGTAGAAAGAATATAAAGCAATGCAGAATTCATAGGGACTAATCAGATTCCTGCAAGGGAGAAATAAACACTGAAAGAATCCAAGTACTATTATCTGCTTCAGTTACTGAACAATGACCATATTTAATAAAGATGAAAATGCTGCATCGGACTAGCCTTTGTTCCCTGGAAGCTGGTCTAACTTTACAGACACTCTGAACAAACACCAGGAGAGGGCAGCATACCACAGAGGTTCTCAACATACACAAAACACTCCCTGTCAAAATGACAAAAAAGCATTGTACAAGTTCTTACACCGTGCCACACAAAATACTTTCAGTAAAGCATGTGTGCTCACTCATCTTCTGCAGGGTGTCTCCTCTACATTTATGTGACCTAAAACCTATGTTTCAACCAACTGCTGCCTTGATAACATATCAAAAGAAGAAGGTGAATTTCCAGTAGGTCACGTATTTTTATCTCAAACAATTGAAAAGAAGTACGAGCAGAAGCAATCAATCATGTCCAAATAGACATTAAATACTGACTGCGACCACAGGAACTAGAATCTTACTATTTCACATAGCAAGCTAGTAAAGTGTCAAATTCAAGTATGACAAATTGCTGTTTAACATCAGCAATAAGTTTCAGTTCCCATAGAATTTTTTTACTTCATCATTAAAACTAGACCTAGGAATGACTCCAAAATAAGTGGGCGCTCATGTGATTAACATCAAGCTTGACCAGTTATCTGACCAGCAGCCTTCAGTGTTCTTTCTAATGACCATGACATTTCCTTTTTAAAAAATCATGTAACGGCAACTACACGTCCACACGTACCTGTCGAAACACCTCATTAACAAAGTTAACATATCCTCGTGTGGACAAGAGGATTCTCTGCACCATCTCATAAACAGTTCGATGCTGCTCTTCGATGCTGCAGAGGCTGGAATTACTGAGCCGTCGGTCAGACAAGGTGCTGCTGTTCGAATGGCTCCTCTCCTGCTCGCCTGCATAAGACATGCCAGTTTCCAGCTCTGGGTTTTTATCTTGGTTTACAACACCAACAGTCTACACAGAAGAAAACACGTGCCTAATTAAATTACTGGAGCACTGCATGTCAAAAATCTAGGGTACTTACTCAGAACTCAAGATAGCAACACTCATTCACACTGCATGCAGGGATTCCAGCCACCAGGAAATGCAATTTTCAATCTACTTCTTGATACAAGAAGGAATTTGGTCTTGTACTCTATATGATATACACTTTCTATGAGTCCCCCCAGCCCAGAACACCTGACTGACTTGCCAACCACTCCCCAAGACAAAAAAGAAGAAGACAAGCAGTGGTGGCAGTGGAGGGAAGGACACACAATGGAGAAACATCTCCAAGTCCCTTTGATTTTTGAGAAAAGATGGATCACAGTTCTATACATGGCTCATACTCTTAGGCATTCCTAACCGCTCTTTGTCAGGCATTGTTCTGCCATAGAGTTGCATGTCTTTTCCAGCATTTCATCTTGAACTATGTCTGGCTAAAATTGATCCAGTCCAGGGAAGAAAGAGGACTTAGCCTTTGGAAGAAAGTCAGTAAAACTGCAATTAAGTTACCAGAAAAAGAATCCCACTTCCACCACCCGAAAGCATTGCTCAAATGCAGTTCTGCTTTTGTTTACTTCAATAAGGCTGCCGTCTGTTCGTCAAAGTGAGCAGTAACAGAGCAGCAATAACTGCTCTGTTTTTTTTTCTACTACTTTTGATAATGAACTTTTTTGTACAGTTCTGCCACACCAGTGAAGCACAGGCTACAGGCAGTGAAATTTAAAACCACTAAAAAGTCAGCATGTGCCAAAAGCTGACACCCAACTGCAGCTAAGAGATAACTTTTGACCAGTTTCCATTTTGAGGGCAGCAATATCTTTATGTATCGTAAATATCTAATTGGTATCAGTGTTCTGTAAAATTCAGTGAAGAGAAAAAAAATCTTTTTCCAGGGTATGTTAGCTGCAATGGTACAGCAACTATTTATACAGAAGGTGCACGTTCCAACAAGAAAGAAAAAGATTAATAAGAAGAGCTTGCAGTAAGTAAGCTACACCTAGCTGTACCAGGGTTTCACAATTCTACACACAATTCTACACTTTAAAACAAACTACAAACTTCAAAAGCAATTAACATGAAAATATGCAGTTTGACTTTCAGAGTTAATAAATGCATTTCCACTCAATCCAGATGTGACACTGACCTACGATTCAAGAGAATATAAAATTGACATTGATTCTAGATTTGTAATGGGAAGCTGGAGAGTCTCTTAAAACTATTTATTTCTACAAGATTAATTTTAAGTCCCTAATCCTACAGAAATCTCAACCAGCAATTTGAAAGTAAAATATTTTTATATTATCTCATTGTAAAGAGCTGTTATAATCAAGAGTAAAACAAAATGGCCTTTGACGTTACTGGAAACAGTCTATGCCACAAATAAGTTTGTCAGTTTACAGATTAAATTCCAAAAGTCTAAAGATTATAGTGATGAAGCTGTTAAGTTAAATACCTATGAGAATAAAAAATACTAATAAATTACTAAAGGGATTCCCTTGAAGACTCCCTCCTTCATCAAAGAAAAAAAAATAATCAATTTACGAGTACATAATTTATTCACTGGGGATCTGCATTTCTTTCTTCTTTCAGTTGTCAGTGTATTGTGATCATTTGCAAGGTTTCTAGCACATATGCAAGAAAAAAAAAGGTAAACTTTAAAGCACACCTGAATAATTTTAGGGAGCATTTCTCCTCCATTTTTTGTATTCTGAACAGCAGTTAAATATTTCTTTTCAAGAAAGAAGGTAACAAGCCACTTAATAAAAACAACTCGAGCTGCCATATATGGAATTTTTGTGCTATAGACATTTTCATTGTTTCGTGTTGCAGTAATGTAAACTGGTCTTGGTCTTATATCAGGAATATCTGGTGAGATAAAAAGAGAAGATGTAAAGAAAATCTAATCTTGAAAAACTGTAATTGCTTCCAGACTTCAGTTAAATGCATTGAACATGTCACCAATAACATTTTGTCCATATGAAATAACAGATGCAATGACTGACTGTTTTTATTATATTAACGCTTATATTCGTAATTTTATTAATTCTAAAGAAAAGCAAGAGAATAAAAGCACAAATCTCTCTTGAAGTTCATAATTTGTATCAGACAAAACAAAGGAAAGCAAAAGAGAAGGGCTGCAAATAGGTAAAATTTGAAACAAAGAACTACTTCTGAAACATAATTTTATAACTTTCAGAGTTTTATTGGTAAGGTAGAGCAAGAAAGAGAAGATGTCACAAGAACATTCAATAGTAAAAAGATTAAGAAGACAAAAGGCACTTAGCACATGGAAAAAAGATGTTAGTCAGGTGCAAAGAACACGGCACAAGCTGAAATAAAAGAAAGAAAACACATGGGAAGAAGTGGAAGTTTGCCAAAGGGAGACAGGATGGGTCATAATTAACTCAGATGCATAGATTTGAGGGAAAAAATCACTTGTATAGAGCTGAAAAACAGGGAAGGACTGTGCTCTAGCTGTGAGCAATGCAGTTGAAGTGGCACAGAGGTGACTTTAGACACTAAATTGCAAAGGACAGGAGCTAAAAGTCAGAGGAGGGAGGGGAAGGATAATGAAAAAGAGGCTACAGTAAATCAGGTGAGTATTAACAACGCTGCTCCTATTGACTATAATACATAATTCAATAGAACATTAGGAAAAGGTCAAAGAAAAATGTAAGCATTCCTAAAATAACATGCTTTTAATCCTACAGCTGTGCTTTCTAGAGATGCTTCAAGCAAGACAAACTAGCTCATTGTTTCTTTCATAGCAACATCTCTGTTTCCTTCCATTTGGCCCTTCACGTTCATTTTTTCTCTTCAATGAAACAAGAAGTAAAATAAGAATAACTTTAGTTAGCTGCTTTCTCACACTTGGGCAAATTTCTTTTAAAAACCCTGTCAGATAGCATGTTCTGTCTTGACTGCACATCACAGTTACATCAAGTCCTTGTTCACTTGATATAAACACTATGCCTGTGTATTTTAAGGAAACATTTAAGGATTCTTCTTAGGAAAGGAGAACCTGGCCAACCCATATGCAGTGATGAACAGCAGCAACTTCCTGGACTTTCACAAAAAAATGAGAAGTTGTACTAGGAAAAAAATCAAATCAAGAGACAAGAGGAAAAATCCTCATTCACCAGAACTGTAGTAGTATGCCACCAGATAACAGAGATGCTACTGAAAACAGTCACCGATAATTATTTTTCTATTTAAGACAAAATTCACTGCTTACCTAGAACAGGTTTGTAGAGGTTAGTTAGCTTTGTAAAAGATGGAAACAAGTGCGGAAGGTAGTATTTTCTAAACAAGGTAAAGAGAAACTTAAACCCAGTGTCTTGGTTCTCCTTATTTTTCCACTCCAAACTTGCAGCCTTTGCCATGGAGTTAAAAAGAAAGAAACACAAAAAAGTTTCAAATTACTATTTTATACCGAGAAGCATTCCACATTGATGACAAAATGCTGTTCTACAGAATATGAAAGATGAATAACTGTGCTTTAATAAGAAAGATGAAAAATTATCACTGTCCCATTTTTTTTACAATAAGAACAGTAAGAATATAGGATATTACCATGAGGACTCTAGCACATCAGAGAAAGCAAGCTCATTAGAAGCCAGCATATTTATGCTGTTTTAAGGCAGTGAAACACAGAAAACGCAGTATTAATGTTTTTAACAAACTTGCTTCTTACCTGTAAATTTAGACAAAGTTATGAATCTCTCTGGGCTACACTTTCATCACAAATAAGTTTTTAAACAGAAACATACCCAATGCCTAGGTTTAAAATGGCTGCACACATATGCAATGCTCCTTCGAGATACTTGACTCAAGGCACAAGCAATTTCCACTGACAAGGAAGAGGCTGACATCTATGGTTTTAAAGGTACTCTTTTGTTCCTGAACAGATCAATACCAATGAATCATACATGTAATTTCAAGAGAAATCTTTACGGATGCAAAGTAAAACTTTGTGAAAGTTTGGGTAATATTAATAAATTTTGTTCACATTTCTGAGAAAATTTAGTATTTTTACCAAAAATGGCACACAAAAAATACCTTGGGGATGATTTTCTCTTTAAAAGAAAAAATAAGAAAATGCAGACAACAGCTTCTTCCTGGAAAAGGGCAAGAGCAGCTCTGTACAGAAACAGTGCAAATGATGTTCTAACACTATACAGTCCTTCAAACATGAATAATTAAAAACATTATATCCTCCGCACCTGAATTACCATATATTTTAACAGTAGCTGAAGAAAAAAGCAGGTTTGGTCATCTGCAATTTTCTCTCCAGAAACAGCTGGCAAAAGTGGGGTAATTTCTTCTGGAAAAATCTTAGCTGAAATAAAAGGAGAATGCTTTAAATATAGAAAACCTGAAAATAATGAAACAATAAAATCACTTTGATAATGATTACTAACGTGCTTATAAATTGCACAAAGCCAAAACTGCTTGGGCTTCCCATATTTTCGCCAAGTCCCACCACATGTAACTGAGGACAGCACCAACCTTTGATCTATTGCAGTTTGGAAGGGTTAACACAGTCACTGCAGATTAACCAGTAAATTGTAAATCTACATACCAACATATTTTGCAGTAACATGTTCATGTAACTGCATCTCAATACAAAAAAAAAAAAGACAACAAAAAAAACCACAACTATTCTGAACTCAGAATGACAAGACCTGAAGGTGCTACAGCTGCAACAAAGCCAAAATCGTTCCCCTTCTCTGAATTACAAAGACAAATTGCATCATCCTTGTGACATCTTTCCTGGAAGCAGCTCTACAGCTCCACAATGACTTCTGGGGAAGGAGGGAAGCAAAACACCTAGCACAGGAATTCTGTTAGTTTACTCACCATCTGGTGAATTAGGAGGACTAATGAGGTTATCTAGCGTACAGGGACCTCGTGAGGACATAATTGGTGGAAAACCAGGCACAAGGCATGCAAATATTAATATCTGCTCTTCTGCACAGTTAGTCTGAAGTGCTTGAAGCCAGAGAAGAAACAGACGGATTCCTTCACATCTTATCTACAAGGGGATGATTTTGTAGAAAAAAAAAATATTAAAACAAATTAGAAAGTACAGTAATACAGTTAAGTAGTTAAGAAAGTGCAGGACAAGTACATTCATTCGAATTCTGTGCTAGCAAGTCTTTCTTTCATACCATGAGTAATCACAACACTAATTTAACAAAAGCAGAGAAGGGCAGGAGCAAACACCAACCAAGACAGTGGCACTCTGAGGAGACAGCGTTACTGCTCCAACTTCAGCTAGAAGCCAAAATCCCATGGCTGTGCTCCCCCGACTGATGGGCAGCTCAGCCCAGCAGTGTAGGAAGAACAGCAGCAAGTGGAACACGGGGCTGGGGAACTGCCCCTGCTCAAGCCCTGCTGAGCCTGAAACCCTGGCACCGCGCAGCCCACGCAAGCCACTGTCTTCAGCATCAGCAGGACCAGAAGATCCTTATGAAAACTACGATGCAACAAACCACCCAAGGTAAAGTACTCCATAAATTTACTTTCTTCTTTTTCATTATGCAAGATGCAATTTTAGTTTTAGCAATTTATTTAGAAAAGTGGATTTAAAACTCTTTAGCAAACAAGCAACCAATGTATTTAATACAGTGCACTTAATGATAGATCTGAAAAGATGAAGAATTAAGCAAAAAACGTTGCTACCTTCTTCAGTAAGTTTAGAAAGGTCACAGAATAGCAGAACAACTGAATAATATGAATATTAGAATAATCTAGTTACAACATTAAAATTTGTGATTAAAAGGTGAATAATTAAAATTACAAAGCCTAATAGTCTGAAAAACTGATACTGAAAATCTGTAAAGTAATATGCTTCATACAATTTAAAATAAAAAGAAATAAGGATGCATCATTGAAAAGAGATACCTTGAGGGAGTTTCCAGTGTGCAAAAGTTTCTTCAAAATTGACCCTAGATTAGAAAAATAAAATAGACATGTATCAGATACTAAGATGGTCACTTTCTATCAAAATGCTTTCTTAAAAAACACTACAACAAAAAAGCTACTTTCATGCTATTTACTATGTAGCTACTTCCCTTGTTTTAGAAAAAGAAAACTTATGAGTGAGAAAAAACAAAATGAATCAATTTACAACCATCATCATCATCATGAGGTAAATAGTTCTTTAACATCAAATATAATGTCTTTTTACAGCAAGTACTTTTTTTTAGTCAGATGATAATCTTCTCAAATTATTTTTATTGAAAAATAAAGTATCTAGGGAAAATTTTGACCTGCTAGTTTGGGGAAAATGCTTTAAACAAGTGTATTTAAAATTTTAGGCAAATGTATTAGTTTCTGCAAAGTAACAAATGGACCATAGTAAGTCCAACTTGTAGGAATAATGAATTCAAATAGACTAATATTGACTATTATGATAAGAAAAAATGCTAGAAATCTGTATGATATTGTATATGTCTATTAAATATATATATACATTAAAATTGCAAAACGTTTTTATACTGGTTTTAAAAATACCGGATCTAAATCTGATACCAGATCTGATCTAAAAAATACTAGATCTGATCTAAAATCAAAGAGATCTTATACATCAAATGCTTTAGTTACAAAACGTTTTCAATCCAATTCTTAGAAAAATAATATAAAGTAGCACTCAGCTGTTACTTCACCTTAAATGTGACCCCTCAAGACTCACCATTTCACAATTTTAAATTATTAACATATATAGCAAATACATATTAACACACATGAACATTAAGCAAAAAGCAAATCACAAGGCACACTTGTAAATAATTGCAACACCAAATTGTTTAGCTCATTTATTGAACACAGCTACAAATCTATCCAAATATGACTATTCAAGAGGAGCATAAATATAAAGAATATATTAGCTACGAAACAACTGACTGAAACCAATTTGTTCTAGACTAAGTCAGATGAAATGGAAGTAAAGTAGTCAAGCAGATGTCTCCTTTTATTTTTGTCAGTGCTAACTGGAAATGTGAGAATAGCCCTTGCCCTGACCTTTAACTTCAACTCATTATTTCTTCTGCAACAGCAAATACATTGTTCTGAGAAAACACATTGCAGCTGATGAAATGGTGCTGGAAACCAAACCAACTAACCAACAAAAGTACTACATAGAAGAAATACATCCCCCCTCCCCTCCCAAAGCAGCATAATTTGTCCAATTTCCTTTAACAAACAGCAAGACAAAATATTGTGACCATTTGGTAGCACTCAGAAGCAGAATTTTCACAGTAGTAATGAATAAAAGATTTTTAGTTCAGAGGAAATCATCAAGTTAAACTACTTCAGTGGATTACAAGTTGTTTTGACTATTAAAATAAATGTATTTTACCTTTAAGTATCTCTACACCCATTTGACTCTGATTTATTCAATCTGGTCAAATGAAGAGAGGAATAAATTTTTCTTTCTGTCTCCTGTACATGATCTAAGGGCCAAAATATTCATTACATGAGCACTTCAGGCCATAGGGAACATTTAAATAATTAGAAAATTAACTGCCTTAAAAATAAAGGCAGTTAAACTTTTTTCCCCTCAGCATTTTTAGAAAATAATTTTAAGATCTACTCAAAATCCCTATACTACCTACATAAAAACGTAATTTAAAAAAAGTTCAGAAAAATTAATCCTGCTTTTCTTATTTGTATTTCCGAAATTCACAAGTGACCAAACAAAGCCTGTGTTAGGTACCTATTATCTTAATGCTTAAGGGAAGAATATGAAGTCCTAAGCCAAGCACACTGAGTGCCTTAACTAAGGTGACAACTTCATTCTGTTCTTTCTATGCATGAGTTGCAATGCATCCTTCAGTTCTATGTTTATGAAGTTTTCTTCTGCAAAATACTTGCCTAAGCATGCAGAATGGACAGGGAAGTAAGAGAAAGAAGCAGAGCTTTACTAGCTCCAAGACTTCTCTCTGTTGGACTCCTCTCATTCCCTCCCTTGCTCCAGCACGCAGAATATGTATTCGAATACCATGGAGTACAAAGAACGGATAGCCTCTTTGTTTGACCAAGTGTCTGCCATCCACAGGTATCTATCTCATGCCTGTCATGGCCAGTGTCAATATTGCAACGTGGCGCTTGGCAACTCCTCCATTAAATGAAGGATCACTGGGACAGCTGGGGCCAGACTTGCAGACATACTGTATGTTCAGAATTCCACTTTAAAAGGCCAACAAACTGTGGGCCGCTCAGAGAAGATGTTAAAAAAAGAGCTCCTAAGAAGTTTATATTTTTGTCCTTTATCTCTTTGCTTTACCATTCTAGCACTAAACCACAAATTTCTCCTTTAATTCCCAGTGTGATAACTGAGTGCATCACAAATATTAATGAACTAAACTGCACAGAGAATAATATCACAGGAATATCACAGAAGAAATTAAGTGCTTATCCATGCAGCAGTCCAATGGTTCACCTTTAATTTAGCACAGCCTGTGCTCAACTACTGAACAGCCACCAATTCACAGCGGAAATGTTACAGAATATATTTCCAAAAGGAGACAAGGTTCAAGTTCAACACAGCATGTATTTTTACACAAAGAACAATCTTTACTACTATGAATTTGTATGGGCAATCTCACACATGATCACTCGTGAAAGACTGTCACAATGCAAATTTGAAAGAGTCAAATATAGATTCCACAACCCTCCTCAGTCTTGATTTTTGGTGTTAGTCTGTGAATGCAAATGGAGACCTAATTAGGAAAAGGTGTCCTGATTTAAATCACTCATCATCTAGCAGCTAGAAAGAGATGAAAGGGAAGAGGAGCCATGTACCTCCAAAGGTAAAAAAATCCAAGAGCTTTCATGCAAAAATAAAAGTGAAGCAAGCAACCAAAACCACACAAAACAGAGAACACACAGAGCTAGCTAGCTATCTTAGCAGGTAAATGTTTCAAGAATTTTCAGCTGCAAATCTCATACAGAAGTACTATTTGTGTATCGGGCAAAACAAAGTGAGTCTGTGGTTTACAGGACTTGCGGAACCAGGTAAGTGACTACAGAAAACATTGACTTTATTTTTATTAGAATATTTTTAAACCATTCCTTCTTACCTATACTGCGAAAATGCCATCGATAAAAAATCCTCTCAGGTAGTAGCTGCAATATTTTCTGCAGGAAACAAAACTAAATAGTCAAATTTTCCATAATAAACTGGCTCATTCAGAGGATACAGACAAACTACACAAAACATAAATGAAATGGTAATATATATATAGAGAGAGAACACAATAGAATGCAGATACCTATTGTAATTAGAACAGCTGCCCATTACTTTATTCTCTTGTTATGGAGGAAGGTACTTGGAATAGTTCTGAATCAATACCAAGACACTGGCATGAGCTGCTTTTACCTTCCCCCTGTCTTGGAATGCCCCAGCATTTCAGAATATAAACTGATTTATAACGAATAAATTACAGGTAAGATTTCCTTCTAAGAGGCTCACTTTCGGTTACATTTTTCTGAAGTGTCTAGTAATGACTGCTGTTATATTGATACATTCCAGATTTTGAGCTTCAGTGGCTTAGGTCTACCTTTTCATCAGCTAATGGGGTCTGATCTCCCAGCTAAGGCAGAGATGGACAGTGGTGCAGTTATTTTTGCTGTGAGATGATTTACCTGTGTTTTCAGCTGCTGAGTGAAACTGAGCCAAATTACACAAAGCTAGAATATTTAATTCATAGCGCATGCAGTTAATAAAGCACTTATGTGGAATAATATGCGGTGATCTTCCTCTTTAGTTTTGGGCTGATGCTAACAGAGGCAGATCAAACAAGGAAAGAGTTTTGGTCAAGCCCATTTCCCCTTAGTTTTGTTACTCTGCGGGGCACCAACAATGCAAAGCAATTTAAACATATGCCTAAGCACTTTCCTGATGAAGTCCTATAATCTCAGTTGCAAAGAACGTCTGGGGCTTCTGAATGTTCTTTGTCAGTTTAGTGGACAATAATGTTTATTAGGTAATCTGAATAAACTCAAACTATTTAGGGGTCTTTGGTAAATATGGCTTTTGAAGGGAGTTTAAGTCAGCAGGCTCCAAGGCACTTTTTTTTTTTTTTAAAAAAAAAAAAAAAAAGGATTGGCTAGGACTTGGCAAGTAGATGTCTTGTTAGTACAGAACAGCTAAATTACTGATGATCAGCTTCTCAAAAAAGCAAGAGAACACACATGGTTTTGCATAGATTTCACATAAAAATGCAACTGGATCTTACAACTTTTCAGCCATTTGGATATGAAATTAAGAAGTTCTATATAAATGTGAAACTAATTTCAACATCTACTTTTAGAAATAAATTAAACAAAGCTATATATGACCAGCAGTCAGAGTTCCTTGTAATCATCAAACAAAATTACCAGAAGCAATTTCTGCATTACAAAGAGTCATTAAGTCTTCAGAAAAACTACATGCAGGATGCAAAATGAATGACAAGTCATCTAAGCAATGGTGACCCATTTGTTGGTCTTTTGCACATAAAAGCCCACAAAGAGGAAATAAAGCATCACAGCCAAGAAAGCAAGAATTTGGGTTTTAGACAGTCCTTTGGAGACAGCCACACATGAATCATTATTGCGTTTAAAAACAGTATGCTTGAGAGATGGATTACGACAGACTTCTTTTAATTTTTGACAACAAAGTGCTTCAGCAATTGTATACAACACTCAAAGTCACAGTCTTTTTGAAAATGGAACATTCCTTTCTCCATGGCAGAGGATGGAAGTCATGACAAGTTCAGAGACTTAGGGAACTAGACCTCGGGTCACGCAGGTAGACCGGTCTTCCTTTATCCGTACCAGAGCACATGTTCCCTAAACAGGATTCGGCATTTCTGAAAGTTTACCCAGAATAAAAGAATAAATCAGGCACATCCCTTCCATGTCCTCGTACTTTGGTTCAGTGCTACTCACACCGCCCCATCCCTGGGCCATCGCGGCAGCAAGGACGGAAGGACCGGGAGGCAGGTGCCGGAGGTCTAGCTGCCTGTCCGCGGGCAGGACGATGCGCTCGGGATGGAGAATCCAACTGGCTAAAAATGAGGCCATGACTCACATTTGGGCTTTACCTGTCAGTTAAGGACCACGTTTCTGCCAATCAGATTGCAGGATCCACAGACAAAGAATTATAATTATCCACATAAATATTAAAATACTAGCAGCCCACCACTTTGCAAGACTATTTCTGACATTAATAATTTATTTGCTTGGCATGAGGCAAAAAGGAGCTCCTGACCTACATCAGGAACACCTCAGTTCACCAGTTCCAGTGCTGCGGTAGCCGGCAGGTGCAGCGCTGGGTCCGTGTTCAGGCAGCAGGTATGTTAAGCAAACCCCTCGTACATGTGAGCAACAAAATACTGTCTGAATTCAGGTCCCAGAATGCACCACAGGAAGAAACCTTCAAACATCTTCACATTTATTACAGGAGAAACAAACCAAATCACGTGCATTTTATTTCCATTTTTAGGTCATTATAAGAAGTATGGTACATCATTACAGCAAAACCAACTTCCTTTCACAGGCCACCCTGTGACAAGCATTGCAACAAGATACCTTCAGCTTCTCTTTCGATGGAATTTCTATCTCATTTGTTCTGAAACACTACCTACTGAGAATCAACTTTGTTAAACTTCTAAAGAACCAAGCACGTCTGTATAATAAGGTTTCATCAGAAATCTGTCAAAATCTGGTAGTAATACTAGTGAAAATGCTTATATTCTTATATTTAAGATGTTACAGTAAAATTATTTATTTTAGAACACAAAGAACAGAATATGTATGTCTTTTTCACTAAAGAAGTCTGAGTCTTAAAACACTAGGCATGGCATAATCATGTATTATTAATTACAGGTTGTGAAAATGATGATGTTCAACTGTATTTTCCTTAGTTGCAAAAAGAAACAATACCCATTTCCCAAGAGCTTCAGCAATGTTCTTAGAGTAACTTTTCATGTTTAAGCATCTCAGCTGCTCAGGATGGAAACAAATAGCCACCCCTTGTTAGCTGTTTCTGAACACAACTGTACATTTGGAGAAGCTAGATTTTACCATGCCCTCTCTGCAAGATGCAGAGCATGTTAACAGTTATTTGGGAAAGGCCAGAGATGTGACAGCATGCAATACAGGCAGTATCTTATACGTTACAAAATTTCACCTCAGCTTAGACACAAAATTCACTTCCAAAAGTGAACTATGATAAGGTATAAGCTGCATAAACTGATAAGGCATCAAAGCTACATAATGAAGACTACTCTGAAAAAGAACTTATGAATAACTCTCGCACCCACGTTACTGAATTGTAATATGTCCACATCAAATCCCGAACACAAATGCTGTTCCAGAGTCTGACAACCACCAGGAAAAAAAAAAATAATAATAATAATAAAAAAAACTTCAAACCACATGAAGCTTGGAAGTATGCGTGTGTCGATCTGCTCGAGGGTAGGAAGGCTCTGCAGGAGGATCTAGATAGGCTGGACCGATGGGCCGAGGCCAATGGTATGAAGTTCAACAAGGCCAAGTGCCGGGTCCTGCACCTGGGGCACAACAACCCCAAACAGAGCTACAGGCTGGGAGATGTGTGGTTAGAAAGCTGCTGGCAGAGAAGGACCTGGGAGTAGTGGTTGACAGTTGGCTGAATATGAGCCAGCAATGTGCTCAGGTGGTCAAGAAGGCCAGCCAGCATCCTGGCTTGCATAAGAAACAGCGTGGCCAGCAGGTCCAGGGAAGTGATTGTCCCCCTGTACTTGGCTCTGGTGAGGCCGCACCTCGAGTACTGCGTTCAGTTTTGGGCCCCTCGCTACAAGAAGGACATGGAGGTGCTTGAGCGAGTCCAGAGAAGGGCTACGAAGCTGGTGCAGGGTCTGGAGAACAAGGCTTACGAGGAGCGGCTGAGGGAGCTGGGACTGTTTAGCCTGGAGAAGAGGAGGCTCAGGGGTGACCTTATTGCACTCTACAGGTGCCTGAAAGGAGGCTGTAGTGAGGTGGGGGTTGGTCTATTCTCCCACGTGCCTGGTGACAGGACGAGGGGGAACGGGCTAAAGTTGGCCAGGGGAGGTTTAGGTTGGATATTAGGAAGAACTTCTTTACTGAACGGGTTGTTAGTCACTGGAATAGGCTGCCCAGGGAAGTGGTTGAGTCACCATCCCTGGAGGTCTTTAAAAGACGTTTAGATGTAGAGCTTAGGGATATGGTTTAGTGGAAGATTTGTTAGCGTTGGGTCAGAGATTGGACTGGGTGATCTTGGAGGTCTCTTCCAACCTAGACTATTCTGTGATTCTGTTAGGAGAAGGAAAAAACACGCTTACCATTTTGTGTGCTTTTTCTTAAAAAAACAACAACAAAAAACACAGAATCAAAACACCCTTACCAGGTGGTTGCTTCAAAACAATTTAAGGGTTGAAAGAAGTAGTAAGAGGACAGAAGTTCCTGTCTGTGGAAACCTTCCATATCCCCAGATCTCCCTGTATAGCAAAAATTGGGACACTTAGTTGTTTCTCAAGCCTTTCACTTTTTCAGCATCTCAAAACCAGGAAAAAATACTGGTGCAGTTTGAAAAAATGCAGAGATGTGATTAATCACGTGCCCAAGGTTACCAAATTGTAAACTGAAGATGAGAATGAGTAGAAATCTGCTTTGCAGAAGATAAGAATGAATAGAAATCATCTAAATTCTCCTGCAGTGCAAATATGCATTGTCATGGTTAAAAGTTTATATATTAAATGAAAACCTCTGAATGTTACAAGTAAATTTAAGGTTAAGGTTACAATGCCCTCTTAACAGGTTAATTTCCACATATGTGCATTAGAGTCACAAGGCTGATTGTACATAATGGTACTAGTACACCACTAAGATGGTGACATAATATTATATGTCATGAACAAGCACTGGTTGTTGTGCTTTCAACTTAGTATTTCCAGGAACATATTCCTCACTCTCCAAACCCCCGGTGTTCTAAAAAACTCATATTGCCACTCCTATAAAACAAATTACAGTTTCTTCCACTACAGCTTAGACTTTTAGCAACACTGCTGTGAATCCAAACTGGCTATTGACATCTTGCTTGTAGTTTCATAGTACACTAATAAGAAATATTTTAAGAAACCCCACAGTGTGAAATAATATTGCTTTTTCAGAAAACACATAGATCTATTTAATGCTTAGTGCTTTGCTGCATCTATATGGTAATCCATTATAGCACACTTGAAATAGAAATTAGGTATTACTACTGATCAACACATCAGGGTATCTGTCAGTTCTTTTAACTGATTATCCATAGTTCTTTTTCTTCCAGACTTCCTGCATGACTAGGAATAATGTTAAGTTTAAATCTTAGTTTACACAGGACACTGCCTTTTGCAAGATCTCTCTCTATTTTAAGAAAGTAAAATAAAATAAAATAAAAAAATACCAAGGTTTGAATTTCAACAGATTCCGTCTGACTTAACTAATACTGCAATTTCTTTTAAAAATTATTTTATTTTTAAATGCAACTTTGCTGAATCTTATCATGCTTGGTAGCTTCACATCCATTACAGCATGCTACACTGCCTTGATGTAGAATGTAGAGAAAGCCAAGGCTGCTGGCAAATCTTCCATTGATGATCCCTAGTCTGTGGATGTTTTCCAGCTTAACTTGCACAAATGTGAGATGATAAGCTTTGCTGCTCTGTAACACACTATGCAGAGTGTCTTATTAACCAACAAAATCAAATGTGTTCTTGCTGATTGATTATGCTCTCGGAGGCGATGTCAATGACAAGTTCAAAATAATCATTCCAGGGGAATGGATACTGAGGAAAAAAATTGCTTTTTTGATACAACCTGTACATAATAAGCAGTTTCTATTAGTCACCTGGCAAGTGTATTTAAGGAAAGTCAAACGTAAAACAGCTCTTCTACGCCTTTATGTATAAGTACTAACTATTTGGCAGTATCTGTACAAGAGTTTCAGAAGGTTCAACTCGTAAAATCTGCAAAAAAATAGAAATTTTCTTGCTATCGTTCACTGATTTAGCTGAGGCCATGAGCTCAATGAAGTTAGTATACCTGCGGCAGCTATATCTACATAAAAGGATACCCTAGTTGAGGCATCAATAAATTATTTATAGTAATTTGTTGAGGGAAAATGTCTGCCCAAAGCATGCAAGACACTTATTCTTCCCCAGGCATAACATTAAACGGAAAGACCTCTGAAGTCAAATATACACAATGTACATTTAGAATTTAGAACAGAAAGCTCTACAAATAACATCAATGTTATTTTATAACAGTAGTAGATGAATCAATCATGATTACAGCAGCACAGACTGTGAATGACTCAGACAGACATTCTTCTATGTGCTGGAAAGAACGGCTATAAGCAATTTTATTATCATAAACAAATAAGCCTTTTTTACTCTATTGAGCTTGAGAATCAGCCAACCAAGTCTGTGTGACAGACAATGCTAAACAGGCGAAGTTGTATTCACAGTAGGAAACGGAGCCAACTGAAAAGCTGTAACAGAACCCAAAACCTGAATTTAAAGCTGAAACTTTTAATGGCAATTTGATTTCAAGTGTAAGATAACCTACAGAGGGGAAAATTAAGCTATCTACCTGTACAGACATGAGGAAAATCCAAACAGTAAAAAGACAGTTAAATAAAAGGAATAACCTCAAGAAATTAGAAACCAATACCTGTGGCAATAAGAACTCAAGAATAAAAACTTGACTTGATTATTCCTTGCAAACAATTTTACAAGTACTTTTTACATTGTCTGGCTTCACTGCACAATTTTGTTCTGCAGAATTCCATTTTACTCATATTTTTGTTCAAACCAAAATGCAAGTAATTGGGATCAACATCCTCAGATTAGCAAACCACCCTAAGGAAATGTTAAAGATACTAGAATAGCATCCTTTTGCACTTAAGAACAGCAAAACAGCTCTAAAGCCTTCCAAAATAGTTATGAATGAAGAACTACTGCAAGTTTCACTGATGCAGGTTTTTATGAAATTGAGAACAAGCTTTTAAAATCACAGTTGGTTTGAGATTGGTTTTAAGCTGCTTAACCAATATTGCTAACTGATGCAATATAAAGTAGACGTACAGTGCAATCAAGGAGTGCAATATTTAAAATACCCTCTGCAATGTTAGTCTATAATGAACCAAAGTTATATATTGTTAATAGGTATTGGTGTGTATTACTAGGTGGCACTAAAAAAGAAGGATACATTCCTAAACTGCATCTGTGCACAGACCTATCTATCTGGTCACCCACCATCACAGCAGGTGTTCCTCTGACAGATGCAGTATATTTACTGCATATTGTCTGTAATCTACTTTTCAAAAGCATCACTAACAGACTATAGTCAATTATAAACCTGTGCTGAATTATCATTAGCATTTGCAGAACCAGTAACTTGTGCACATCTGCAGTAATAAATTTAGGCTATACAGCTGCTTCTGCAATCGTTGCATTCAAATTCTGACAGCAGACCAATTCACATTTCAATGGATATATACTGCGTGTTAATCTTCTTAGTATGTAGGTATTTGTAGTTTATATTTAGATGCACTTCTAACAACAACAATGCCATATTAAAACCAGTACTTCCTGCTGTAAGATAAACAGCCCAAAGTATGGTTGTGCAAGTTCAAATAGTTTATTGATTATCATCTCTGGAAAAATGCTTAGTGTTACACAAAAGCCAAAGCAGACTATGAATATGAGTGTACAATATAAATACTGCAAAAGCTATTAGCACATTTATTTTCTTCTATTTTACATCCACTTAACATTTAAATCCACCTTCTGTGTGCATATTCAGGATACTCCAAATCATACCTAGGAATGACACATTAAAATTTTACTGCTGAACTTCTAAGGCAGGTCAAAGCAGACAGCTTTGTCTGTTCCTGATTGATAACCAAGGCTAGCCTCTCCCCTTTTCAGCAGGAGAAGGGGTATAAAGGGGAAGGCTATGCTTGACAAATAAAAGGGTCTAGAAGTATAATCACGGAGGGCCAATATGAGTTACATTAGACAGCTTTTCAGAGCTGTAATTCTGTAGATTTTCCCCCCCAAAAAAATAATTGTGCTTACTCTGTGTCTGGATCCAGGGACAAACACTGCTCATATTCTCACCACGTTCAAAAAACAAAAGTTCCATACAAAACGTGGATTAAGAGATTACAGCATAAACTTCCTTGTACAAACTATATGAAAAACACAGTATGCTTTTACAAAGAAACCATGAAACATGAGAGCACTTCAAATTATATTAATGTGTATTGGTAAAAAAATAAACAAGCAAAAAAATACAGACTGATAATCTTTTAGTACATGCATGGTCTGTGGGAGGTGGGAATACCTAACCCATCTTCTTAGCTGTCTACAAAACTGCAGTCATACCTAGCTACACTGATAGCACCTGAAAAACTTAACAGTGGCTACATTGATCAAGTGACTTGGAGAAACTTTACTACATGAGAAGGAGTATTTATGAAATTCTAAGAACAAAGTATTTCATACAGTGAATTTTCAGTGAATACACTGAATCAGCATACTGAATTTTATGACTTCACCAGCATGAGATGTGGTTGCTCTTAACTAATGGAGAGAGAATGGAAAGAAATGTCTGTATCAAAAGCAACAGTGTGTTTTTATTTTGCTACAGATGCAGAAGGACTGTAGTGTCAGAGGAATCAGTATCTGATGGTGCAAGAAAATATATATATATATAAAATAATATATATGTATATATATAAAATATATATATATATATATAAATTCCAACCTTTCACAATCAAGTGATGGCATAATGCTTTTATGGGATGTAGCAAATTTACAAAAACATAGTGCACCTTTTACAAGTTCTGTGATATACGGTGCTCCACTGACAGCCCTAACAAGCAATGCCTCCAAGTCACAGAAAACAATAACATAAGAAACAGTATGAGTATGTTCTGAAAACACACTGTAACTCTAAAGATGACTATGCCCTACCAAAGGAAAAACAAATTTGTTTTGGACATCATTTTGGTCTTTTAGTGAAATTAATGTACTATTAATATTTAAAATGCACAATTAAAATTTCATATTACTCCCTTTAATTGTTTTCTCTTTGATTAATATGTTGTTTGATGTTCTGCTGAACGACCAAACTACATAGCTGATGTGTACAATTAAGATTGCAATAAATTACAACTGAGTAAGCTTAGTTTTCAGAGCATTTGTGGAGAAGGATGTTACTTTTGCTTAACATACACACTAGGTGTCACTCAAGAACAGCAGCAAAATGCCCACCAAACTACACCAGAAAAGACACAAGTCAATTCCTTTCATAAATATTTGTATTGATTTTCAAACAGCTAACCCTCAGCACCTGGGTTCAGGATTTGTTAATCCAATAATTACCTAGTTAGCTAATTAGAAGAAAATCCTAGCTCATGCTGACAACAGATTAAGTATGGCAAGCTTAACAATCAATTAGTTTTGTTCCCTATGGCTGACAATATGAATGTTTAACTACCTGGCATTTATATTTTTTTCATGTCCTATATTTTGATTGGCATATTATTGGTCTGTGCATTAAAAGCTGTTCTCTGAAAAGCTGTTCTCCTACAATGCATTAAGTTATCGAGTGTCAGAGACACAAATGGATTGCAAACTTACTTCTAGTAGATAAACACCATGAAGCAGATCACTCCAAATTCCACACAGATCTTGAACTATTCCTCCTTCCTCTCAGTTACTGATGACTGGGCTGTAATATAATTCTCCTCACTCAGGACCAAATCAGCACTTTGTTCATATACAACTATGTCTTTCTTTCTTTCTTCACATTTTCCATGTAGTATCTTTTCCTGATGTTTTTAAAGCTATACTAAATGGTTATTAGCCACCTGTTTTCAAGACACAGGAATACATATTTATTCACTTTAACTGGGTGAGTAAGCATTAGCTATTTTCCATTCAATGACATAGCCACAGAAATTTAATTACTTATTCAAGACCACAGAGCAAGCTTATTAATGAGCTGCAATTAAAATGCACAGCCTTGCTCAGTAAATGAGGTGATACCTACTCCACTTGGGGGCAGGAAGGGATAAGGAAAAGCATTTTTCCTACCATCCAAACAGGCCTAGCAGGTAAATGACCTCATGTAATTTGATGCTGCCTTATACAAAATCCTAAAGCAGACTCTTCTACTAATATTTAAAAAATAAAAAATAAAATTTAATAAATAACAAACATCCTGAATTGGAAGATTGTGACTGTGGTAAAAATAAACTTCCCACCAACCCCCAGGCTTCTGCAGGACTTGCTGCTCCAGCTGGATGCACATAAGTCTATGAGGCCTGATGGGATTCATCCCAGGGTACTCAAAATGTTAGCTGATGTCATCACAAGATCTCTCTTAATTATTTTTTCTACGGTCTTGGGAATCTGGAAATGTCCCAGGTGCTGGCAGGAAGCTGGCAAATGTCATCCCAGTTTTCAAGAGGTGTAGGAAAGAAGACCCTGGCAATTACAGACCTGTCAGTCTCACTTCAGGGCCTGGTAAAATTATGTAAAAGTTAACTGTGGGGAGTTACTGAAAGGCACTCGAAGAACAATACAGTCAGTCACAGCCAGCATGGGTTCTTGAGGGGAAAGTCCTGTTCAACAAATTTAATTCCTTTTTATGACAAGGTTATCCACCTAGTTGACCAAAGGACAACAGAAAATGTAATTTTATTGGATTTCAGAAAAGCTTTCAATGCTGTTTCTCACAGTACCCTTCTGGACAAAATGTCCAGCATACAGTTAGAAAAGTACATAATGTGATGGGTGAACAATTGGTTGACAGGCCAGGTTCAAAGGGTTATGGTAAACTGGGTTACATCAAGCTGGAAGACAGTCACTAGTGGGATTCCCCAGGGCTCCATTTTAGGGCCAGATTAATGTTTAAATGTTTTAATATTTTTATAAATGATCTTTAATGCTTTTATAAATGAACTGGACACAGGACTCAAATGCACACCAAATATGTTTGCAGCCAATACTTAAATTACGAAGAGCTGTTAACTCCCTCAGGATGGAGAGGACTTGCAGAGAAATGTTGACAAATTAGAGGGCTGGGCAATCACCAGCAATAAGAAGTTTATCAAGAGCAAGTGCTGGATTCTGGACCTGGGAAGGGGCAACCCTGGCAGTATGTACAGACCAGAGGGACGAGAGGCCACAGAACAGCCCTGCAGAAAGGGGTCTGGGGGTTCTGGGCAATGGCAAGCTGGTCATGAGCCAGCAGTGTGCCCTGGAAGCCCAGAGGGCTGGCTGGCATCATGCACAGCACTGTTGGACAGCCAAGAGAAGGGACTGCTCCACTCCACACTGGTGTGGCCTTACCTCGAGCACTGTGTGCAGTCTGGAGCACCACAATTTAAGAAGGATATCAGACTAATAGGGGGGTGCCCAAAGGAGGGCTACAAGGATAGGGAAAGGTCCAGAGGGCAAGACATGCCACGAGCAGCTGAGGTCCCTTGGCTTGTTCAGCCCAGAGCAGAGCAGGCTGAGGGGATGCCTCACGGCAGGCTGCAGCTCCCTCACAAGGGGAGCAGAGGGGCGGGAGCAGAGCTCTGCTCTCTGGGGACAGCAACAGGACCTGACGGAATGGCAGGGAGCTGGAACAAGGGAGGGTCAAGCTGGGAGTTAGGGAAAAGTTCTGCACCCAGAGGGTGGTCAGGCACTAGGACAGGCTCCCTAGGGATGTGGTAAGGGCCCCAGGCCTGCCGGAGTTCAAGAAGTGTTTGGACAATGCTCTCAGACATAGGGTTTGGCCATTGGGTGGTTCTGTGTGGAGCGAGGAGTTGGAATGGATGGTCATTTTGAGTCCCTTCCAACTCAGGCTATCCTGTGATTCTCTAACTATTAGAAAACACAACCCCATTTTCAGATGCATTCTTGTAGCTCAAGGAGGGAGAATATGAAAAGGGAGAATAAGGGAAATGAAGTCCCCAGCCTCAAATTCAGAAGATGAGACCACAAAATTCCAGGATTTCAGGTAATTAGTGTCAGAGATATTTTTCATATTACAGGTGTGTTAGACTAAAGAGCATCACTCTTAGTCTAGTTAATCTAATCTTTATATCAACAAACTACATATTAATGTAAGAAAAATGAAGTCATATCTTTGAGGCCACTTTCTTGGTGGTAGTTTCTTTGTTTTAGGGGAAGGGGAAAGGAGTTAAGAATATTTAGTCCTTTATTAATCCTAAATCCTAGGGAGCCATGGAAAATTGATTTTTTTTCCAAAAATATAACCCACAATATAAACAAAGTTAACATTTTTATCATGCAATACTCAAGTGAAAACTAAAAATTCAAGAGTAAGTAACTCAATGTTGATTGCAGCATCACTGCTCTCTGAATTCAGTGACATGTAAAGCATATGTTAAGACTTCTGGTGTACATTATGAACAAAATTGTACATGTCAGGCTTTCTTCTGCTCCAGTGAAATTTGCTCACATCCAAATACATTACATTATACATTACATATATTACACATTCAAAACAGACATAACTACACTGACATACTGTCACTACTGACAAAGTGTAAGAAGTAAGTCGTATTGCCTTGAACTAGTCTACCCATGAGATACAGAACTGAAATACATTTAGTTAAAAAGAGAAAAAGACTATTTAACAGCTTTAGCCCAACAGAGGCTATACAATTATTGATCACTTGCTCACAAATTATACTGGAAAAAAACCTGGACACTTTCAGAGAGTTGATCTTCAGTTCCTTCAGACATATATATTACTGTATAATCTTCATTTTGAGAAGATACATCTGAGATACTACTTTATCTCGAAAGATGAAAGTGAACTCTTTCATCAGATGAAAGTGAAGTCTGAATTTCTCCTTCTCCCATTCTTGCTGCTCTTCTTTTCTTAACTCTTCCAAGATTTTCTTATATTTTGACATTACTATCATGATGTAATCTCAAAGAATGAGGTCTTTCAGGTTTGAGGTATTTAAAGAACAGTATCACGTAGGAAAAAAGAAATCTTATTTTGGAAAGTAACGTGAGGTTTAAAGAAAAAATCCATTCACATCACTACTTCCTCACTTCAATAACTGGTTTTATCCCCCAAATGAAAATCCCTTTTTTCTGTTATACAAATGACAAGATTCCTTTGCCTATTTGTTTATATTTGTTAGCATTAAATCTTCATTCTTCAAAAGAAAAGGAAACAATATGACAGAGATCTTGTAATTTGAAGGAGTTTTTACTGCAAATTGAGTATAATCAAATACATTTTCTGAAAGAGACTGTTCAATTTTATTATTTTTTTCCCCAATACCTTCCTGCTCCCTTACTCCTGCATTCAGTCTAGCCAGTTGCTGCGTGATCTTTTTTATGGAAGAATCATGACTTCATGAAACTGCAGTGATGTACTTTTCAACAGTGAGAAAGCATGCTCCAGTCTGGTAAGACTGCCTTCTGCAGACAAAGCAATTTCAAATATCCTATGGCATCCAGAAGCATACGTTTTTATATTCTTGAAAACAAGCTATTGACATACATGGTTACCAAATTCATGTGGAAAGCCCTGTAACGAGACAACTACTCTTCATGCATTTTTTATGTTTACCTTCTTGGAAATCCTGAATTTTGATCAAAACCCATTGATGTTAGAACGTATTGTTCAATAATGGACAATAACTTGCAAAATCAACCCACCTCCAAGAACTGAATTCAAAAGTAGTGTACTCTAAGAAGTG
Organism: Oxyura jamaicensis; assembly: GCF_011077185.1. Lineage (NCBI taxonomy): Eukaryota > Metazoa > Chordata > Aves > Anseriformes > Anatidae > Oxyura > Oxyura jamaicensis. Next base: position 611,096 of record NC_048895.1, read on the forward strand.
TCAATGAAACACAGGTTGCAAAGGTAATAAAGAAAAAGGCTAAATCACAAAGCACAATATTAAACACTTCCTTGTTACGTATTTCAAAAGTGGGGTCTAATTTTAGCAACTAGCAACTTTTATTTGCAACTTGCATTTCATCATCACAGATATTATTTTCAGACTTGGCAACTATTCAGAAATATACTTGAGGAAAAACCTGAGTTATAGGAGTTAGCATAAGGATTTCATTAACTGTTATTCTGCTCAAACTAACAGCCACACCTTACCAACAAACATCCCACCTTCTTTTGTCTTCTGAGGTATTTTGATTCACTCTTCGAAATGTGAAATTTTGACTGGCTGTGTTAATTAGAACTCTCCTTCATACATCATGAATTACCACACAATCAAGTGTGCTCAGTAATTTAAAAAAAATAAAAAGGAAGAGCAAAACTGAGTGATCTACAATTTACTTAGAACTGACACATCACTCTTATCCTGAATGTATTCTCATTCAAGCACTGCAAGAAGAACTACAATAAGGCATACTGCTGGTGCAGAACAAATTCACCACATGAGATTTCTCAGGACTAAGCAGCTATGTTTTTATACCTGTAAAGCATTTATGTTATAAAAGGAGATTTTTAGTTAATCTTTCCACTAAAATTTACTGAGAAGCCTCAAAATTTGAAGAAGCTTCCCCCAGCCCCTCCCTCCCCCCTTTTGGTTCAACCAACCTGTCTTCCACCTGAGAAGAACCAATTAATAACTGTACTTAACAACATATGACAGAGGCAGATTTCAGACTATTTTTCAAGCTAAATTAGTTGGCTTGTCTTTAATAAAATCTCTTAACTCTGGATATTCCTTCAAGCCAGACATTTCCATGGCATAAGATTTTTATTTTTTTATTATTGTATCTGAAAACTTAATGCATGCCCCAGTTCTTTTCTGCCTTTCACCTCATATAATCATGGACACCTACTGTCATTTTGACTGATACCTGGTTTTAACCCTCAGTGTAAAGGTATAAGCAAGCACATGACAAGATTTCAAATAATTTAGTTCCATGGTATGGAAAACTTACTTCAAAAAGAAAGAGAATGGAGTCCAGCTCCTCCCTTTGTGATTTATTCCCTGCCAGAAAGAAAACAATATTGTTTGCTATAAATAAATGGTATGGTGAAACAGATGTAGAAACTACACCGCTGTTATTCAACAGTGGTCAACAATGCTGTATTTGGTTTATTTTTCTTCATCTAAAAAGAGCAAGATTTTTCTAGATTTCATTCTCTCTCTCTCTCCTGATATTCCTCATTCATAGTCAAGAACCCCAGATCCGGAAGGCAATGTAATTGGACTCATCTTGAAGCAACCAGCTATTCTTAACAAGGTATCCTATCTATCCTCAACATTCAGATTTGTTCTGAGAATTTCTGACGTTATCAGGTGGGCAGATATATACTTAATATGGGAGTGTGGGATACAATAAAAAGGGTTTTTTTAGATATCTGTACAGAAAGAGGACCAAAGAAAACATAGGTCCGCTACCTGATGGGGAAGGTCACCTCACAGACAAGGACATAGGCAAAGCAGAGATGTTAAATGCCTTCTTTGCCTTCGTCTTCAACGCTGATGATGGGCTTTGGGACCCAGGGTGCCCTGAGCTGGAGGACCATGATGGTGGAAATGGTAAACTCCCAACTGACCCTGAACGTGTGTGGGATTTGCTGCTCCACCTAGATCCATACAAGTCCATGGGTCCAAATAGGATTCATCCCAGGCTGCTTAAAGAGCTAGCTGACATCATCATGGGACCTCTCTCAATTATTTTTCAACCGTCTTGGGAATCTGGAGAGGTCCCAGTAGACTGGAAGCTGGCAAATGTTGTATCAATTTTCAAGAAGGGCAAGAAAGAAGACCCTAGCAATTACAGGCTTGTCAGTCTCACATCAGTGCCTGGTAAAATTATGGAGAAGATAATCCTTGAAGTTATTGTAGTGCACCTGGGGGACAATGCAGTCATTGGTCCCAGCCAACATGAGTTCACGAGGGGTAGGTCCTGCCTAACAAATTTGATTTCCTTTTACGGTAATATCACCCACCTAGTCAATCAAGGGAAACCAGCTGATGTGATCTTTTTGGACTTCAGCAAAGCTTTTGACACAGTTTCCCATAGCATCCTCCTGGACAAAATGTCCAGCATACAGCTAAACAAAGACATCCTATGATGGGTGAGCAATTGGCTGATGGGCAGGGCTCAAAGGATTGTGGTAAGTGGGGCCACATCAGGCTGAGGGATGGTCAGTCCCCCAAGGCTCCATTTTAGGGCCAGTCCTCTTCAATGTTTTTATAAACGATTTGGATGTAGAGGTGTTTTGAGCAAATTTGCCAATGACACCAAACTTGGAGGAGTTGTGGACTCTGTTGAGGGTGGAAAGGCCTTGCAGAGAGATCTGGACAGGTTGGAGAGCTGGGCAATCACCAGCCACATGAAGTTGAACAAGAGCAAGTGCCGGGTCCTGCATCTGGAACGGGGCAATCCTGGCTATACATACAGACTGGGAGATGAGACGCTGGAGAGCAGCCCCGCACAGAGGGATCTGGGGGTTGTGGTTGACAGCAAGTTGAATGAGCCAGCAGTGTGCCCTGGCAGCCAGGAGGGCCAACCGTATCCTGGGGTGCATCAAGCATGGTATCGCTAGTCGGTCAAGGGAAGGGATTGTCCCGCTCTACTCTATGCTGGTGTGGCCTCACCTTGAGCACTGTGTGCAGTTCTGGGCACCACAGTACAAAAAGGATGTAAAACTGTTGGAGAGTGTCCAGAGGGTGACGAAGATGGTGAAGGGCCTAGAGGGGAAGACATATGAAGAGTGGCTGAGGTCACTTGGCCTGTTCAGCCTGGAAAAGAGGACGCTGAGGGGAGACCTCATTGCAATCTACAGCTTCCTCATGAGGGGGAGTGGAGGGGCAGGCGCAGATCTATTCTCCTTAGTCACCAGTGATAGGACCTGCGGGAATGGTGTCAAGCTGAGGCAGGGGAGGTTTAGGCTAGACATCAGGAAAAGGTTCTTCACTGAGAGGGTGGTTGCACACTGGAACAGGCTCCCCAGGGAAGTAGTCACTGCACCAAGCCTGTTGGAGTTTAAAAAGTGTTTGGACTGTGCACTTAGTCACATGGTCTAAACTTTTGGGTAGACCTGTGTGGTGCCAGGAGTTGGACTCAATGATCCTTATGGGTCCCTTCCAACTTGAGATATTCTACAATTAATTACGGGGTAAAGGCCTTCAGTATTTCAAAATAAGGTGAGAGTATACATAAGTGCACAAGACCTGATTTTTGTGCTGAAATGACACTTGAAGCAATAAACGTATTTAGAACTCTTTTCAGTTACCTACAACATTTCAGGCAGCACTTTTCCATGCTCATCTTTACTGACACCAAAAATTAAGGTGCCGACAAAACTCTAAAACTTACCTTTTTGTTTCAAGCTATTTTCCAGTGTTATGAAGTTTTCATAGAAGATAAAAAAAAATTGAGAATAATTGTTCTCAAATAACTGCTTCAGGTCACTTCCATCCACAATATCTGCAGAGGAAAACAAATGGAGTTTTAACACAACATCAGAAACCTTAAAACTGTTTTCTTCATGCAAATTGGAGGATGAGATAAATACAATAAAAACAATTTTGTGAATATCATTATATATTCCATACTAAATTGTGATTCCAGTGTTAGAAGTAAAATTTGGAAATTTACATTTTTACTTATTTTTTTTTAAAAGTCTACAGTATGGTGTAGGTTCATTTGTTTTCTGTTAACAAAATAAGAAGGGGATATGTCAATATACCACTTCCATAAAAATTCTTAATCCACAAGAGACATTTTTTGCTATCAAATATTAAAGCTGCCTGATATCAAAGGGATTTACCGTTTCTCCAAACAGGGTATTACATGAAATATTATACTGAATTCAACCCTTTTTGATAATCAGAAGTATACATTACTGAAAATTCTTCTCTGTGATACAAGTACAGAGTAGAAGGGCTGAGCCCGAATACAAAGGAACTATGTGGTTTAGCCACCATCACCTAGGACTACTTTTTAGCCCATTTGTTAGTCACTGACACTAGTAACTCATTTATGAACAAGTTTTAAATTACTTTGCAAATTGCACTACTCAGTAGCTGCCCTACAAAGATCTAAGACTCCTTAGCAAATTCAAAAGAATTCATTTAAAAATAAATATATAAAGTCTTCACTCAAGGGTAAAATCAACCTTGTACATTGAGTAGATGAAGCTTGCAAGACAGCTCTACAAAGAAAGTTGAGAGAAAAGGGGTGAGAACAAGTGAAGGGTAAAACACAGTCCAAAAAGACCAAAGAAGTATTCACAGTGATTGCCTGAACACCATGATCTGTATCAGCCTATAACATTACATTAAACACCAAGGTAAAATTCACACATTTCGTTAGTAAAAAAAAAAAAAAAACTTAAAATTGCAGATTTTTCTATTAGTCAAATGCATAATTTTTAAGTTTTACTACAGAAAACTGAGTTAAGGTTGTTTGTAAAAGTTTATCCTGTGGTACTACCTGACAAAAGAAAGCTTATTTTTGCCTTCATTAACAAGTTTAATTCAGTAATCTGATTCTCTGAAGAGTTAAACTTGTGTCAGACAGCAAATTGTTTCAGTAAACTAAAAATCTGAGTGCCAAGAAGTCCAAATGAGTAGATTTAAATTAATGTTGCCAGTAAGATCAAATGAAATTTCATTAGAGGAAAAAATAAGCTATTAATTAAAAAAATGCAGTATTTAAGGGCCAGAACAATATCTTGTCTCGTTTTTCAAGATATAGAAACTATACAGTCACAGATACACCAACTGAAACTGATGCAGAGAAGCACTACTGTGACATCAGTGAATGTCAGTATCTGAAGACCTTCATCACCACTGCAATATGTGAAATCAGATTTAACATGAATTTTAATTTCCATTTGGACGTAATTTTACTAGAAGAGCACACGACTCCAGAAACCTCCAGAAATAAGTTGAAATCATTTCTTAAATTAAATCAAAATTAAAATGATTCTTTAAGATTTTGAGAATTAAAAGATACTATGGGAAAAGATCTGTTTGCAATTCAGCATGAGACTGGAGATCTCAAACTAACAAACCACTTAGGCAGGGCATATCTGAACTAATCCTGTCCCGCCGTGTTCAACGTCAGGAAGTGCCAGCACCATCAAACAACACAGCAAACAGAAGAAGGGCGCTGTGTGGAACTCGTAGCTCAGATAAGGCATCAATGAGTAGTGGCAGCACCCTGAGGTGCACCCTGGACCTCTGCTACCCCTCTGCTTGCTCAGAACTGCCCTCTGCCAGCACCCAGGGACCAAGGTCCAGAGCCACAGAGAAGTGGTGGTACAGCCAGCCACCACACAGTTCTACCGAGGTAGCACATGAAATGGCATACAAGCTGGATTTCTAATTAAAAAGCAGATCATTATTAAATAGATGAACCTACATTAGACAAACTAAATCAGACGAAAATTGGTGTTGGAAAGTATTTTGAATGTATAGTTAATGTTTGAAGCAGAGGTAACAGATCACTGGGCTAACAGACTAATTGTTCCTATTGCATTCCTTTACCTCTTCTGGAAATCCCACCAGCCAATAACGACTTCTGAGAACCTGACCTGCATCTTTTAGATTGTCACAGTTAACAGCTTTTCATTACCTCTCTCCATCTTTAAAACCTCAGACCAGAATACTCCTCAATGTTTTTCATTCTTCTGTTTCCAAACCACTTCCAGGATTTTACAAGGTACCTTTTGATGTCAGCAGAGCTATTTGACCAAATAGTTTCTACATCATCAAGCAGGTACTTTTGGAAAAAACATAAATGCCAACAATGATTTCCATATGTAAAATGTAAATGCAGTTATTAAATTTATCTGGCAAGTGGATCAAATGAAAAAAAATACCATACTTTCAATTTGTTTGGAAAAATAATGAAAACCCACATATGCAACACTTCCTCAGGCCTTAACCTAGGGCTAAAATTTCAAATAAATTTATTTTTAAGAAAAAAAAAGTGATCTAACATTTCCTAAACTTGGTATTTGCTAAACATACTTTGATTTTGTCGGTTTCCACTTTATTGTAACTGATTTAGTCAAGGGAAGATGATAATTCCACCCAGAAATAAGAGGATAAAGGGCAAGAATCATTAACAACATTTTTTCTCATTGAAGTTTCACCTCTCAAGAAAGCCATTCATTAACCAAGACAACAAAGCTGACTACAGCAAGAGCCACCAATAATATCACATATCTACAACAGAATGACATTAGCCTTGGACAGTGTTGGGGTTTTGTTTTGTGTTCAACCCCCCGTTCCCTCCTCCCCCCAAAAAATGAATTAAGTAATACCTTTTCAGTAGTAGGGCTTTGTTTGGTACTTGTACTATGGAAACAATTAGCACATGGAAACTCTTTTCCATATCTTTTTCCTACAAGCTGCTGGTCTTGAATTCACAAGCTAAGTGCAATTATTCCCTTCTATGAATGCATTCTGTTAAATACAACCCTAGGAGAAAACAAGGCTTTCATTTACAAGGATTTCATATGAAAGTATGCGGTCATTAAAATGTAAACAAAAAGGAAACTTCCTTGAAATTGTGAAAGGAGGAGAAAGGAACTGCCTACTCAAAAAATGTAAATTCTCTGTTCTATAAATGTGGCATTTGGAGACGACTCATCTGCTATTCTGACATAAGGATGCATTTTTATATCCGCATAATTTTCCTACTGAACTATTTCATTCTTTTTCTATGTATCTCATAAAGGGATATAGAACTATAACCTTAAATTTCAAAACTTAAGGTTATGAAGTTTGAACCATAAATGTCAAAAGGCCAACAATACCCCCACTTACTACTCTAGAATGAGATACTCACCCCAAAAGCAACATTCCTTAAAATCCTAAAAGGAAAGTTGCCATTCCAATACCACTGCCCACCTAACAAAAAAAAAAAAAAAAAATCAATGCCTCTCCTCCCCAGGTCTCTTCAGGGTAGAGGGAAAGCATCTCTGTACAGGCAGCACCACGCACAGTGCACCTGGGACTCACAAGCTCCTTTACTGCTTTGGCTCTGCACACAAACCAGCCACTTCTGCTCATTTCACAAACAATGATCATCACAGACAAACAGAAAATATGTCAAGAAAGACTCCTTCTCAGGATGATTTAATACAAGTTCTCAGAATGCCTAAGACAGTAACTTGGATCACTACTACAGGTCTGTTTGATTTGTAGCAGATAAGGCTCATTCTTCAGATTTTCAAAGGGAAAACATTAGAGAAAGTTTCCTTATTTATCATTAAAGATACTAAGGTAAAATACCAACTTTTGGCAAATCAAATTGACTGAAGAAGTACTTACTTGTAAGCATTCAAGGAAAATTAAACAGCAAGGCTGGGATTGAATTGAAGGTGTTAGGTTCTATTTTTCTATTTATATGGACTGATAAGTAACTCTCACATAACTTCTGCTGAAAAGCAACCACCTTGTGAATTCAGAACTCTGAGCACTAAAATCTAAGGCAAGCATCATCAGCCATCAGAGCGCTGGTGCCTTTCCAAAATCACATATCACCTACCTCCCTTCCCCAAACAAGGGCAGTTGTCATTAGCCAGTGCTTCTGATCAACACATTACAGCTCTTGCAGCAACGCAGAGGGAACAACAAGATATTCATAAGGGCATAAACAAAATTTCTATATAGAATATGACAAAGTTGGCTCACGGGGTTGATGGCTCACCCTTACTTGCCTTACTACTTAAGCTTAAAATGTAGGGACTCAAATTACTCTAGTACCATTTAAGAATAATTTGTGTTTATTACAAGTTCTCATTACTCTTTGTGGTATAAAAAAATAAGAGGGGACAATAATCATGTCATTAGCACATCAGTTTTCTTTTTATCTTTCTATTAACTACAAAATGTTATTGCATTCATTTAAGCAGTTGAAATCCTCCCTTAATTCCATGAACTTCCAGAGTCAGCTGGTTTCATGTTATTTATACATAGTTCACACAAACTTGAGGGATTTTCTTTGTCTTAAGTACTTAAAAAAAAAAAAAAAAAGTAAAGCAGATGAAAAGATGACTTTGCAGTCATGCTCTGGTTAATGATAAACTTTTATGACTAGCCTCACCCCTGAAGCTACATACATTTTTCACTTACCACCTCAAAAATCACAGAGTTCTTTCAACTTAGAACTTTAAATGCTAAGTAAAAGCCCTTAAGATAATTTTCCCTTCCCCCCTCCCCCCCCCAAAAAAAAAAAAAAAAGAAATATACATTTGTCAGGGAAACTCAAAATTACTAAAAAGGAATTAAATTATTTTAGAAGTCTTCTAATTTGAATTAACATCTCAAATTTTACATGTAATCCAAAGAACAATGGCTTTTCTAAGCACAGGAAGAAGTTCACAACCATTCACTTCTGAATGTGTCTAAAATAACATTTCTAGCAAGTGTACATTATTTGAGTTGTACAGAACTGTGTAGAACAAAATCTGAGAACTAAAAAAAAAAAATCTATTCTTTATCGACTCATTTTTGGTGAAGAGATATAATGAAAAACATGATTTCTTCCCAATTTGTATTTTCTTGAAGTAATATATTAAGGAGTATGCTTGGCAACCTAGCAAACTCCCTATTACTCTACTTGAGGAACTTTCAGTAGGAAGCACCGTGCATTTGTCTACTACTCCACAGGGAGGAGGACGAGCCCAGCATGGCCAGCTACCCGGAACCATGTGGCAGTGCACCAGAGCGCAGGACGTGCCTGAGGCCCTGTCCAGTCTCAAGCGCCCTGCTGGCTGACAAGTCTGCCAAGAGCCATAGCTCTGAGCGCAGCCGGCCGGTCCGTGCGCACCCAGGAGCCAGGTGCTGCAGCACAGGCCTCAAGGCACACACTGTAAATTCAACCACCAGCCTGCATTCAGCCCTCTGGCACACAATTTACTCAGGCAGCCTGCTCAAAACCAAACAGGAATAAGCATAGAGTCTAACAATCCACACCAGCAAATGTCCAACTCTGGGACTCACAGATCTGCAAAGCTGTTTGAAAAAAGGCCAAATAATCTCCCAGGCAATTGTGATCGCAATTCCTTCAAGCAGTCCCACCACCACTAGGACGAGCTGAGGTGAAATGAGGCAGCCCACACCAGACCGGACAGGGGAGTTCTCCACTGTCTCCAGCTGGACGTGCAGCAGCACAGGAAGCACAGTGGGCAGCCAATGCTCCATGCAGGAGCCAGTCTCAGTTACCTGGGGCACACTCATGGCTCACCTCCACCACACCTTCCAGCATGAGGTTGTCATCCTTAGCACCATTCAGAAGAAAATGAAAGCCATTTAATTCAGTCGTACTGTCACCATCTTTCCGGCAGCTCGCTGCACATCCAATAGCAGCAATGATAAGTTTCCATTTTCACCTATTTCTAAGCGTAACGTGAAGGTGGCAGGCAACCGAAATCACCACAGATCATTCACAAAGCCTACCCACAGACTGACTTTATCATTTCCAGCCTTAAGCAATCAAGAAGTTTTAAGACCCAAACATGCACTGAAGTCCCAGGCAAATCGCACTCTGGAAGGAATGAGAACACCACCACCACAAAGGAAAGGAACATCACCTGAAATAAAATCTTATAGCATCATGTGCTACCTCATCCATTGTTATGCATAAGGAAATAATGACATTGTCTAGATTAATGGGGAGCACCACAGCAAACAGCAGTTCTTTCTCCACAGCACCATTATTCACAATAGGTGTTGTGTCATGGCACATCCATTCTTGAAAGCACAAGAAAAATTCAAGGGAAAGACACTAAACCATACAAAGCTGTTAAACTAAACATTGCAATTCCACCGAAGGCAAAAATATGGAGAGCAGCATTTCAATTAAAAAAAAAAAAGTTTTTCCCTGAGAACAGCCATGGAAACAAAGCTTTAAAAAGCAAAGATGCATTTACATTTTAAAAGCCCCACACAAAATGCTCCAGGAAACAATGCAGTGGGCTTAATTTACGTGCAGAAAGTGTCAAGCCTACACATCACTACCACCAGTTAAAAAACAGGATTTTTCAATCCTATCCGCAGAAAAGGCCATGCTATCGATGCTTCCACACACTGGGTTTAGAAAAGAAGTTACTGCTGACATCACGTAAGTTCTGAAAGTTAGAATATCTTTACAGAAATAAAAAAAAAAAAAAAAAATGGAGGAAATTTTGGTCCTTTACCTTACAGAAGTGAACATCCACTTTAAAATAGTAAGGTCGTAATTCTGGTCAGTATTCTCTATCATCATGTAGGTAGACAACTGTCCGAGTGAGTAACAACCCACTAAACAGAGGAAAACACCTCAAAGATTAAGGAACTTGATTCCTGAAGGGCTCCAGAGACTTAAGAGATGTTATAAGCAATGCAGACTTAAGGGAATCTTTTCCTTTTCCAGTTTGGGCATTAGACAGACTTACACAGATGACAGCTAAGAGACCTGAAGCAATCAGGTGGGGAACTATCCAACTGTTTTTGAGTCTTTATATCAAAAGCTTTGTTTCCTTAATTCCTAAATCCTTCGGAGAGGTTCTTACCATGCTTTGCTTCATTTTGTGTTTGAATAATACCATAAAACCCACACTTGCAACCGTTCCTATGAAGAAATTATCTTAAAAAAGCCACTCCTATACTATTTAGCATGTTTACTGAAGTTCTCAAAGACGTCTCGGTAACGTAACTGGAGACTGCTTTGACACCGTCCCTGCAATAAAACATACCCGCTAGAAGACAGGCAGCTGTCACACCATGGCCCTTCGGCAAACACACCACCAGTACACTACCCAGCCCTCCAGCACCGATAGCCATTATCACTTAAAACCAATGTTTGGTAAGTTTCACCAACAAATCGGGTCACTGTATCCAAATGTAACAGACACTTGGAGAAAAGGTGTTTCTTCAGAAGTGACATTTTCTTTCCCTAGGCAACCGGGTAATCAGTATAATTACAGAAAACTGCCAGACAACACTACCTCATGCACCACCTGCTTCGGGACATTAATTAATTTTGTCACGCTAATAGGCATATTCCCTCATTTGTTCCACCCATCAGATCCATCATACGAGCCTGGCAACCTTCTCTGCACCACCGTGGCTCACAAAAACAAGCACCCTCGTAAACAGGTGTACCCAGGAGCCACAGCAACTCCAGGACTGCACCTTAAAGCATTCCTCTCTAATAATTGTGTCCTGGTTCTGGTCATGTCCTTCCACGGGGCTGACAGGGGAACATGAATATAAAGTTGCCATATTTCTGATTTCTTTAGGTCTGCTTATTTTAGTAAGGGTAGAAGAAAAGGGAAAAATGTACGGCCTGCAAGCCCTGACTACAGTCTTTTAGAACATCTTTCTGCAGGATGGCTTCACAAAGTGTTCTAAAACCTCATATTGGAAACAAAAAATCCCCAGATTATTTAAAATTAAGCTTGAAATTTTAATATGTTTGTAAAGCACACGATCAATAAGAAATATCTAGTTGAAACACATGGGGTAACGCAGGCAAAGTGCAATCTTCTTCTGTCTTTTCAAAAACCTCTCCTTAGGCAGGTAGATACATAGTATGATTAAAAAAACACAAGCAAGCAGAACATTTTATACATCTCCAGTACAAGAAAGGTACAAGCTTGGTCCCCAGCAGGGATAAACAGAAAAATGACCACCAGACCTCTTACCGTGAAGATTTTCTACACGCACTGAAGGAACAGGACGAATTTATAACAAGAACAGCCACGTCCTCTTCACTTGTGGCTAGCTTCAGAGCAAAGGCTGAGTGCCATCCACAGGAACCATGACCAACCCCAGCACAAAGGGACTGCATTACCAGCCGCCTGTCTCCTGGTGCCCCACACAGCATCCGAACTTCTCTGCCTGACAGCCCAAATGATGGAGCTTAAACCACTACAGACCAGACATGGCAAACCTGAACACCTTGTTGCTCAGATGACCTGAAAAACAGGGCCACTTTTAGAGCCTGATGAGAGCCCTTACTGATTTGTCCAGCACTTTCTCCACTAACTAATTACCCAGAAAAATCTCTAGTTAAAGGGTGCAGATGAGCTAGATATCTTTATGTAAGCTAGATAAAGGCTGTAGATTGCAGGGAAATACATTTAAATCAGAGAGAAGTTTAATCAAACCTACAAGACACAACAACAGGAAAAATCACTTAAATGCCTGTAAGCAGCTAAACTATCAAGACTTTTTTACTCATTTGTTTCTGCACTCTCACGAGCATGACTTTCTCAAAGGTACTGTCCTGAGGGAGACTTGTCGCTACTCTTCACATTTACCACGAAAGATCCTCACTCCACTGCAGCGCACTGAGAACACCCTTTATGTACTCTCTCCTGTCAGGGAAACGTCACAGTAAGAGGCTTTTAACCTCAACACCACTCATGTCCCACCCTCCAGACCACAGCCAGGTTTTCCCGTGCAGCCTGGAGCAGGACCTGGCGGAGGAGCACTGGAGGAGCAGCATCTCCATTCTGCAAAGCCTCAAAGTCTTCCTGGGCAGTACTGCTGGTCCTCGCATCCTCCACAGCACTGGGAACAAGCGCATAGAGGGACCGAGAACAAGGTGGATGCTGACCGAATGTAGAGAGGCTCCTCCAGAGAAGACATGGTGACCAACTCCTACTTTCTTGAGGAGCTGCTAACCTTGGGCCCTCTCCTCAGTCAGTGACTTGTGTCTCATGGAAAATAGCACCTCTTTGAGGCTCCCACACAGCTGTCAATCTCGACTGAAGTGGGCCAGCACACCAACAAAACAAGTACAAGCCTCATGCATCACTTTTTCCTCTCCATTTCTTAAGAAAATAATCCAAAACAACAAGTATTAACATTGTCACTGATTCTCCTGAACCGGAACAGTACCCAAGAACTCTTAAGAGACCCTCTTCCTGTTGCAGTTTGCTGACTAGCAAGGACACCCAAAACCCCACAAACCATAGAACACAGCTAAAATTCACTGAGAGGTTTAAATGTTCAGAATAAAAGGGTTAAGACTTCAAGTCTACAGGGACACTAGAGAAAGAGGTTCAACATTGTCACAGAGAGTGGAAGTGTATGTCAAAACAAACTGCACGAGCCCTTTAAAGTTAGAGTAAAAGGACAAAGTAGTGTTGCTAAAAAGAGCCGCTTGTACATATGGGTCTTCTGAAAATACCTCTAGGGGGATTGCTTGCTATCATGTGCCTAAACATTGCATTACAAATATTTTGACGCTGAGTGACAGTAGCCAGTTTGCAAAACAAGGGGCAGTAAAATCGCACTGCTGACCTCCTAATGGCTCCTGTAACTCTGAAAGGACTGGCACTGCCACCTTGCAGGAGTTGTGGCCGGCAGAGCTCCCCAAAACCACAAGGGAGCTCGAAGGAGAGCTGAGGCAGAGCGGAATGTCTTCAGAAAGGGCTCCGGTCCCTGCCTCGAGGGCAGCTTTTCTCCGTCCTTTCAAAAAGGACAAGATTTAACACCTATAGGTAAAAAAAGGAAACCACTTGCTGGCACGACACAACTGCTGGATTTCCTGAGACATCCTGCACGGCATAGCTCCTTCCACCACGTCCTGTCGGTGTGGTGCTAGGGAGCGCTTTCTATTCCTTTTCTCTTTCCAAGGAGAAGGGTTGCCTTCTCTTCGGGGGGCCGGAAAGCACCAACAACCCCCACACCACCACCGCACTCACCTCACACATCGCCACCACCACGCGCCAACATCCCCCACACCGCCACCACCACACAGGGGCCCCCGCTCAGCCCACCCCACCGCCCCGAGCTCCGTGCCGTGCCGGGGCGGTGTGGCGGCTCTCACCCAGCAGCGCCCGGAGGTGCTTGAGGCGGGTCAGCACGTCCCGCTTGGGGTCCAGCGCCTTCTGCGTGCACTTCCTGGCGTCGGCGTGGCCCTTCCTGGAGAACATGGCGGGGACCGGGGCCGACACCCCTCAGAGCCGGGGGCAAGCGGGCACCGCGCGGCAGGCAGGCGAGGGCCGCACGGCTCGTACAGCGCCGCTGCGGCTAGGCGTGCCGTGCCGGGCCGGGCCGTGCCGGGCCGGGCCGGGGCGGGGCGGGGCGGGGCGGGGCGGGGCGGGGAGGGACTGCCCACCGCCCGCCCCCCGCCCCGCTGCGCAGCCGCCGACGCGCCTGGGGGGAGGGGGGGCACTACAACTCCCGGCGTACCGCGCGGCGGGCGGCTGGACGCGGGGCACGACGGGAGGTGGAAGTGCCGCAGCGTGACGTCATCGTGACGTCATGCTCGCTGTTGGGGGGGGCGTGGGTAGCGGGTACGTCAGGTCGTGGGCGTGTGACGGGGAGTCTGGGTGCTCCTGCTCTCCTGGGTTCTATCCCCGTAACGGCTGCGCACCAAAACCGCTTTGTTTTTCCTTAGAATCAGACCCGGAGGGGCTCAGGTGAAACTCCTCAGAGTCCTTCGGTAAAATCCTGGGCAGAAAAGCCAGCTTTAGTAAATTCAAGGAAAGGGTCACGTCCTAACAAAGAGCACTGTGATTCAGACGCAGAAATCTTACCTGTTATGTCTGTAATATACAATCGATGTTTGTTCATTGTCTTTGTCTGAGATAAGAAGCTGTGAAGCGCCTGGCTGGACATTATGCCCCTTCCCCCCTTCTTTTCTATAAATTGTTAAACTGTTTTGGCAACATGCTGGGCCGACATGACCAAAGACGGAAAAAGGAGTTGAGCCACAATGCAGAGGAAGACTACGGCCTTCATCTCCACGATCACCAGAGAGACTGACATGACCCCCTACCAACAGTGTGCGCAGTTGCAGAACATATCTGGACGTGTTCACCAGGCTATAAAAGGGGACTCTGGAGGGGGGGGGTGTGCGCAGCATTGGCAGAGCAGAGACTCCCTGGCCGCCCAGCACTGTTTTGCTTGCTGGCTGCTTACTCAATAAACTTATTTGTATGATTGAAGCAATGCTCTCTGAAATTAATTGAGAGGTAACTTATAACAATGTTTAGCAAAAAATAAACTCACTCATCCCAACTGTTCACAAATTGTTTCCCACACGTGACTCACTGTAAATGAACAGAATGTCACAGGAGCATCACAGCGGCTGCACGTCAGCTGGACAGCCTAGATGTGGCCGTGGCACAGCCCCGTTGTGTCTGTGGCATGGCCTGGTTGTGGCAGTGGCATGCTGGCACCCCGCAGCCAGCGGGCCCAGTGGCGTCCTGCTGCTCTTGAAGAATTCACTGCCTTGGGCATTGGGAAGGGGGACTGTGCTGGCTGGCGCTCAGCATTTTTCTAACAAAACTTTTAACAAAACAAAATAATTTTTGTGACAGAAAAAAAAAGTTTGAAAGCATGACCTTGCCATCAGAAAAAGAGAATGTGTTATTGTCTGGGAGTATATTGTTTTGGAGCCAAAACAATAGTTTACAGTTTATAAGTTTACAGTAATTCATGGTGCATGTTCTTCCCATTCACAGTTTGTTACACAATGTCTCATTCTAGAAAAGCTATAAATCTCCAAAAATTTTCTAAAATTATTTGTCATGTGTTGCAAGTTGAGTATCTGCAGCTTCCAGAGAAGAGTGAGGTCATTCCAGTTCTTCCCTTCCACTGCCGCAAATTAATATGTGCAGTTAGCTAAAAAAGCACAGAGCTAAAATATTGGCTTGCTTTTTCCTTTCTTTTTTTTTCTTTCTCTCTCTCTCTCTTTTTTTTTTTTTTTTCTTTTTACTTTAATTGACTTAGAACAACAAGAGCTTTCAGTTTGTCTCTTCTGGCAATCTCTGATCTTTCCATGTTTTTGTCTTTTTCTGCTTTGTTAAAACAACAACAACAAAACTGCTTTTGGAGATAAAACTACTGCGATTATTTGGTTGCTCTAACGTCTTATAACATTTGTGATAACTAAGTAAGCATTTTGGTGCCTAGCACCTAACTGCAGAGCTTCGTGCATTCGCTGATTTAAAGTTTGCCAGGAATTCCTCTGCCGAGAAGCTCCACGGAATATAGATTTCATGACTTGAATCACAGTGCTCCAGGACAATGCTCTTTCTCTCCCTCTTAGAAGCTGGAAAATGTGGTCATGTGAAGAACTCAGTGATTCAGCACAGTTTAACATTTGCATAATTAGTGTTTTTTTTTTGTTTGTTTGTTTTTTTTTTGTTTTTGTTTTTGTTTTTAATTGTATGCTTTAATCACAGAATCAATGTTATTTGAACATGTCGGAAAGGGAAACAGTCCTGAGTAACGATGCAACCTCGATGCGAGTATAATCGTCCTCCTTTATTGCATGTTCTCACAGCGTATATATAGGCAACTAACTACAGCATGCGCCGATAACAACTTATAATTGGTCTAGCTTCTCTGTGCACTTGTCTCTAGCTTGTTTCCTCATTATCTCTAATACAAGGACGTGGGAAACAGCACAAAGCCACCTGCGAATTCCTTTCCCTCAATTCCCCCTTTTTATTTACAACCAATCAAATGCTTTCTATATATTTTTCTATCAAGCACTGCAAACATTACAATAAGCAACAGGGTGAAAATCACATGCAAAATTACGATTGTAAACTAGCGTGCCTACTAGAATCTACATCAGTCAACAAGCCACTAAGCACTAGGGATGGTGCTTCGCCGCGATGCTACTTCTCATTCACACAGCACAATCACACACTCACACAAAGAGGCCTCTTTCACTTTTCATTCATACCACAAGAAAATATCACTTAAGATAATTTGTCTGCGGCTTCAGGAGGTCCTTGTCTACTCCCGTGGTGAGCGGCTGAGAGTGGAGACCCCTCTGAGGAAAATGCTCGGGGTGCACCTAGGGGTGTCCGTTCCACAGTCGATCCCACAGCCGAGCAGAGCTGCTCCTGGCACAAGGAACAATGCTATTATAGTTTTGTATAATTACACCAAAGTGATGCATTGCGATAAGGAGCAAGTGTGACATTGACAATTTGTTTCATGGTTTGGTTTTTGGCCATGTAATTGAACCTTACACATGATGTGGCTGTTATACTTCCCAGGATATCTAATTCCTGTGGCTCTAGGAGTGCTCGCAGCACGTAGACAGTCCAGTCTTTGTTATCTGCCAGGATCCCCACCAGACGTGTCATAAACAGGTCATTAGCACTAGCCAGGGACAGGCACATTGCTTCTTGTCCTGTCATGTTGGCGAGGCTGACCCCAATGTTGCGGCATGGTTGGCTGGAGACCCAGGGCTGGCAATAACCGATGACAGTGGCGATTGTGAGGAGGAGGCCAACCATGGCCTTACCCCTGTGCTGGTACCCATCTCGGTCCGTGACCTGTGGAGACACAAGCATACCCTCGACCCCAAGTTATTAGAGGCTGGGGTCCCTCCCAAAGACCTGTATTTAAATTTTTTACCATCACTAAGGCCTGCTCTGATTCTGGCACCCGTGACAGTGCGGAATTCATACTTTTGTAATGTTTTACTATGGGTGGTACCTCTTTGTGAGGATAGGGTAATGCTAGGTGATTCATTATGTAAAATGCCTTTCCCAACCTGTTCTGTGGTGTTTCCTGGGTGTCTCTCCCTTTTTATTTTATTTTATTCTTTTTTTTTTTATTACTTTTTTTTTTCATTTTTTTCCTATTTTTTCTTTTTTTCCTATCTTATTTCCTTTTTTTTCTTTTTATTTTTTTTTTTATTTTTTTCTTTCCTTTTTTTCTATTACTTTCCTTTTTCCTTTTTTTTCTTTTTTTCTCCTTTTTTTCTTTCCATATTTTTCTTTTTTTCTTTTCCTATTTTTTTTCCCTTTTTCTTTTTTCCTTCTTTTTTTCCTTATTCTTTTTTTTATATTCTTTTCTTTTTTTCTTTTTTTATTTTATTTTCCTTCATTTTTTCTCCTTTTTTTTTCTATTTTTTATTTTTTCATTTTTTTTGGTCTTTTATTTTTTCTCTCTCCCCCTTTTTATTTTATTTCTCTTTTTTCTTTTTTTTCCTATTTTTTTCTATTTTCCTTTTTTCTTTTTTTTCTTTCTTTCCTTATTTTTCTTTATTTCTTACTTTTCTCTTTTTTTCCTATTTTTTCCGTTTTCTTTTTCTTTCTTTTTTTCCTTCTTTTTTCCTTCTTTTTTTCTTTTTTTTTCTTTTTTTTTCCTTTTTTTTCTTTTTTATTTCTTTTTCTTTCCTTTTCTTTCTTTCTTTCCTTATTTTTCTCCTTTTTAAAATTTCTTTTCTTTCCTTTTCTTTTTTTTCCTCTCCTTTTTTCCTTTTTTTTTGTTTTTTTTTTTTTTTTTTTGTTTGTTTGTTTTAGAAACAAACATAAGAAGTTATCACGGATCTGGAGTAGGAAGTTTGAAGCCTTGGCCGAGCTGCCGTCGGCAGCGCCAGCAGACAGACTGGTGGGCTGAGGGGGGGGGGGGGGCGGCCCGGAGGTGGGGGGTAGCAACAGCGGCAGAGCCGCTCGGTTCGGCGGACGCAGCGGAGCGAAGCAGAGGGGGAGGCTCGGGGCCGGGCCGGGGTGGGGGGTGGTGGCGGGGGGGCAGCAGCAGCGGCGGAGCCGAGGGCGGAGGTCGGTACCCCTCCCCTCCCTCTCCTGTGGGCAGTGCAGGTCATCCCCCCTGGGCGTCCTGGGGTGTTACTTCCGCAAGCGGCTCAGATCTCTGCTTTGACCTGGCCCCGCCAACTTCTGTCTTTTCCGCGCCCGATGGTGGGTCCGGCGGGACTTCCGCATGATTGAGAGGGGCATCCCCAGAGTTCTCGCCCGCAATGCGCGTTAAAAGTCAGCAACAGTTCTGCAAGGGCTGCCGCTCCTAGTGTTGACATCTGGGCCGCGGCGCAGGCAACCTCCTTCTCCACCTCCATAGCCTTTAGTGTCTCTAATACCGTTCGTCACAACTCACAGACAGTTTTCACTTCCTTTTCATCTTTTGAATCCCCCGTTATAGTCCTTTCCCACATGGTATTCCCGAACTCCCGCCATTCCGTAACAGGGAACAGCAAGGCAGTCTCTCTAAAATGTCCCCATCGTTGTCCCAACTTGATCAATTTGATCAGTTTCTTTCCCATTGTCTTGATACCTCTCTTAGAGAGTATTCCAGCGAGCAACAATGCCACAGCCCCCACTTCGATGGCTGTGCTTCCCCTGAGAGGTAGGGAGCGACCCTGACCCGTATCTGCCAAGCAGCACCCTCTCAGCCGTTTATTTTCCCAGTCCCCCTCCTCTAGCTGCTTACCGCAGTCTCGGAGAACTCAGTCGAGCTGGACTATCTGGCACGTAACCATCCTCTGCTACCAGATGTCGGAAACGGACCGGAGTAACGATGCAGCCTCGATGCGAGTATAATCGTCCTCCTTTATTGCAGGTTCTCACAGAGTATATATAGGCAACTAACTACAGCATGCGCTGATAACAACTTATAATTGGTCTAGCTTCTCCATGCACTTGTCTCTAGCTTGTTTCCTCATTATTTCTAATACAAGGACGTGGGAAACAGCACAAAGCCACCTGCGAATTCCTTTCCCACATGAACCCAGTCCTTGTTCATCAGTGAACTGAAGAGATGAAAATGTGCTTCTAATGCTGTGTGTAGATGGTAGGAGGTAAATTCACTATGGGCATGAAATTTGTATTTGGAGGTTGGAGGCTGGTTCTGGTGAGTAGACACATTGAGATATCCAGCCAACAGCAACCAGTGGAGGTTTGGAGTCCACCTTTTGGTGTCCAGCAGTGTTGAAAAGCCTCGTGCAATACATGTGTACCAAATTCAAACTGGCTCCTGTTACAGTTAAAATGTTAATATGCTTATTGTTTGAATGAGTCAGATCTGATCTCTCTATTACTAGGGGTTCTTCTGAGATTTAAAAAAATAAGCCAATTGGTAAAGGGGCAAGCATTGACACTATTCACTGTACTCAGTGAAAATTTTCACTATGAAAAAAATTTAAAGCTCCCAGAAATTAAGACAGTTCCATATGGGGTGTGATAAGAGGCTTTGCTCCTCAGAAGTTTCTTCTCCTAATTTTTGGAGTGAATATTACTTGGAACTACAAGCTAATAACATGTTTTACAATTGGAACAAGATTTTTTTCCCATTTATTTTTGATCCATCTTTGCATTTGCTAAGTCATCACAATACAAAACTGAATGATAAGCCTTGGATGATCTAACATTTCCTTCCGCATGTCATGTCCCAGTCAAAATCTAATGAGTGCAATGTTTTTGGTGCGTGTAATTGCATTGCTACATGTTGGCTAATCTTCATGAACTAAAATTCCTTTGTCTTTTATTAAGAACAAGCAGACGGTATAACATGGAGGTGAAAGTACATTAAATAATTTCTCCTCTGAGTTTTAGGTAAGCAAATACATCTAAATAAATACATACTTTTAGGAACTCAAGTTTATATGCAACTGACTTTTTACCTATCATGAAATACAACTTCTCAAATGATTTGTTTATGACTTAATGTAGCGTAATGGAAAACAGAAATCACAATAAACTTGCAGCAATGATTTCAGCTTGTGTAGGGGAACCATTGTGAAATCCTATGACTTGTGTTTTCTAACAATGTGACAACAGTAATTTCCCAGAAAGTCTGATGATGCATTTCTGAAAGCTGATGCTTAAGGTAGATTAATTTCCCAAAAAAGATTTGCTCGTTCAGCTTTCAGGATCTGAAGTAAAATCTATATAAAGCAGTCACATAAGGAAGGAAGCAAACAAAGAGACAAAGCAGTAAACACTTATCACAGAATTACATTTAAATGATCACAGCACAATGTGATGTGCTTAGTGAGCTGAACTTCAGACATAAGCACAGAGGCAATGGGAGTGGGTTCATCACTCACTGAGGTAAATCTCTCTTGTTTAGCTCCCCAAGCCTTTTTAGCTGCGTGCACATGCAGGTAACATTCATGCCGGCTGTAGTTAGTTATATCCGTATGGAAGGTTGTAGCAAAAACAAGACAAAAGAGAAAAGGATAACCTGGAAAGTAATGTCACTGCTGTGTGTACCCTGAGCTGTGCAGCTCTGGCCCCCTTTCTGTCTGGTGCTGTGGGTAGAGGTGGCAGCGTGGCTTCCAGGATCCCAGTACTTTTGATCCCAGGGCTCTAACACTTGCTTTTAACTTTGCCAGGCTCCCACCCAAGGGCTCCAGATTTCCAAGGGAGCTGCCTCCCTCAGGATGCCCTTCCACTGTTAGCATTCAGATGCTCCTGTGGGTGGGGAAGGCAGAAAATGGCTTCTTTGGCCTTGGACAGGGCTCAGGAATGTGCAGTGCCAGCTGGCCTGGGAGCAGGAAGGTGGCAGGGCAAGGGAAGTGTGCTCTGCCTGGACAGATGTGGCCTCTGCCAAATGGACACGATCTGCTGAGCACGGCTGGTGGCGAGTCTTACAAACCCCAGATAACCTGTGTTCACCAGGGGCTTTGATTTTAACGGATGAAAGCGCTGAGGACTATGAGCTATGGGCCTGCAAACCACGATCTCGAGGGCAAGCGTATTTTCTAAATTTCATGTCAGAAGGATCACACAAATCATATTCTGATGTTCAAAGAGCAGGGATTTACCCTAACATACAACAAGAGGTATGGAACAGAACTGTGGTCAAAACAATGAAAAGCCATGACACGGCTCATTTGCTTTGGTCTTTAGACTGCAGTGGAACAGGAGGAGCAGGAGGCAACGGCATTTCTGCACTGCCAACAGGCGAAGCCGTGTTGGTCATGGTTCGCTGGAAGCTGTTTGCTGTTCCCTGCCTGCAGTAGGTCGAGGGGCTGATGCTGTGAACAAACTGCTGCTTTCTGCCGCCTGCACTGAAACACGAAGCGCAGCCACCTGGGCTTCACCAGACTTGATGAACTGGCACGGCTACTTTTCCTGTTCAGTCTGAAATTTTAATGACAGAGATTAAATTACGAAACTTCTCCACTTACTTGCATCAATACAACACTTCATAATGATCCCAGAAAAAAGGGTAGGGGAAAAGTAAGAGAAACTAGCCTCCTAAATAACGTATGGGTGAGATAATGATTTCCGCAGCACAAGATACCATTACTGATTACCTGTCCTTTGGACCAAATGCTTCAAATGGTGTTTATAAAGTGCCTCCCTTCTACCTGGGCAGGACTGGGCTCACTGAAAACAAGGGTCTGCAAAAAATGGAGTTACTGTGGGTTAGCTAGGAGGATGCACTACAGAAATAAGCCCAAACTGCCTTCAGGGGCTGGCATGACAGTATGAGGCCAGGGGACCACCTGGACAGGGCACAGGATCCGGCCCTGGCCCTTGTTGGAGCCCAGCTTCCTGCAGACGCTGGAAGCAGCTGAGTGAAGCACACACACAGCTGGGTGTTCAGCCCTGGGAATCCATCAGTAAAAGCAAAAGCAGCCCCTGGATGCAGAGCAGTTTGGGGAAACAGGCACACAAGTAGAGCTGGGCACAAATTGCCCCCTGCTCCTGCTCAGGAAGAGCTGGCTTTTATGGAAGAAGAGAAAAGTAGGAAAAAATAAAAAATAATAAAAAAGAGAGATGGAACTGAAGGGGGGTATTAACAAGGGTTTTTCTATTCAAAACTCCTGAATTTAATCAATTCTAACAAGAATTCTTTTGGAAAGCTCCTAACCACTGCAGCACAAGGCATCAAAATGGCTTTCATACAGTAAAAGCAAGGGGCAGGACAAAACAACTGTCAGAAAAAGCCATCAGATTCCCTTCTGCCCTGTGTACAGAGGGATAAACAAGAATTTATGGGTGCAAAAAAATCTAAAATAGAAGGAACATGAATTGCATGTCCCTTGATACCTTCCAAAAGGAAATAGCCCAGAGAATGAGAAAACTGTAAAAATATTTCCCCACTAAGGAGAATGCAGGCTGTGCTTGCAAACAACTGAACTGTGTGAAGAAGTTTGGGGCAGGCTGTGGAAGCCCTTTTTGTGCTGAGGTGTTGCTGCTTAACTTGAAACCAGAATAAGAAAGCAGAGATGCTTTACGCAATAAAAGCAGGAAAAGAGCTGCCTTGCTTCCCTTCTCCAAGTGCCACAGTGCAGGGCTGAAGCAACACTTCCCCATCTCCCAGAATATGTCATCAACATGGTTTTAAGTATCAGAGAGGTGCAGACAGTGAGGCTTGGAGAAATAATTCTGGTCCTAAGGAAAAATGCACACGAGACAAGTCATAGGGCTCATTTCGACAGTGCAAGTTGCAGATGAAGTATTCTACCAGCTGAAATGAGATTCTTCTTTTTTCTATTGTTCTCTGCTCAGCTTGCTTTGTTTTGGGTTCTGTCTTACTGTGTATACCCTAAGCTCCCTTTCTTTGACTAAACAGTGTGTTCATACTGTTGTTTTCGCTCACCTTGCCACTCCAAGAAACAATAAATGAGGAAGGAAACAGTTGCCTAGGATGACCGTAAGCTGAGCTTTGTTAACATTGAGTGACCACACAGATTGCCTCAAACCTGAGCACAGTTTATAGCATTGAAACAGACTTTAAATAATGGCTATATGTTAAATTTTCTTTCTGTAAGTGAGGCCTTGAGTTCTTTAGTACAAAAGAAAGAGAGCAAAATTAAGAAATGAAATCAAGATAAAACAGAAAAACACAAAGCAACTGCTGGCCACTAGTGTTACCGAGATTGTTCCTTCTTTTATTTTTTTTTGCAAACAAATCACTGCAGAGAGCAGTGCAGTAATTATAGCCTTCAGAAATGGTTCAGGTTTTTCCCAATAGACAAGCATGACAAAAAATAATAAAAAATATTTTTTACTAACACAGCTGGTGTTCAGATGAAATTATGTGGTTAGCTTTGAAACAGTATTAAAAGAGAAATTTTAATTAACCTGTACCATGGAGTTAGAAGATAATATCTGATGCATATAACAGGCATACAGACAAAATATGATAAAATAATTATTTGCAATTAGATATATGCATTACAGACAATGTTGTAATTAAAATGTACTTAATGTCACAGGAGGTCCATTATTATCAAAATTGTAGAAGGATTGTGGAAACAATGTGTGATGACTATACTTCCCTCTGGGAAAAAAAAATCCTCAAAATCTACCAAGAGCCCAAAGTGTTTCCTACAGCACTTCTGTTTTGGGTGCTGGTGCAGTTGAATAGCTGCACCCCTCCAGCACAGTGCCACCAGACCATTGCTGCTCCCAGAGCACTACAGTAGATGGGGTGGGTGCTGCCTGCTGTAGCCCCCAGTCCTGCTGCGATGCCCAGCAGCATCCAGGGGCCCAGAGGAGTTCCAGGTGCCAGATGCTCCCACCAGGCCCGGTATATTGGTGCTAACGAAGGGCTTGGCAAGCCTCTCCCTCTGATTAACGTTGTCTCATGCAGAGCCACCATTTGGGGGCTACTTCCTACTTCTTGGGCTGACTCTGAGCTTTTCTCATGGCCACTGTTTGGATTTGTGCCCTTGTGAAATTCCTCTTGAAGCAATGGAGTCTTTGCCCAAATGAGAAAGGGAACCTAGGCTCGTTCCCAGGTGTGCAGTTATCAAGTGGCACATCACTCTAGGACAGACAGATAGTGGCATTCAACCGTGATGAAATTAATGTTTCTTTATGGAAATACTTACTTTGTCACGTCATAAATATTAAGCAAAATTGCTGCAAAAGGTATTGAACTGAAGGAATAGCTTGAGGGGAATGCCCCCCACCCCCCAGTTTATAATCTGCTGCTTCTTTATCTCTCGTAGGCTTCTCCGCTTCCCAGTTTTCAAAAGAACAAAGAGAATGTGCCAAAGCTGCTTTGGGATTTCAAGGAAAAATAATGAGAATTCATTGCTAATTAGGGCTCCAATTAATATATATATATATTTATATATATATATATTTGCAGGGACACTGTTAATGAACTTGTAAATTACAGCTGCAGACTTGCATCCCTATCGAGATCACTGCTGTTTGATTCAGTTTGGATCAATGAAAGCAGCAAGTGGAGGATGCATACGTATGGGCTGCAGCCACCACTTGGCCCCCACAGCGGAGTCAAACAGCCCCTGCTGCTGCGGGCTGCCTCGTCTGCATTTTGGGCTCAGTGGGGGTATGCATGGCATACCAATGATTGTGGTGTACGTTGCAAAATTGCCTACAGAAGCTTGGTGCTGCTGGAGGAGTCTCCCTGCTCTGCAGCAGTGCATTGTGGCTTCCAACAGCTGCAGACAAAGTGGGATATGCTCCAGCTCCCAGACCAGGCATTCCTGCCAGGGGATAGACAGAAAAGTAATAATTTCAGGGAAAAATCACTTTATTTTTGTACAGTTGCAAGTTCAGGTAGGAACCAACCAAAGCCAAGGTGAGCTCTGAGACAAAACCTTCACCCAGCATAGCAGATGCTTGTGTGAGCCTTCATCCTTTATTTTCCTTCATCCCCCTTTGCCAGGGAAACATCACAGGGTGCCTTGTCCCAGCCCCTACTCTCCACTTTCCATCATAGGAGAGCATTTTCTCCTGGGAGAACAGCACTGAACGTTGGAGGGCAATTAGCAGTGGGTCTGAAACACATCTGAAACCTGATCAGAGGCTTTCTAGCCACAAGTGGCAAAACACGGGTAAGTTCCATGTTAATTGAACACATTTCCCTCTAAACTAACACTGAATAGAAGCACACAGAGGTTGGCATTGGCAGGCAGCCCTGGAGATGCCCCCTCCAAGCCCTGCTGCAGCCCACGCATGGAGAAGGTTGCCCAGGACCATGCCTGGCTGCATTTTGGGTGTCTCCGAGGCTGAAGGTTCCACAGCCTCTCTGCACAACCAATGCCAGTATTTGGCCCCTGTAAAGAAGTTTGTTCATGTGGTTAACTGGAAATTCCCATACTTGTCTAGGCATTTTCCTCTCTCCCAGGGTCTGAAGAAAGCCACAATGATGGAAAGAAAGGAAAGAGAAGAATATTCCAGGCTCCTGGGTAAGTGCCTCTCCCAAAATCAAACACAGCTAAACCATCAAGGGATCAAAGTGAGCAAGGACAGTGCTAACCCCTGCCCTCGCTGAGGCAGTATGTGCAGAGCAAGGGCATGAATTGCAGTGTGAGCACAGGGAGAAGAGGAAACGTTTCATCTCTGCTCCAGAGCCCAGAATTAACTTTTATTGTTCCCCCCAGCTGTGGAGATTTTGTTTCTGGTAGCGTAGCACAGCTGATAACATATGTAATGGAGTCATTCAGGGACATCTCTGAATACTTTTCCCACACATAGAAATACACCTGAAATTTTCAAAGATAGTATGCTCATTAGCCAATTTAAAAAGAAAAGAGGGAGAAAAAGGGAGCAAAGCTTATGAAGTTCAAAGACTGCATAGGAAATGGACAGGAAAGTACACATACATATAAAATGGTGTTGACATTTCTGAAATAAGATATATGTTTTATCTATACTATACCAAACCCCTTTAAGATAATGTGATGCTGTGTAATAGCTGTAGATTTAGACACTACATCAGCTTTAAACAATTTTCTAGAGAAAAAGCACAATTCTTACCAATAATATTAGTCTAGTACTTGACAAATTATTAGCATACACTTCCTAGCTATGCCTAATATAGGAAAAACTGCTTGCTGGGGAGAAGGCCTTATTTCACTCTACCAGATTCACCTGCTCTTTATGCTAAGCAGGGGAGGAGGCAGAGTCTTTTAAAGCATAGAGTGAGCAGCAATGATGAGCCTCAGTTGCTTTGATGAGTGCCAGCTGGGGCCCCCGTGGGCCTGGTGGCTCCATTTAGGCCCAGGCCTCTAGCTACTGGTTTGGGCTGTGCTGTGGCAGCTCTTCTGATGTCCTCACTCTTCCTTCTGAATGAAGCTGAGACCTGCGCTGAAGGTTGCATCTTGATCCTTGTCCTGCAGCTGTACCTGCTGCTTACACCCCAAACCTCATCAACAGCCTCAGGTAGGGATAAGGGTGGGCTATAGCTCTGTTTGGGAACTGGGGGCTGGGCCCAGGGGTGGATGCTGTGGTTGCCCTCTACTCCTGCAGACAGCCCCTGGCCTGGCAAAGTCACAAACCTCACAGAATAGTCTAGGTTGGAAGAGACCTCCAAGATCACTGAGTCTAATCTCTGACCTAATGCTAACAAGTCCTCCACTAAACCATATCCCTAAGCTCTACATCTAAACGTCTTTTAAAGACCTCCAGGGATGGTGACACAACCACTTCCCTGGGCAGCCTATTCCAGTGACTAACAACCCGTTCAGTAAAGAAGTTCTTCCTAATATCCAACCTAAACCTCCCCTGGCCAACTTTAGCCCGTTCCCCCTCGTCCTGTCACCAGGCACGTGGGAGAATAGACCAACCCCCACCTCACTACAGCCTCCTTTCAGGCACCTGTAGAGTGCAATAAGGTCACCCCTGAGCCTCCTCTTCTCCAGGCTAAACAGTCCCAGCTCCCTCAGCCGCTCCTCGTAAGCCTTGTTCTCCAGACCCTGCACCAGCTTCGTAGCCCTTCTCTGGACTCGCTCAAGCACCTCCATGTCCTTCTTGTAGCGAGGGGCCCAAAACTGAACGCAGTACTCGAGGTGCGGCCTCACCAGAGCCAAGTACAGGGGGACAATCACTTCCCTGGACCTGCTGGCCACGCTGTTTCTTATGCAAGCCAGGATGCTGCTGGCCTTCTTGGCCACCTGAGCACACTGCTGGCTCATATTCAGCCAACTGTCAACCACTACTCCCAGGTCCTTCTCTGCCAGCAGCTTTCTAACCACACATCTCCCAGCCTGTAGCTCTGTTTGGGGTTGTTGTGCCCCAGGTGCAGGACCCGGCACTTGGCCTTGTTGAACTTCATACCGTTGGCCTCGGCCCATCGGTCCAGCCTATCTAGATCCTCCTGCAGAGCCTTCCTACCCTCGAGCAGATCGACACATGCACCTAACTTGGTGTCATCTGCAAACCTCGATGGGATGTGGGGACTGTGCTTGCACCCTAGGCTTCACATGAGCAAACCATCCCTTGTGGTGTGTGCTGGCAGGGGAGACTGGGAGAGAGACATGCTCTGAAGGGTCCTGAAGCACCCCAGAACAGTAGAGAAGTCCAGGCTAGCTGGAGGAGGTGGTCAAAGCTTCTTAGGAGCCCTTCTGAGGAAGAGCTGTGTTAGTGCTTAAAAGTGGCTCCTGAATGCATGCATTTGTGTCCCCCAGTGTGAGCTGTTCCCATCTGCAGAGCTCTGGGTGAAGGTGAAATATGGGGTTAGAAAGTAGAGAGCAATTGATTAAGAATGAACGTGTTGGCAACACTCATTGCTTAATACGTGCTACATTTGCGATGTACTGTGCCTGTGCTGTGCTTAGGCCTCCAGATAACAGGAGCCCCTGGGACCCCAAGAACCAGATCAAACCAACCTTATGGTTTGGATTGTGACCAAGGGCTCAGAGATAAGGAGGACTGTTCATAAAAGGACAAGATAAAGAATGTCAAACATGCAAAGCCTTGAGATAACAGGAGCCCCTCAGACCCTGAGAACTGGACCAAACCAACCTTATGGCCCAGATTGTGACCAAGGGCTCAGAGAGCATGCACAAGGAGACAAGGTGAAAAGTTCAACCCTGATGAAGACATCTTACTTCATCCTCATGACCCTCAGTGCCCACCACCAGAAGGCACTGCGCAAGTGCAGATGGGAGGAGTTTATGGAAATGACTTATTGGAGCTAATTTTAATACCAAGTGGGGATAGGTTATGCATATGTATAGGCATACTGGGAAACTTCATGCGTATGTAACTCTTTACTGCATATAACCAAAGCAAGTTGCCGCATTAGGGTGTGCACAAATTCGGTGGGACTACCCTCACTGCCGCCCAGTGCTGAATAAACATACCTACTTTACAGTCTTACTGATTGTGGAGCTGGTTTTCTGCGAGTCAAAGGCTAGCCTGTAGCTTGTGCCAATGGGTCTGAGCGCATGTTATGAGGGTGTTTTCCTTCTCGTCTTGCAGCTGGAAAGGTACAGATAGATCCCTTCGGCACCCACTTGGCATCAGCAGTGGTGCTACTGGCATGTCCTTGTCTTGGTCTGGAAGCAACGCACCGTGAGGTCTTTCTGGGGTATTGATAAAACAATTACCTGTCTTGGAGTTTGCCCTTTTCTTGTGGGGATCCAAATGAAGCAGAGTGCCCTGGTGAAAGGCATCCTCAGATGGGCAATGAGATTGCCTGAGTTCCCCAGAGTCCTTTGCCCTGATGCACTTGTTTCTAGGATTACCTAACCAATCTTTGCCAATCTCTGGCAAAGTTTAGCAGTATGAGAAAGTTATTTCCTAATTCTGGGTGCTGGGGTGCACCTGCAGGCATGCTCTCAGCTAGTAACGCTGAAAAAGGATACTAGGAGCCCTGACTTAGTGAGTCTGTGTAATTCTTGTTTAAGGAGATGGCTACCTTGGCGGAAGTGGTGAACCTGCTCCCTCTTGCAGGGCATTTTGACTTCCTGGGTGTTGATCTTAAGTGCAAAGGTAAAAGAAAGCAAACAAAAAAAAGGCACCAAGCCAAAAATCCTTCTGCTGGGAAGTGTCTTTCAAGATGCCTGGGAACAAAATCTGGCAGGAGAATTTTTTGTGTATGCTGGTAAGTAGTCCTTGCAGAATGTGAGCACAATCACAGGGCTGGAGGCAGTGCCCCAGCCCCTCAGCAGCTGGTGCTGGTATCTGCTGCGTGGGAGGAAGGGATTTCAGCATACCTGGTAATTAATGGGTAGAGGAAGGAGGATCTAGGTTTTCATGACAACCATAAAACAACCAAGTGTAAATTAAACTCTGCTAGGAAATGAAATTCAAGGAGCAGAAATAGTTTCCTTGGCAAGCTGAGAATAATGCTGGCAGCACTCAGACTGGTTGCTAAGTGAGAGGGCAGAGCAAGGAAAGGATATCAGTAGCTGTGATTATCATTGCTACCTTAACAAATGTATGCATTCAAGGTAATACCATTATGCTTCTAAAACTGTGAAGCTCCACACTGTATTCTTTGTACGTACCCCAAGTAAGGGAATTGAGGGTCCATAAAGTCTTGGTATGCATGTTAGAAATAATCTGTCCATGGTCAAAACATATCTGTTTATTCCTGTTGGTCACCAGGAGGGTTTTTTCCTCCTATAAATATGCAGGGATTTTTTATTATTTTTTTTTTTTTTTTTTCATGGTTCAAATGGTTGGTTGCATGTCTTTTGGTAATAGCAGCATATGGTTGGAAAGGGAAAACTTGTAAAGAACAGCTAATTGCTGGGTTCTCAGGTGGTGTAAGTCACAACTTCAATTAATCTGTCCCCTTACATTGAGCATGTGGGACCTGGTCCAACTTCCCTGGACATGGAGGCAGAGTTTTGCTCTGGGCCAGGTGGACACAGGCTCAAGCCTGTGCAAAGGGCCTGCTGGAGGAAACTGAGCAAAGAAATGGGAATGACTGTATTTTGGTTCCAGTCCTAAATCATTAACCTTTGGCTTGATTACATTTGTCTTCATAAAATGTTAAAGTCTATGGCTGGAAAAGTACTACATGAGTGAGTAGTTACAGAAAATGTTTTTGCCACAAGTAATGCAAACTGCCAGCCATGTTAGGTTTTCTGTGCATCTTCTTGGACTAATGTGAATGTCGTGTCATCGTAAGAAACCAAGACATAACAGAAATGCTTTAACAGTTAAAGTTGCTGACTAAATTAAGTGGACTGCTGTTTTAGGGGCAGATAGTCCTTTTGGTAGGCATGACAGGGCAGAGATCCCTTAACACAGTATTGCAAAGCATAGCTCTCCTTACAAAGGGATGTTGAAGGTGTAGGTCCCACTGAGCTGGGTGACTCATGCTTTGCAATCCAATCTGGGAGTAAAAATAAGTTTTATCTCATATTTATCTCATATCCTTGTGGAAGCTTGTCTGTCCCAAGGTGCAGTGCAATCCCTTGAGGATAGAGTTCTGCATATGTTATTTCTTAAATGTAGTTCCTGCGTTACCAGACTCCAGCACAAACCCTCTCTTCCTGCTTGCTCTTCATCCCATTAGTGGATTTCCCTTTTTCCCATTGAGGCTTGCTCTTTCATAAGCTTTCAAGCTATTGTGGAGAAGTTTGCCCAAAAAGATAGATGATTCTTAAACATACCTCTCTACTTAAGAGGATCTTTGCATAAATACAACACAGGAATTGCCATCTGTTCATGACTTTCACTTGCATCATGAACCAGGAATATTATTTCAGCCAAATGGTTACATCTTTGCTGCTTATGTTCTAGGATGAGCTGCAAAGATGGAATGGCAAGCAGATGCAGCAGTCTGCATGTGGAGCCCCTCTGATTTTTTGGGGGGACTATTGCATTTAATCCCAGGATTAAGCTGTCTAAAGGTTGGTGTTACAATGCCAGTAAGTATTGCCATGGCAGAAAGGTGATCTAAGGGCCTCTGGATGATAAATTTGTGGCTGAGGAACAGAATGAATTAGCACCTCTAGGCTGGGTGCATTTCAGAGCACTGGTCGTATTAATGAGGGTGTGGAAACTCACACAGGATGGCTTTGTGTGTGTTAATTAATCTCCTGCTGCTGTGGGTTTACTCAGCTCATGGCTCTGAGATGCTGTGCCCCCTGGCTTCTGACTGTGCAAAAAGCTCACTGGTAGTTCTTAGGGCTGTTGTAGGATCTGATGACGACAAGTCAACTGAGGTATCTTAATTGCCCTGGAGGAACCAGATTCCCAATGACAGACCACAGGACAGATGTAGGCTGTGTTGAAGTTAATAGAGGTAAACATCCAGCACAGAGTTCTTAGGTTACTTGTAAAATAAATTAAGCCAAGCAAAAACTGCTACTTAAGTACATAAAAATTCTCACTCTACCTCTAGTTTCAAGCCCTTAAAATGGCTCCATCACATGGTATCAGGGCATTGCGCTGAGTGCAGCAATTTCTTGAAATCTGGGAACTGGGTGCCAGAAAATCTCTAGGAATGAATTGGGAGTGTTCAGGCTTCATCCATCAGCAGCAAGGGGTTCCATGAAATCAGAGCTCACTTCCTGTAGCCTGATGTTGCCCAGGTACAGGACAAATTGAAACGTGCCTGTTACATTTGTGCATACTTGCAGAGCTTGGCAGGAGCCCTAGTATTCAGGCTGCTCCTCAACATTGAGCCATTTGCTTACTGTGGGTCCTCACTGCAACATCAAATATATATATATATGTATATATATATAAATACTGTATGAGGAAGTTGGGAAAAAAAAATGATTTTTTTTGAGTTTGGTCAGGTGCTGTTCTTATATCTGATGTGTACACTATCCTGAGGTCTCACTTCAGCATGTGTTTAAGTGTTGTCTGTGACAGTTTGACTTCAACATGCAACCAAGTACTTTGTGTTTGTGCCTCACTAACAGCAGCTAGCTGGTTGTTGGACACCAGTGTACCAACATTTAGATGTGTCTCTTTAAAACAAAATAACCTTCCCGGAAATGGACAAAGACAGACTACTTTGCTTATGTAGTATCAACAGGAGCATCTTGCCAAAAGAAAAAAAAAAAAAAAAGAAAGAAAAATCCTGAACTTATTCTAAGTTAAAATATCAAAACATGTATATTCTGCTAAATTCTGGTATTATAGAGGGGACTTGGAAATTCTGCTACTTTTAAGGAGGAACTAGATTAAATCTACATAGAGTAGGTTTTTGCGTGCTATTGAGACTGCATTTAATGGTGTTCAATGATTAACTTTATCACAGAATGAATAAACACATTAACTTCTCAGATACCAAAAAGTATTGGGCTTAACTGAAAAAGTAATTTTTCACTTTTGCTGTTTTTTCAAAAGGAAAGCTTTCAACCACTTAGAGTATTTCATTTTTAAAAACTGAATAATAGACCTTCAAGAGTTAAGAAGCCCCAGCTGAATATCTTCCTAGTTTTTTTTTTTTTGTGTGTGTGTGTGTGAGATTTTCCATTAAAAAAAACAAGAGCATGCACTTTGTTTTAAAATATTTTTAGCTGTATATCTGTGCAAGGGTCTGCCTTGGGAAGCAGAGTTCTGGGGAGGGAATGGAGTAACAGCTGTTATTTTTTTATTTTTTTTTTATTTTTTTACCAGTTATAAAAGCAGTCCTTCAGCTTTTGCTATGGCCCTGGGTGACCTGGCTTGGGTGCTCCTTGGTCCAGTTCAGCCTTCAAGCTTCTGCCTCCTGTTTCTGCCTCGGCTCTTCCATGCTGCAGGGGCAGCTTCTGCCTGCTCCTGTGCTCCCAGCAGGACCTCATCTCCCTGGGGCAGAGAAAATGGGAAATGGTTAACTCATGTGGAGAGCCTGCAAAATCAGTTCTCTGCTCAGTCACTTGTACAGCCAGAAAGGCTTCAAATTTTGTTTGTAGTGTAAAAGACTCTTAACTGCCTGCTTTAGTCCATACCGTTGCAGTACACTGTAATTTGAATTACTGTTTGGTTTTCTGTGCTACAGTTGCTGACAGCTCCATACAGAATCCTGGTTTTAATGTTCATTTCAATATTTAATTACTCTGTAATATCACAATAATTACTGTGTATTTACAGAGGAATTGCATGGCTGTCTGTACTCTGTAAACCAGTGTTGACCTCATCTGCAAACAAATAATTATGCAGCAAACATACCTGTTTAACTTAAACAGTTATTAGCAGAGAATCAGGAGAAATGTAGAAAGTGCTGTTGATTCTTTCATAATGCCATGTACAAAATTCTTTAGTTCCTTGATTTCTTTTACTGACAGAACATTAGATGATACAAACTGGTACCAGGAAAAATATTTCTATAGCGTTAAATGCTGATAGAGCTACCTCTGAAGGCACCATATAAATACGCAGTGCTTCCTAGCCCTTTATTTCTACAGCTGGCGATCAAGCAAATGGAAACATTTCCAAACAACTTCATGTGTGCTCTGGTTGTGTCTCTGCATTTGGGGGCCTGTTCTAGGAATTTGGAGGAAAACCACAAGGTGGCAATGTGCACAAGGAAATAAAGCCACCCAGATCTGCCTTGAAGCCACAGCACTTAAAGATGGAATTAATCAGCCTCGAGATCTAACAGAGCTCCTGTGTTACAGGTAGGATTTCAAGCATCTTTTCCACTTTAGAAGGATTTTAACTAAGAGTATATGTAATGGCAAATATCTCTGTACTGCTTTGTTTCATGCTGGTGGATATCTGCAGTAAATGTTTTTTTCTTTCCTTTAGGTTCAGATGCTCCCCAGTGAGTACTGGGGAAAATGTTTTATTGTCACCAGTCCCCTGCCTGGTCATCTGTCCTGGTGCACCTGTCCATGCTCCAAGTGTGGGGATGCTGAGCACCTTCTTGACCCACTGACACCTTTCCCATCCCTTCCTTGCTTTGGGTTATCCTGAGCTGCGGGAGCAGCCTGTGCCTGGCTCTGACTTCTGCACCCATCGAGTGGAATGCTGAGAAGGGATGGGCAAAATAGTGCTTGGGCTGGTTTGAGGAAACCTGGCTTCCCTGTCAGTGTGTCTCTGAGGTGAGGGGTCAGACCTCTGTGTCTTGATGCAGGACTGAGAAACAGAGCAAAACCTACCCTGCTTTGGCTTGTTGGAAGATGTATGTGAGCTGCAGGGAATTCTGAAATCAAAGCTCAGTGATCACCTTCCTCATAGGAATGTTTTTTCTTAAGGAAATATGATGCTCAATGTCCCTGTTGCCAGGTCCTTCAAAGCAGGCCTGTTTTGTACTCAGCCCTGTTATGTACCCAGTCCCTGAGGGAAGGCGCGTACTTCTCTTCCTGCTTTCTTTTTGGAAGTCAGCTCATCCACCTGCAGCACAGAGAGCAAAATCAGTAGGATTTAACTTTTGCATACATGCTTCTTGAGGTGCAAGCTGAGGCATTAAGGTGTGTTGGTGGGATGTGATTTGGTCTGGTGCAATCTGGCACAACAAGTGCAGTGAGTTACTGTTTGCTGATCCGGGGGCTTCGTGCTCCCTGTCTCCATAGCTCTGCCTGGAGGAGCCCTGTCGGGAAGCTGGCTGTACCCGCTGCCCTCCAACAGCAGGTGGCATCGTGGCAGAGTGCCCTGGAGGGAGCTCAGCTTTGGGACTTTCTGGGCATGGTTCCATGCAATAATATCTTTTCCCACCAGTTGTGACAGATCTAAACTTCACTTCACATTGGAAGCTTAAAAAGGAACTGTTTAAAAACCAATCCCTTTTCTAGCTTGTTTGCAAACCAGCTATCCCCAAAATACCAGTGTAAGGCTTCCAAATAGCCAGCTGGCTGAGGAGAGCATGGGAGCATGTCATTGCTCTGAACCTGGTAAGGACCTGGGGCTTTACCAAATAGACTTCATGTCAGAGTTGCATCATTAAGTAGCAGGAAACAAGCAGAGTGTGAAGGCAGTAATACACCCTGGCTGTATGGAGAGCAGGACCAAATGCCTCTGCAGCACAGAAGCATGTTTTTTTGATAGCATTGATAGCATCTCTTTGGCCATCCAGCACTATCTGCCTTCTCTGGGGGTTCCTACCCCATAAAGGTCCTGCAGACATCATGTTGGGGATGCAGCTGCACCACTGCCACCAACTTCCAAAAAGGCATGTAAGGCCACCATTAATCCACAAGGAACCACTCACAAAGCAGCTCTGGATTCTCAAGTCTTGATTCCCCAGGCACCTGCCCTGCTGTGGAGATCTGGCAGCATGAGGCAAGATGTGAGCAGGACCAGGGCATGCTGCTGCAGTGTTGGGCTCATGGCAGCAGAACAGGCAACTGAGGCCATCCTGCTGAACCCCAGGCTACCCCTTGCTCTTATCTTTCCTTTCCCAGATTTTCTGGCTATGTTTTTCAAAATGCCTATTTTATTTTGCTGTTTGAGCTCTTTTGCATGTGGTTGGAGAGCTTCAAAAAAGCATAGCAGTGTCCTTGCAAAAGAATTTACATTTTTGCCGTGAAAAGTCTGCCTTTTAAATCTGTCTCTTAAGATAGTGTTAGTAAAGAGCTCTGCTCAGCACAGCTCCTTGGTAGGAATAGATCAACAGGAGGCAAAGTTGCACACTACCCAATGCATCCATGAGATTTACCCACTTGATTTTAGACAACTGGGTTGTTTTTCTGTGGATTTACAAGGGTTCAGTTCAGCACAGAAACAAACAGTGAAGATGTTCACTTACATTCATCTGTATCCTGCAGGATAGTAAAGCAGGCTTCAACAGCCCAGATGATTTTGAAATGAATTGCAGAGCTGGGTGGGGAAGTCAGTGGCTCTTTTCTAAAGAATAGAGCCCTTAGTGTCTGTGCTGCAACACTATTCCCCTTTTGTCTATCTGTCTTTAGCTCTTTGTTATGTCAACATCTGTAGGTTTGAGTAAATAGCATAAGGGGAGAATGCATATTGTACTCCTGTTAAAGGAGCGGGGCTGGGTGGGGGCCAGATGACTGTATGAACTGTGCTGTCTCTGTAAAGCAAGGAGGTCTGGAGTAAATGCATACATAGGACTTCCACAGACCCTAATTTTATGATGAATTATATTGCTTAGTACTTCATTGACTACATCCTTGCCTTGTGCAAACCAGTATAGCCCTTGTGTCAGTCCTTTTGGATGTGTTGGTCCACTGGAGCCAAGTACCTGATGCTTACCTAGCTTCTCTGAAATGTTCATGTCTTCTTTTGTCAGCTCTCTCCAGAAGTTTTTAACTATGCTGGTTCTTAATTATTTAAAACTCTTTTATTTGAATAATTGTGCAAATGTTAGAGCACATTTTATCAAGGACTTTAAAATCCTGCTCTGCTTGCAGCTAATGCTGCCACCTCTCCATCCTCCCCCCAGCCAGTTCCAAGGAAAATGGGCAGAGCTGAAGTCCCAAAGCTAAGGAATTCTGCTATTTTTGTGAAAATACATTTGAGGGAGCGAGGGACGTGGCTAGCAATGGCTGAAGGAAAGGCTGCTGTGTGAGTTTAGTTTTTGCAAGACCTCAGATGTGGTGTGAGAGATTGAGATGCTCACTAGCTCAGGCTTACAGAGCAGCTAAATGTCATCCGGCTCCAGGAGGCATTCAGCATGAGCACGGTACCTTCACCATATGATTTGCTGTGAATGGGGAGCAGCTCGATGGTGCTGAAATCAATCCACTAGTGGTTCCATGCACAGGAAACCAATTAATGAGTAGGTCTTATCTGTTTCAGTGCAACCTCAGAGCATGCTTTTCAAAGGAAACACAAGGTCACAAAAAATATTTGCCAAGTAAATATTGTGAACTATTAACTGGGCTGTAAGAGTAGATTTTGGAAGATGAGGTCCACCTTCTCCATTTAGCTGTTATTGCTCCCTTTGACCAGAGCCATGATATTAACATCTGGGAGTTGACAAAATGCTGGACTTCTCAGATAGGCAACTTGCCTTACACACTGAAGGGCCTGTCTGACCAAGTAGTGTATGTGGGCTAATCTTCCCTCTCACTGGGTGAGATGGCTCAGGGATCTCTGTGCTGGCCTGCCATGCCATCTAGCCTCATGCAAAGTGCATACACTTATTCCGAAGTAGTTCCACATCATGAGAACATGGATCTGTTCAGATAAGAGATGATGCAAGCCCACTGAAATGGTGTGGAGCAAAATTAGGATCTGGGCAGAAGCAATGTGATGTAGAAATATTCTTTCTACTGATGGGGCCTCTGCTGAGTCTTCCAATTTGATGTGTGGTAATGCTGGGTGTGAGTTGGCTTGTGCTGCGCAGGCTTGGCACCCTGGCTAGCGGTGGCTTAAGCTCCTGGAAGTAGGAGATGAGCTCTGTGCCTCTAGCTTTCCTCAGTTGCTTGCCTCTTCCAAGTCCTGGGCTAAACAAGCTGTCTCATATGGATGCACTTTTGTCCCATTTGAAGTTATCTGGATGTAAGCTTGTGCTTAATGTTTGAAATGTTTATGTATTTTGCTGGATAGAAACAGGTCTAAGAACACTTCAATTTACACATGTGGTGTTGACTTGTAGCCTTAAATCGTGTATAGCAGGAAGAAATCCCAAGAGGGGCAGTTTTCTTTCGTGACAACATTGCTGTGGTGCTAACAGCTAAGGGAATGGGTGTTGGTGTTTGGGAGATGTATTTGTACAAGTAAATATGCACGTTTCAGTATTTGCTGAGAACTTAATTATGTTTGATAGCTAATTTAATTTTGTTGTATTTTGACGTTTTTACTTTAATATGCTAGAAAAGAGAGTTCATGAGGGATGGGCTTTCCTTCATTTTGAAAGCAGCCTCTACCTGTCTCTTGTTCTTCCATATTCAGAAATGCTCTTTGAAGGTCTGCTAACCATTCTTTTGGTTGCAATCAATTTCTTTCTCCTCTGGAAGCTTGTCAGTAAATTTTGTTTCCATTGAGCAAAAGGGGAAGACTTTTAAAAGCACAGAGGACTGTAAGGAACCTAATTTCACTGTAAGGTTGGGTGCCTAATTGCCCTTTGTGCCATTAAAAATATGTCTCCATATGTGTTTTGTGTTGTTTGTGGGCTCTTCCCTCCTCACACGGGCAAAAATAAATTGATCAATGTTTGTTACAAAGTTATGAACAAACGTCTCTGGTCTCATTGATGTCAGCCTAGTGTGTTCTTGCTAACAAAATGAGTTGCGAAGTCAGCAGGAGGCTAGCAAGAACACAGAGCGTGGGTTTTGTTTGCATAGCACACAGGGCTGGCCGCTGCTTAAATAACAAACCATCCATCTATGCTCCTACAGATCTGACGGTGGTGATTTTTTATTTTTATTTTTTATTTTTTTTGCATCAGGAGTTGTTGTTTGACTAAAGGGTTATTTGCTGCCTTACTGAGGGAAAACAGTGATGTAAATGTGGTGGTGCTGCACACTGTTTTCCAGTAGACCCGCAGAGGCATGAGCTGTCACAGCCTGGGTCTGAGTGTGCTGCTGGCTGCCCTGGGTCCTGCACCAGCAGCTGTGGGACCAGGCTTGGGACAAGGTGGTTTGGTCACAGCTCCAACAGGACATGCTCGTGGGCTCTCCACAGAACCACCCCAAAACCAAACCCTGTGTCTGGGAGTGTTGTCCAAATGCTTCTTGAACTCCAGCAGCTCAGGGCCGTGCCCACTGCCCTGGGGAGCCTGTCCCAGTGCCCAACCACCTCTGGGTGCAGAACCTTTGCCTAACCCCCACCTTGACCCTCCACTGCCCCTGCTCCTTGCTGTCCCCTCAGGTCCTGTCGCTGTCCCCAGAGAGCAGAGCTCAGCGCCTGCCCCTCTGCTCCCCCTCTGAGGGAGCTGCAGGCCGCCATGAGGCCTCCCCTCAGCCTGCTCTGCTCTGGGCTGAATACACCCAGAGACATCAGCTGATCCTCATACATTTTGCCCAGTGGACCCTTGGCCACCCGTGTAGCCCTCCTTTGGATGCTACCTGATAGTTTCTTATATTGTGGTGTCCCAACCTGTACACACCTGTGTATAGACCAAGGCTTGTCCTGGTCAGATGCTCTGGCTGAGGCCTCATACCAAAGATTGCTAAAGCCAATTCTGGTCTCTGCAGCAGCCTGTTGCTCATCCAGCAGGACTGCTGCTTGGTGCAACACCTGTTATCAATTCTGCTTTATTTAAACTTGTAGCAATATGTTGTGTTTTTTTTAAAGTCCTTTCCTGCTGTTCCAGGTGCTCTCACCTCCCTGCCTGTTTTGAAGCAAAATACATTTGGAGGATGAGAAGATGGCTTGCTGGCTATTCTTCATCTTGCATTTGCTTACAATTCATTTGCGATGAGCAACTTATCTACTGTACTCTTACAGCTTCTAGCTTTTTCCTGCCAAATTTTGACCATTAAGACTTGTAGTATTGACTGTCTTGGATTTTGCTTCACTTATGTTCAACATTTAAAGGTTATTTTTAACATATGTAAACAAATATACACTGTATAAAAATGACAAGGAACTGTGATTATCACTTCTTCCCACCTTTTCCTCCATTTTTCTAGTTTCTGCTCTAACAGCAGGAACCAAAAATGTGCAAAATAAAAAAGATATTTTTTAATTTATAGGAGTTCTTAAAAAGCTCCTTTAGGTTCAGATTAAACTCTACTGCAGGTTCAAGGGAAAATTTAAGAAAATCAATTTTCCCAGGCTGAAAGAGCAAAACCACTGCAGTTTATATAGTGTTCTTTGTTACTTGAATCAATACCTCTGTTCCCATGAATGGCTGAATAATCACTTTCTTACATAATGTTGGTACACAGACTTATCTCCTCCAGACTTTGTTGTTGAACCTGCAGCAAAATATTTTTGATCATTAACAGTTTCTTGCTCTTATCCTTGTTTTATTTTTTCCTGTATCGGAGTCTTGCTCAGAGCTTGAAATGTGGCAATTATTCCCTGCTGTGGCGCTGGCATGAAATACAAAACTATTTTTCAAATTAATGTCTTTCCAAGAAATCATAAGAAAGGTCATGCATAACAGTAGCTAAATGCAACTTTATTAGTTGCTTTGGCTGTGAATATTTTCAAATTGTCTGTTAATCACTAATGTTGGCAGGAGACATACCTATCCTGTAAATATCTTTCAGAAGAAACAGCTTGGATAACAATGCACTTAAGGAAGAGCTGGTTTCTCCTGCTGCCCATCCTGAAGGGTGGGTTCCTTTTTTTTTGCTGTGTGGCTGCAGTGCTGTGACGAGCCCCAGTCCCTTCTGCAGGAGTGAGGGGGATGTTGGAGCAGGGGCTACTGCTCTGCCACGGCATGGGCATGTAGCTATCTGTTTGTGATGGCAGGACACCTCTAGTAGGAGGTTTTCTATTGTCTTTAATGTATCTACTGTTTCCTAATTGTAGCATTGCAAATGTCTTTGCAAGGATATGATCTCTTCAGGAAGGAGGCAGGACATGCCTTGGAAAGGGTGACTAAAAACAAAAGACTTTTTCCTGTTTTGTTTCAGTAACTTATGGTTATTACAGCTTTATATTTTAAGCATCACCTTTTCCACTTACAAACAGTTGCATTATTAATAAGATATTTTTGACTGATAGTAACCTTGGCAGTAGTTGTCAAGGCTAATAGCCTGACATTTCAGATCACCCACAACTAATCAGCTGAGCATGGCAACACATTTGAGAAAGCCATTATGGATGCATGGCCACAGCACAGGGTGTTGCGGCAGCACTGATGGCCAACCTGCAAAGTGCCTGATTTTCCTCTGCTGCGTGGGCACATGGCAGAAAATAACTTTTGAGGGGCTTGGGAGCAATCCAGGCATGAGCGTGTGCTTGTGTGCTTGTGCTTGTGGAAAGTTCACTACAGCACTGGTGAGCAGAGCTGCCTCTTCCAGCTACTGGGAGAGGCTTTCTCCATCTCCTCAGTGGCTCTCATAGGGGTACCTGCCGTGGGGGCTCCTGAGCACCATCCTGAGTGACCTTTGGCAGGGGTCTCTGCAGCTGTCAGCCTTTTGGAAGCTCAGGGAAGCCCGAAGAGGCCAGCAGTTGTACCCAACCTCCAATATGTGGGCCTGGGAGCCCCCCAAAAAAAGAGAAAACAGGAAGAAATTGCTTTGCCTGGCTTCTTTGGTGCTGGGAAGGCAGAGGTGCTCAGGATATTAAAGTGCTGGGTCATGCTTAGTGCTGAGGAGATGGCATTTTGCTCAGGTGTGGGTCAGGCTTGCAGTCAGGCCAAGGGGGAATGAGCTTGGTGCTCTTTAGAAGCCACCTGAGCAGCCTCTGGTCCTGGGCTGAGGCCCAGCCTCTGTCAGGGCAGGCAGCTGCCTCCAGCTGCCTCAGGCACTTCTCCATTCAGTGGCATGTGGCTTGACTCCTGAAGAACCAATGGGGATGAATGTGAAAGCCCACTGTGCATAGTGAGGCAAAAAGCTGTCAGAAATCCAAGATTTAGGCAAGAGCTAGGTGTGGAGACTGGGTCTTAGCCCTAGTACTTGGCTTGTCCCCATCTAGGTCTCCAGCTTTGTCTGGGATGGAGATGATGGCAAGTTCTTGTTCTGCAAAATTCTCTGAGATGTGCAAGAAGCTGATTTAAGTGGAAATGTGAAGTGGGCTATAGTGTGGAGTCCGTGTTGTGTGTTGGTTCCTCCAGTGCACACTTAAAGATAATGTGTTTTCATGGACACAGTTCAGTGTATTAAAAAAACAAGTTTCCACATGGTTACAGCACCTTGGAGTAAATGATGAATGCTAGGACTCTTTCTCCTATTCAGAAACAGTGAAAAGCAGTTTAATATGGCTGACACTTCTGTAACTGAACATTGATGCCAGGCTGAGACCCTTAAAGAAAAGCTGTTTGCAAGCAAACCTTATGTCATGCTTTGCTTGCATTCTTATTGTTAAGAATGTTTCAGTGGGATCTTTATTTTAGCTTGGGTTTTGTGAAGCTCAGGGTGTAATGCTCCTTGTGTCCCTGGGTGCGTTGTCCAAATAGCTGAAGCTTGGAAGAAAATGCTGATTTTCTTGACTTCCGTGACGCTGGCTCATGATGCCAGTTGGGATGTTCCAGCCTGCTGGGGCTAATTAGACATCATTGTCTGAGCACAAACCCAGGGTCTCTTCAGACAAGCGCTTTAACTCCCAGTCCTGTCCATTCTCAGCTGTGCTCTCAGTGCAATCCAGCTCACTTTGCTCACTGGCAATTAAACTTTCTCTGCGTGTAGGTTAGTTTAATATTAGACTTAACCTAGCAGATATAAAAAGTTTTGTTCATATAACTACCATGATTTAAAAAGTAAAGAAATCAGCAGGTCTGTTTTGCATCATGTTGGCCATGAGTGGTTAAAAAAAAGTTGATTGACTTGAATGTGGAGGGCACAGTACAACAATATTTACCTGACTGTAGGGTGCAAAGAAACAAGTGATCCAAAGCTGTTGGTTTTGCCCTCAGAAAGACATGCTCATTCCAGAGCAGACTGACATCTGGGTTTTCTCAGAAAGGTTTGTAATCTCAAATATTGGTTGAGATATAGTTCCCAAGACCAAACAGGCTTAGAAGAAGAAAATGCCCTAGCTGTCTCCATATTGTTCTGGGCTGTTACAGGTTGAAAGCTAACCCTGCTTAGATGCTAAAAGACTTGCTCTGTGGTAAGTGAAGTGATGTTTAAATATTGTGTAATCTGAATTATTGGTGCCACTTCACTGGGCTTTGTTTCCCTTTGCTCTTCAGTGTATCACTGATTTGCTCGCTTTGAGGTTGCATTTCATTGCATTTCTATCCCTCTGTCTGCCTGTATCATTAACTAGCTCTGAGCCTGCAAGAATCTGGACCAGTGCATGCACGTATCTGTGTACTGCTTGTTCTTACTTTTTCCTCAGATATTTATAGAAACACAGTTCTGTTGTGTCAATGTAAAGGTTTCTGCAGGTCAGCCAAAGGACGTTGCATCTGAAGGAATGCAACTAGCAGGTCTGTGTGACACCGTTAGCTCCGTGATTACCTGTCTTTCTAGGAGAATCCTGTGTTTTGCAAATAGGAACAAAGCATGCTGTATGGAATAGGGTGGGAGGGAGGGGAAGGAGGGAAAAGGGTAGTATTTGAGAAATGGTATATTAGGGCATAACCTGAAATGACATGTACCAGCAGGAAGTGAGATGAATACTAAATTACACTTTTCACACACAGATTATGCTTTTCCAACCTGAACTAACAAAGTTTGCATAAACCCAGAGACCCAAATATGTCCCCTGCCCCTCTTGTGTGGTGACTACGGTTTGGGTCTGCTCTCTGGACACATCCAGTTTGCCTCCAGCCCCGCTGCTGCTCCCTGCTCCCACACCAGGCTTCTTTTACTAATGGAAACACATATTTCTTTTCTATCCTTTGACAACTGCTTGGGTTGGGGGGGAAGAATAAAGAGAAAATATGAACTAAGCATCTGTGTTTTCTGGGATTTTTCCTCATTGGCTTAATTGCAATAACATTTATATCACATAATATAGTCCACCAAGGTTGTAATTTTCCTATCATCTAAATTGCAGGCTGAAAAGTGTGTTAGGAAAGAACTGTAGAGAATGAATTGCTGCTTTCAGAATGACTACTGTTAACTGACAATGTGACCGGCAAATGATTACCAAAGACAGGATGTTTTTGTGTATGTTAGTGAACTGTAGCATGGTGTTTCTAAATGTGTCTCAGCACACACTGAATAATACATTTTAACTAAAAGAAATCATCTCCTTCAAACATGTACCTATATTTCTTATAGGTGCTTATAAATAATAACAAAAAAGAAAAGGGGACAGATTCAATATGCCTAATTCTGTATCTGTGTATTACTAAAGGAGATATAATTAAAGGGATTTTTGAATTTAATTTCTGATATTGTTTGTGAATGTTTTGATGTCCCTGTGAGACCCATCAACTTCACGTGTTTCTAACCAGCTGTGCTTTCCCAGGACTCATGTTGTGCATTGCTCCTGCAGCATGGAAGTGGTTGGAGCTGTGCAAGATGCAGAAAAGCCCAGTCCTCCCGAGGGATGTATGCAAAGAGGAATGTATATTGTAGTCAGTGTGATGGGTTCAAGTAAGGGGACAGCAGTTGCCTAGCCTGCTGCGTTTTTCCCTAAAACCTGTTTTCCAAATTTAGGTCCTTTGTGAGATCCCAGTGCTTCAACTCTGAGCTCTGAAATGTTTGCCTCAGCACAAGTAAGAAGGACAAGGAATGCTGCCTAAGCTTTTTTTTTTTTTTTTTTTTTTTTTTTTTTTCCAATTTTCTTCTACTTAGCTTATTTATGTTCAAATACATATGGAAGTCAAAATGATAGCAATTCAAATGGCTTTAAAAACAAATTAAGA
The DNA here is from genome assembly GCF_011077185.1 of Oxyura jamaicensis. Lineage (NCBI taxonomy): Eukaryota > Metazoa > Chordata > Aves > Anseriformes > Anatidae > Oxyura > Oxyura jamaicensis. Next base: position 655,853 of record NC_048895.1, read on the forward strand.
AGTCTCAAAATTTACCCATGGTCTATGTTTACAGAAAAATGTTTCTATGGATTTAAGTTTCGGGGTGGGGTTGGGAGGTTTGGGTTTTTACTTGTACCCACTCGTAGAGGCTTTTTGTTTATTCCATTACTAAAACTACAAATGCTGTAAAGCTGGCTTTAATAAAGACAAATTCAGAGAGCAGCCCATGGCTGTGCTGATTTTCAAGTTCATGTTCTCTGGTCCTGGAGGATTTGTCTGGATCCCGTTTGGTTGTTGCTCCTGTCCCTTCCCCTTTAATTTTGTTTTTGCACCTAGACCCTGCAATGCCTTGGTGTTTTGGTTCAGCCCATCCATATCTAATGTTAATAGGAGGGGAGCTTCACTGCTGAATGAATGGAAGCACTGTATGAACAGGGAGAACAAAAGCAGACTGTTTCGTTCCTGTACGCTCCGATTTGCTTTCAGGCTTTTCTGGTTCAGTCAACTGCAATGTGTTGTTGGACACTTTAACATGCATTAAAGTGCCTGGCACATCAAACACCCTGAAAGTCCTGAGGAATAGATTTGAGATGTTGCAGCATGCATATTCACAGTGCCTTGCGTTCTGGCTTGGCAGAAAGCATCATGGCACATTATTTCTCATGGTAATGCAGGATGCACAAGTTCATAATGAGCAGTAAATGACCAGTTAATTTAATACAATGGATGGCTTTGATGTATCAGAAATATTTTAATTATTTTTTTTAAAAAAAAAACACCAGTGTGGTCATGTTCAAAATGAATGCAAGCAGCCTGTGAAATTGCCAATTTAATTAGTGGGTACTGCAAGGATTCAAAAACTGCTAAATTACCTTGTCTTCTTATTGAATAGCCCTACTCCGTATGTATATGTATGTATATCTCCATCTTGCTTCCAAGCCTAGTTTTAGCTTTTGGGGGAAAAAAAATCTGGTATTTGAGAGTGGTTGTGATTTTTTTTGTGTTGTTGTTGTTTGTTTGTGTGTTTTTGTTTTTGCATAGTGAGGGTGTTTTTTTTTTTTCTTTTTGCATAGTATTCCACAGCACCATCAGGGTTTATTTTTTTCTAAAGATATCAAAAGGTTATTTTAGTAAAATGCATATGGTGGCCTCCTTGCTCATGCTCTGTTTGGTCTCTGAATTACAGTTTAGTAAATATTTCTTACAGCACATTTTAAGCCCTTTTTACCAGACACAGGTTAAAGGAATTAGATGTGGTGAGAATAAAGCCTTCTGCATATTTATGATGCCAAAAGAAACTGCCCTAAAAGGCTTTTGATTATTTAAGTCTTAATTTTTTTTTCTTGTACAACTCCTTGCTGGAAGAAAATATTAGTGCATCGGCATCTCTGAGGCCTTGAAGTACTGAAGCACCAGGTGAAGAAAGCAATTTCATGGTTCATGCCACCATTAATGTCTTGTTGTAATCTTCGGAGAGCAAGTCCCTTCTGTTTAAGTTTGGGATAATGAAGAATTTAACTTTTCGGTTCTGTCAAATTAGTCATCAGAGTGAAAATGGGGACCTGCTTCCCTTTTGGTTATGTGGAGATTGCCTGCGCGGACACATAAGTGAGCATTACAGGTGATTCTTTCTCCACGTGGAGGTAGAGAGGTTCCATTTATTGCCATCAAATGCATTAAGCTGGAAGTCAAAGCCCTTAGCTTTTTGCTTGCTGCTAGTCTGGACCAGAAGACAATCAAACCATAAGGGTCATTTTCTGCATGAGCTAACCTTTTCCTCTCTTATGGTTTGAAGCCTTTGTTGACAATGAGATGCTCAGTGGGAACATTAAATTAACACTTCATATTCGTGGCTGTAAATTTACTGGCAAGCTGAGGAAAAGTCAGGGAAAACAAACACTCCATCATTTCTGCTTCATTTAGCTGCTGAATGGGGACACTCTCACCTGCAGAGAAAAGAGGTCAGGGCAAACAAGGATAATTTTAATCTGACTCTCAGCCTAGTCTTTAGTAGCGGTGGATTGTGTTGCTTTCTGTGCAGAAAGTAAAGGTGAGAGTGAGGTGAGAGCAAGAAAATGGATAAGTACTGTGTGAAATGCTTGAGAGACCTTGTCGCGGGCAGGAAGGGATGGATTGTTGTACTGGTTACTACGGAAACTAGCTGGCTAAATACTATTAATTTTGCAAACTACAGAATCAGTTTGCTCTCAGATAATAGTTGCAGCAAGGTTTCCTTGTGTAAGCCAGAAGATAGCAGTGAATTTCACGGCTGAAGGTTTAAAAACCAAGATGCTTTCCTTCACAACGAGATAACGATGTCCGATGGTGACTTCATCTTCCCAAGTCATGTGTTACATGTCGCCTGTCACTTCCCCAGGTCACAGTCACTATTGCGATGGCTTTCAGGTGCGGATGGGCAAATAATGCTCGTTTCTGTTGTAGTGCTGAGTAATATGACAGCATTTGGTTGTCACCACCCGTCAATGTGTGTGACATCAGTGCCCACGTTCCCAAAAGTCTCGGGGTGCCTTAAAACTAGCTGTGCAAGGCTTTTTGCATTACTCCATTAGTGTCATTTGTGAGTGGTATAAATTCTATGAAAAGGGGAAACATTAATTTTGGAAAGATGCTTGGAGATCAGAGTAAGACAAATACCGAATGCTTGACCTACAGCACTTGTATTTGCTTGCTTCTAAATGTCTGTATCTCTGTCAAAAATGTTACGGAAAGGCTGTAGATATTTAGTTAATTTTGGCAAGACTTGTTCTTGCAATGCTTGGCAGGTCTTGCTGCGATGCTTGTTTGGATGTTTGGGTTTCAGAGCAGCTTGCTGCCAATTTTGGTGAGAGCTGCTGTGGCAGAGAAAGGATGGTGTGGGGCAGCGGAATGATGCTCGCTGCTGTGAGGGGCATCACCACCTGGGGACGTTTCCATCACAGGCCCAACCTCGTGGGGGCCAAGCCCTGTAACCTCTCATTACCTCACTGCCTTTCACATTTGGAGCTGTGGTGGCGGGTCTGGGGGATTAAGGGGGATTCTGGCCTGTGCGGGAGGGGTGGGGGCATGCTTCCAGTCTCCCTCCCAGGTGGTCCCGTAGGGGCTGTGGGGCTGGGCTGCCAGTGGCTACCGCAGCACTGGGGCTGCCTTTGATGTGTGGTGGTGAAGGGAGCGGGGCTGCGGGCGGGCGACTGGTGAATGCCTGGCGCGGGGCTGCCCAATTTCCCAGGGGGTCGCAGGGTCAGGTTTGTATTTAGTTAGCAGTAATGATCTCGTTAGGGATCTGAATGGACCACCGTCCTCGCTCTTTCAGGGATGCGAGCGTGCCTTGCCTTCACCGCTCCTCCTGCCTTGTGTGGGCTGCGACAGGGACGTGAGCGACGAGCAATGGGCGGCCACACTTGGGGGCTACCGACAGCCATGGGGGACGGGGGCACCAACACTGCACCCCAGCACTGCTGGGCCTCAGCTTCCATGGATGGGAAAGGGGTGGAGGGAATGAGTCTAATGTTGTGGGGGTAAAGCATGAGGAAGGCATTGAGCAGCCACGGGAGATTAAGGAGCTGAGAAAGTGACAAACTGATAATAGAAAGCACTTCCAGTAGTAGTAATCCTTGACATGTAAGGACAAATATGAATGCTTTTGTTCTTGAATTTAGATTATCTTTCAGTGCAGGCCTAAAATTTCAAGCAACTTCATGTGCCTGTGGTGCAAAGTGGGAGCTGCTGGGCTCCGGGAAGCACTCCCCAGGGAGCAGGATGAGACACAGGGCAGAGCAGTGCCTTTCTCGTCTCATCCTCTGGTTTGTATCGGGCAGCCCCCCCCTGCTGCTCTGCCATACAGCATCCCTAGCCTGCCTGTGCACACCCAGCAGGCCTGGAAGTGGTGTTTAATAAATTTCTTAGTGCTCTTACCAAAAAATAGGCTTCATGAGGGCATTGCAAATCAGGCAGTTTTTATGGGCACGTGGCTCTACAGGAAGGTCTGAGGCAAGGAGAAAGGAGACTTATGTGGTGCAGTGACACTTTTATGATAATTAGAGCATGTTACAGGGAGAAAGAGTGAAAGGAAATGCATAAAATAAAGAAACGAAATAAAACTGATTTTTAGCCACACAGCTTTCTGATCCAATTGCAGAGAATTGCAATACCATACAACAGTGCTACAGATACTTTAATTGGCTCTTTCTGTGGGCTGCCGGGCTGGAATAGAAGTCTGTCTACCTATGTACTTGGGAATTTGAAGTGTGAGTAAGGGCCTGGAGGAAAAGAGATGCTCCTGATGGCAAGAAAGGATAGATCTTAAGGTCCTTAAAGCAAATTGTTATGGGGAGAATAATCAATTAAGTAAAAATCCCTCTAAACATAACCGAGTGTTGCTGGGAATTCTGTGCGTGGCTTCTCCTTGCTGCTGTGAAGTAAACAGCAAAAAAAACGAGCCACATCAGTTGGACTAATGCATTCATTCGGAGTGCCTGACACCAGCACACATGCACAACCCGCATTCCTGCTGGTGGTCAGGGGCGATAGGTGAGGGTCCTTAAGGGTCGGCGCCAAGGGAGGGGAGAAATGGATGGGTGACTCCTCAGCCATGCCTGTAGCAGGTCTGCACCTTCACTGCCCAAAGTGCTCCTTTGGTACCTCCATTCCTTCTCGAGGAAGGGGTGTGTGGGGGCTGGGGAAGGGGGAGACGGAGAGAGAGCCCAAACGAGTTCAGGGTTGGGTGGTGGGGCCTCTAGACCTGCTTTGCTGCTGAAAATATTGCCATTCATGTTACTGACCTCTTAAAAGATAAGGTTGAAATGTGCAGCCACACAGCTGAGAAGAGAAAAAGAGGATCAGACGCACAACCCCCATGTATATATGATAATTTCTAGTCTTGGTTTATCTTGTAGGAATTACAAGATACTGAGTAGGAAATAAATCATAATGTCAGGACTAAATGCTGTTTTCCTTCTCAGTGTGATTTGCAGCATCCCAGTCAAACAGATTTTGTTCCTTCTCACAAGATTCTCCCCCTTAATTGAATTATGCCCCTGACTAGCAAATGGGATTTGTTCTTTGAGATACAGGGAAATTACCATTTGATGAAACAATGCTTTACTCCTTCATCACCTGCACAAACATCCTTCAGGAAAACTATTATGCAGATATCCTTGATTACAGAGTATTGTTCCTTTTGATCTCTAGCTTCACTTGTTGTAATCAACAACAATGTAATACCGCATGAATATTATACCGCGAGTACACAGATGCATTTGAACTGTCCTCGACAATTGTTTGCTGACTGTTTTCTTCAGAACTTCAAAAGAGTTTCTCGGTTCCATTTAATTAAAATGCTCTCTGCTGCAGACGGTTCATTGGCAGGCAGATACTGTCAGTGGGTTGCTGGGTGCATGATGGTACCTACTCACTTCTCAGGGCTGGCGCCTTCAGAGTAATGCTAATGATCACCAGGAACTGGATTTTCTGAGGAAATCAAGTAACCTGAGCTGATATAGATATTTCTATGCTAAAACTGTGCTTGGTCAGCAGGAAACTTGTTAATTCTGTACTGCCAATTTTTGGCAGTTAACTCTGAAGTGCAACTTTAACAAGAATTTATGACAGCCCTGATCACAAAGGGCTTTGCCTGGCACAGCAGGGAGCTGCCATGTGCCATGGGGACCAGTAGGCACTCAAAAGGAGCTGCTACTCTGTCGTGGCTAGACAGTCCCCTGTTAGCTACAGTATGTGTCCCTCTACCTGAAAAATGAGCCAGCAAACCTGGCAAGGTGGGCAACAAAATCTGTACCCACAGGTGGAGGGGTGGCAGCTAATCCGACTAGCAGGAACTCTTCCGATTTCCTTGGCACAGCACCTGCTGATCTGCACTGTTACTAGCGAGCTTATGCAGCTTGCTAGAGCTGCGACAACACGCAAAAAGGTGTGTGTGTGGCATGGGCATGGTACCTGGTTAGAGTGTAGTCCCAGAGCAGTTAAACCCCCGGGTGCCCAGTGCAATTTGGCAGGAAATTCAGCAGAGTCCAAAACACCATGAGGAGCTTGGAACATTTAAATTTCTCTGGGACTTTCTCTGTTGATGGGGCGTGAGCCTGGCTGTGCAGCATGGCCTCATGCTGTAGTGGGGCAGGTGTGCGCCATTTCACTTAAAGCATAAAATTGATGTTTACTCTGGCAGTCTGAAAACTAAAAGGAAGAAACCATAAAAATAATTATTTACTAACTGAGCAGCTAGTTTCATTTATTAGTTTCACATCTCTTACAGAGCTAATTACAGTGAATCTCATTAACTGCATGGAGTGGGCTGAAGAGCAGCTTTCCCGAGGCCAGTGGCTGATGTAGACTTAGTGCCTGCGCTGGCAACAATCATCAAGAAATCCTGATTTCCCAGGGCAATAGGCTTGGTGCTAATTTACACGGACCTTTTTAGCACATGCTGATGTCTAGTGGTGAAGACTTAGAGGTGTACTTGAAAAGTTTAGAAACTCTGATCTAGACTTAAGTGCCAGAGATGTTCCATAACGTACAGGTGTTTAAAGAGGTGGCAGAGTATTGTGGTGTCTTGCAGTTACAAATCAGTGCACAGTACCCCACATTTTCATATTTTAACTCATGAATCAAGTTAATTTAGATTATTTTACATTTTTGCTACCTAGCCCTAGTTACCTTTTGGCCCAATGAAGTATTTTCAAAGTATTTTCACATAACTTGTATTTATAAAATAAAGATACTCTTAGTTTGTTCATCCATGTTATGGCCAGGAACAAGGCTGTGCTTTGGCAAGGCACTTGGGATGTATGTGGGGTGCAAAGACAGCTGCTCACAGGCTGCAGCCTGTTCCCTGCTGCTGCTGCGCTCCCCAGGGCTCTGGAAAGAAGGCACCTGCAGGGTGAGGAGACCTTCCCCTCAGTGGCTGGTAGTCATGCAGTAGTGAAAGGGCAAATCACAGGTCCAAATTTATTTCAAGAAATTACCTGTTTCGTGTCCCCCAGTGTAAAAGAACCTTATGTACAGAGAGGCCAGCAGGCCAGTTAAAACATTGGTTCCTCAGCTGGGGATTTTGCTGTTTGGCATTAAAAAAAAATGGTCTATAGGAATGTGTCTATCACTGCTCCTGACCTACCTGGCAGCTTTCTGCAGTGCTGGTGCTACAAATGGCCTTCCTGGTGGGAATGGCATGGGGAGCAGAGGAGTTGTGGTCATTTTGAATCTTGTTCCTCTTGAGCATTCAAAAAATAATGTCTTCCCAAAGTTGGGGGGGGGGAGGGGAGTAGGAAAGCAGGTGCAAGAAATGGAATTTTAACTAAAAATAGCATATAAACCAGACTCCAAAAGCTGGAAAGTTCAAGAAAGCAGCAAAATGTTCTTTAATTTGTGACAATGGGAGGGAGCTGCTGTCAGAGGTGCCCAGCAGAGTGCCCAGAGCTGGGTGCTGCTTCCCCTTCTGCACAATGGCAACTCTGACAGAGCAGGGCTGCTTTAGGAGAATTGGTTGTTTCCATATTTTTATCTAAGATATGAATAAGGAATAAATCGTGGCTCAATGCACATGTCCAGTACCTAATCCTTCCAGCTACTGAGAGATTAGTAAGGCCTCAGCAGAGCTAAAAATGAGACCCCTTGTCTGGATCCCAGAAGCAAGGTGTGAACTCTGGAAACACTGAGGTCCCAGTTGCTATCACGGGGTGCTAGGTAGAAATGTTTCCAAGGGTTGGGTTCTGCAGTGGCCAGCAGATGATTTAGCAGGTCCGCTTCTGGCTATACAACAAACCCATTGCTGTCAGAGCCCTGCCAGGATCCAAGCTGTCCAGGGGCTCTCATTCGGTTTCTACAGCCAGGGGTGTGCAAGAAGCAATGCAGTCAGCACAGCAGCCCCTTGTTCATGAAAGATGCGTTTTTGTCAGGATTTGATGGCTGTGGCTTAATCCAGGATATGGAGGAGAGAAGTTGGTGGCTGAAGCTGCTCATTTAATTTGCTTGGATGCAGCCACTATCACGTTCATTTGTGTTTTCTGATGATTCCCAAGACTTTGGGTGCTTGAAGTGCCAAATGTTAACAGCAGAAAAAGCAGCAGGTCCAAAAGCAAGGCCTGTTCAGCAAGGAGTGGATTTCAGAAGGAATATAAATTGGTCTGCTGCCAATTTTGTTTCTTGACCATACAGTAACTTTGTAATTAATGTGTTAGCTGGCTGCCAATTAACAAGCAAAATTGTTTCGGCTGCCGAATGCTTTTTCACTCCCAGTCTATTTGCTTTTTCTCTTCTGCCTTTCATCTCTGCAGTCGGTCGGGTACCACCGCTGAAGCCATCTGCCCCTCTGTTCTGGGAGCTGCTGTTGTAGCTCCTGGTCCCCTGCTGCCTCCAATCTAGCCCCCCTCAGGCTTGCCTTGCACACTGGTTTGTGGCTTTCTTCCTTGCTTCATTCAATCACGTTTTTCTTCATTCTTAGAATCACAAAATCAGTCAGGTTGGAAAAGACCTCCAAGATCATCTAGTCCACCCTTTAACCTAAATACCAAAGTCCCCCACTGAACCATGTTCTAAACCTATGCATTTCTTTAAGACCTCCAGGGATGGTGACTCAGCCAATTCCCTGGGCAGCCTATTCCAATGTTGCACAGCCCTTTGGGATCAGTCACCAACATCCTGTTCCCCTTTTCCATACTCCCCTGTTACAGGCTTTCCATGCACTCTCCCATGCTTCAGTGGTTGAGATGGGTCTCTTGGTTTTTCTATTGCTCCAAAAACATTGCTAGATCTTTGGATATGATTTCTCCAGTGTGCCAGACGGTGGTGGACTCATCTGCAGTCTTGTTAGGAGTTTCCTCCATCTCGTCTTTCCTGTGTTGCTGAGAATGGATGCTAGCTTCACCAGGATGGAGGTAGGCAGGTTAGCTTTCCTCTCTCCAAAAGGCTGCACATGGATGTGGAGATGCAGAAACCTAATCTGCAACCCAAACTGAATAATGGTTTTATTGAAGCTTGGGCTGGGGCAGTGGGAAAGAAGTGAAGATAGATGTGGCCATGTCCTTCTGTTCTCTGGCAGCTAGCAGAGTGGGGGCTCTGGGTCACAGACATCAGTAAGGATGAGGAGGGTCCTCAGATGGATGAGGAGAGATGCCTGCCTTGCCAGGCAGGGCTGCTGTTATGAAATGGCCCCAACCATGGGTAGCTGCAGTGGGCAGAGCTGGGGGCTGCATGGACACATGGTGTGGGACTTGCTTGGCCAGATGGGTGGCTCAGGTGATGGCCTACCTCTGCTGCTCTTTTCTGGGGAAGAATGGAAGGAGGTTTTCCCAGGGCATGGGGCATCTCAGCCGAAAAAAAAAAAAAAAAAAAAAAAAAAAACAGAGGACCTAAGCTGATCAGCTGTGTGCTGAAACCATCTTTTGCTTGGTGCTGACTGCAGGAGGCTGGTGTGGGTACAGATCTCTGCACCTGCACCAGTGCCAAAGGTGTCTGATGGTGCGGGAGCTGACATCTCCTTGGGACAAACTCCCCTGGGACTCAAGGTATGCCCTAAGCCCTCTGGCTCTGCTCTCCTGCTTCATCATAATGTTAACAAAGCCCTTCAGCGCATCTAATTTAGTTACCTATTCATCCTCTCCATATGCGTTGCGTGTGTCTCTGGCATATATATGTATATAATTCTTATTCTCCAGATTCATAAAATACCCTCTAGGAGTGGGGCTGGGTGCGGGTGACCCAGATGCACAAGAGGAAATGTTTCATATCTCAAGGAGTGCCGTATGTGCACCCCGGCAGCCCCTCCCTCCCGCCTATCAGATGTAGGGCTTAATGGGTTTAAGAATTAGAGCAGCTGCTTGGTGCAGAATTTATTGACTGATTGTGCATAACAAGTGGAATTAAGACTGTAATTGGCTGAGCTGCTCCTTGTCAGTTTGAAAATTTTTACTTTTTTGGAGGCTTGATATTTTCATCAAGGCTCCCAGACTCTTCCCTCCCTCCCACCTTGTTGTACCACTTTCGGGACTGAGAAGTAACCAAGTAGAAACCTGCCCATCTCCTGGGGTTGGAGCTGGCCCCTTCATTGGTGGCCTGGAGAATGAGGCTGAGATGGGGAGGGAGCAACAGTGTCCATGGCACCTTCTCTGCAGCAGCTACTGCTGGAGGCAGTTAGAAACCCCACCTCAGAGCTGGTCACCTACTGTGTCCCAGCCTGCAGGTGTGGGCTGTCACTGCTGCAGCCCTGTATGAATCAGATCTAAACTTGCTCCCAGGCCCTAGGTGGAGTTCGGCAGCTCTTAGGCCTGGCTGCATGGCAGGGGATGAGAGCAAAGGCTAGTAGATGTTGTGGGGCACAAAGCCACTCCACAGGTCACCTCCCTGAGCAAGCATGTCCCTTCACAATGGTCCTGGCTCCCCTTGTAAATGCCCCTCATGTAGCCAGTCTCTTCCAGAATAATCTTTCTTCAGTTTCCCACCATTGGCATAGAAGTAATAAGCTGGTTTGGTGTGTTAAGGCAGAAAAGGGGTCTCACCTGGAAGATGAGTTGCCATTGAAGCATTGGTCCTGCTCTGTGCTGCAAGTCACAAGACTCCTGAAGTGCTGTAATAGTTTTTCCTTTCAATAAAGCAGGTCTCTGAAGGCCTCCCTGGAGAAACCTCACCTGTGCCTTTCTGCTTCCTCTTTCCACCTGTGTATATGGGAGGAAAAGATGAGCATGAATTTCAGAATTCTAGATCTAGAAATCTTGATGGATTCTCTCTGAAGAGACATGCAAAGTGTCTGTGCTCTCCACCCCACACCCAGGGCATGTGACCACTGTCACCTGCGGGGGACAAAGCCATGGGGTCTGTCCTTAATGCCAATAAACACTTGTAGGTATGCAGTAAAAAGGCAGCTTTGTGCATTGTGCAAAGCACTGCAGCCAGAACTGCAACCAGTACTGGTGTGTGGTCATGCTCACCACTGCATGGATGGGGCTTAAACTCCATAAACACTGTCAGAAACCTACGGCCCTGGTTTCAGCACAGGTATCCTCTCTGCCCAAATGCTGCAGTCAGCTACTGCCTTGAGGGATGGTGTGCTATTGTGTTTGAGAGCTGGAAGGAACTGGGTTGTTCCCTGAATATGCTGCTCTTCTCCTGAGCAATCTCTGGGAGGAGTAGCATGGTGCAGCTTGTAGGAAGTGTTTTTAGGTGAACTTAGTGAATTTCACATGGTGAATGAGAGGGCAAGGTCATGAAGGTCCCTTGGAGGCAGCTGACTCTGGCATGAACATGCTGTGGGAGGCCCTGTGAGCATGCAGGGACACACCTGGGGCAGGTATCAAATATTGCTGGGAATTCAGGTGAGGTTAGTCAAAATCCAAATTACTGCTTCCTTTTTTTTTTTTTTTTTTTTTTTGTTCACGTCTCTAATTCATTGCTGTAGTGTAAGGACCAAATTAGCAGCCATCTGGCTTTTCCCAGCTACTTACAACACATCTACTTTTGAATAAGAGTAGTGAGTCAGAAATAGCTTCCACTCTGAGTCTCAAAGCCTGCGTCCAATGCAAGCTTCCTGAACCACCTTGATTTTATTTGTGGTTTGCCACCTCAGTAACTGTGGACTTTGGGACTCTTGTCTGTCTGTGCCCACTTCTCCAGCTGTAATGTGGATGTGACAGGGCTATTCTGGCATCCTGGCACGTTTGGACCATTTGTACGGTCACACAATGTGTCTGCGCAGCACTGAGCATCAGAAAGCTCTCAGCAACACAGCTGCAAAACCAGAAAGTGTTTGCATTTCTTGCATGGAAATGTTTATCAATATTTCAGACTCTAGTGGAGGTAAGACAGGAGGTTTTTACTGCAGCAGGGCTTGTGGTCATCCTTGTATCCTTAGTCCTCTGTATCTAACAACACTGCGGTAAAAATAAAAGTGTTCTACAGTAAATGTATACTGGGTACCTATTTCCTGACAAATACCTCAGTGCAATGAAAATAAAGTGTTAGTGAGTCTCAGTAGTGTCCCCCAAAGAGGGTACTGCCACTTGCATTAATTTCAAGTCCCCTCCAACAGTCCTCAAGGTAACGTGCAGGATGCTGGAAAGCAGTAAGAGCACCCACAGCTCTGATTAAGGTTTTTTTTTTTTTGCAGGTTTGTCTGTGGGTATCCTCACTGAGGACCAGATTAGACCTGTCTGACCATTCACATTCCTGTTACAGATAAAAACAGAGGATGTAACAGGGCTGAGAGGTACTCCTACTTAGCATTAAAAAATGCTTTTGTTAACATCCTAGTAACCCTTTGGAAATATGAAAGCAGAAGCTGAAATCTGTTTTTGCAATGGATGAAAGGCTATTAAAACCTGCAGAAACCCAAAGTTTAGCATGGGAAGTCATGGTGAAGGAAGAGTGGAGCATGGGAATTTGCATTCAAGAGGGAGGAAAATGAGGGATTTGGGTAAAAAATAACAGATAGGTGCTGTGAATTCTCATTAAAAGAGGTTATAAAAGATACACTACATGATTCTGGTGACAGACCAACAAAGCTTTTTTCCCCATCATTGTTTATACTGTCACAGGATCCTCACAATAGATGATGGTTTAGCCTTGTACTCCATGGTTCATTATCTATTATTCTATTTATTAATGCATTCTTGGGTCTTAGTGATGTGATAAACCATCCATGCTTTTCTTTTATGGCTTAATAGGATTCTTCTAAACCCCCTCGATGTTTACATAACCTTGCAATTCACAGTTATCTATCATTTATTTCCTACTTTAGGTGCACTTGAGGGGCGCTCAGCCTGCGCGGTCTGGATGGGGTGCGTGGGGGATTAACATTCTTTATAACAAATGTTTCCACAAAATCCCGTTGGTGTGCCTTTGGAGGGGGCCGCCCCTCCACAAGGGTGGGATGAAGTGCGTGGCAATGGCAGATCTCCTCACATGGCCCGAGGGGGTTGAGGCCTACTCTGGGCAGCCCATGGCCTTGCCAGCCCTCTGCGGAAGACCCACGGGTGTGTGAAGGTGGGATTTAATGGTAAATAAAGATCAATTAAAGGCCAATTTAACACTGTCTCTGAGAAATTTTGACTCTTCTTGAGGAGCTTGGCTGAGGTGACTTGCAAGTCATGGAAGTGATAAATGGCAAAGCTGGAACCCAAGCTGCCACTCCCGGCCCCTCTGGCATGCCAGATTTCCTGCATTAAATCTTGGGAGAACAGGGCCGGCACCAGAGGCAGGAAGCCACTGAAACATGGCGCCGAACCTCTGTTAACAATGCTGGGGAATGGGATGCGAGACCTCATTTATGATTTCGTTCGTAATCCCTTCAAAATGAGTTGGTACCAGTATGTGATAAGTGGATTATGTGCTAGGCCCAAGTAAAGCCAGACACAATTAGTGCTTTAATAAACCAGTTGTATGCATTACTAACAACTAAGTCATGAGGGAATTGGTGTATTTACAAACCCTAATTAGTAGTTTGTTACTGTGATACCAAATTTAAACAAATCTGTAGCATTGCTGACCATCTGGGTAAGAAATCTCTGTTTTGAATTTAATTAGGAAATAGTTGTGACAGAAAATTGGTCCTGATTAGTTAGCTAACGATCAGCATTCCCCTAATTGAAATGAAGAACTGTCTGTGGGGTCTGTGAGATGTTTAGACATGAACAGAAACAATCAAAAAATATTCTGTCACTTAGGACTTTGTAAACTGCAACAATCGATTAAATAACACATACACTGCTATTTTAACAAATAAAATGCAAATGGTGTGGTTGTGACAAAATGAGAACCGTATGCTTCTCTTGCTTTGCTTTTGGAAGCTCAGCCAGAGCTGGGCCTGCCCCGGCTCTGGGTCTTGCTGCTGGTGCCTGGTGCTGGTCATGCAGATGGACGCTGCCCAGCCCCGTGCCCCTTGGGCTTTGAGAGGCCATGCCCGTGCCCCAAACTGAGAAGGGTCAGGAGCCTTCCTTGTTGTGTATGCCCTGCACTGGTGGCCGGTTGTAATGGGGGAGGGGGGGGAGGTGTGAGAGGCCTGCAATCAGATATGCATCGTTTACTGCAAACATGCTTGCAGCACAAGTGAGCATCTCAACCGTGTGATCAAAGGACAGATAGTTCCTTTAAAACACAGGCTACAGTTCTTAATTATTTTTCACTTCCTCCCTTTATAGTTCTCTCCAGGACTCCAGACATTAGGATTCCTGGTAAGCTTTCCAGATTAAAGAAAACACGCACTGGAAATAATAACCTGATTGCTGCTGTTCTAGCATTACTCGATACTGAGAAACTCTTTATATATTGTAATGGACAATGAAGTTTCTGTAGGGGCTTTAAATCACTTAATGTTGAAAGGAATTCCCAGACGGCTTTATCAGTCACTGCGTAAAATTGTTAGAGAACTCCACCAGCTAATAAATTTGATTTGGGATTTGTTTTGCTGACATTTGCACAAACCCTCTGAGAACTATAGTTACTGTATTCCTATACAGTATTTGAATTCAAAATTGAAATGCCTGTTCTGCTCTCCTCTGGGAGTGGAAATAAACTTTGTAATAGAATATGAATGCTGGTTGTTTTTCTTTTTAAGTCAGTGTGTTATTATTTGAGGAGATATAGTGTTTGACAAAACCATTTATTTTGTTTCAAATATTTTATTGAGTAATAAAACTAGTTTACACTGCTGCCGCACATGGGGATTTGTGCCTTTTAATGCACAAGGAAGAGGACTAAAGTAATGGGCACCCTGGCCCCACTGGTTCCACTTCAGAGCCCAGCCTCGTGGCCCTGCAACCACGACAGGTGCCAAGGCTGGCCATGGAGACATCACCTGGGCTCAAGGTCATTGATGCCTAGAAATAAAAGCCAGCTCATGTCCCAGGCTGGCTATTTTATTTTTTTCTACCCACGACTTACAGATAAATCACATGTGATGACTTTTCATGGATGTTTACATTCTGAAGGAAGAAAACCAGGGTTTACCTAAAGATGACTGCACCTGTTGCAGCCTGTCGGCTCTACTGCAGCGAGCCCCAGCAGCCCTGGGCTCACCAGCCAGAGATGCAGCCCCTGCCAGAATGGAAACTCGCCTTTTTATCTTTTTATCTTTCCCTCCCCCCCCTCCCCCCGGAGGGAATTGGGCTTCTGTTTAAGAAGCCTTGCTTCAAGTTCAGTTTTGTTTTCCTTTTTTCCTTGGGCTCCCTCTCCTGCCCTGGCAAGCACTTAATCTCCCCAATTCAGTCTCTCATCTGCTAAATGGAGCCAACAGTGACTCTTTTCTTCCCGCAGTGGGCTTGTAGACATGAAACCCTTGAGGGATGGTCTTGTTCTCTGGCTCTGCCCATGCCAGCTGTGCTGGATGCAAGAGCTGCTGTCTCCAAGTCAGAGCTCTCCCTAAAAGGGCTGCAATGGCAGCGGGCTTAGCAACCTGCTCTGTGAGCTTTTGGGAGAGCAAGAAGCTGAAAGCAACGTTTGTTGAGGCTGATGTGGGCAGCATCTCTACAGGGATGCTGGCTGGCAAATGTCACTGCTCTGAGTGCCAGTGGGGTATGTAGCATGTCTTGTGATGCTGTAGCAGCATGGCTGAGCAAAGTGGTGTGTGCATCAAGGCAATGGGCTCCTTCCTCAAAATACAGAGGAAGGAGCTTCTGCCAGGCCAAGTGGGCATCGTTCTCCCAGTGGTCGTGCTGCAGATGCTGTGCTGGTCATAGGTTTGATCTCCAGCTCGTTCCCCTGCAAAGAGCAAATCTGTGTTCTCGGTAAGTGATTCACTGCCTTTGTTCCCATGATAAATTGGGCAGTGCTGGAGCTGTGTTTGAGGCTGTTTCTGAAGCCATGACAAGCACTCCAACCCTGAACACAGGGTCCTCAGCCTGATGGTGCAAACCCAGATGCTCTCCTGCAGCTGGTATGGATGCTGATTTTTTCGAGGGGGTAAAGGGTTTAATGCTCTGGAAAACTCAGGGCCCTATGGAGCATGCAGGGATGTGTGCTGCCCATTGCTGCGCTGCTGCTTCCCTGTTGCCAAATATCCCAAAGTTGCAGATGGTGTTGGAGATTGATGACCCTGTAGCAGCACAAACAGGGAGTATTTTCTATGGCCAGTGGTGCGCAGTGCTGAAGCTTCTCCTGCCTTGGGTTTCCACCCTTCCAAGGCTCTTGTGACAAGGTGGCACACAGTGGTGGCACTTCCTCTTCAGGAACTTCTGTGCAGCAGTGTGCGAGGCTCTCCGTGCCCCAGGAACCAGGTGCCTTCATGTTTCCCAGGCAAGGTGCCACTGCTTGGAATGGCTCCTGAGTTTATGGGTGGTTTTTGGATATTGTTTTTGTGCCTTAGTAGCCCAGGGTGAACATTTGTCTGCAGGTTGCATTATATGCAGAAAAATGCCCAGGATGCATGAATATGGGATAAGCCACCTGGGCAGCCAGTATTCCTTTTTGATTTGTAATGTTTTTATCTTCAAGATTATCTGGCCAAATGCAAGGTTTGCAGCTGTGGCTGTGGCTGCCCCCCTGGGTGCCACGTGCGTCCCCCTGCCCATGGCCGCGTTCTGATTGCTGTGGGATCCTCACTGCAGCCTCAGCCGGTGGCAGGCATGGGGACCTGCGGCTTGCCCAGGAGATGGATGCAGGCTCAGTTTTCCCACAGCTCATCATTAGTCCTCACACTGGAAAGGCTGAGCCATCCCTCCCCAGTAAATGATGTGCCATTTCTCAAAAAAGTGGATTAAATAAATGGAGCTGGAGCATGTCTTTTTTGCTCTTAGCTTTAGCGTATTGATTTGAACATATTTTCACGCCAGGAGTAATCAATTCTTCAGCGGATGGGCAGAATAAAATAATTTCAGGTGAACTCTTCAGATGGCTTGTCATTAATTTGCCTTTCGGCAGCACTGGCTGTGGCCGGGCGTGATGCACTCAGCATCCCGGGGCGCTGCCCAGGGGATTTCCTGGGGCTGATGGACTGGGGGAGCACAGGGGGAATGAATTCACTGTGTTTGCTCATCTTTACAGAGTCACTTATTACCGCTAATTGGGAGGGACAGTTCAAACAAGCACAGAGCATCAGTTGTAGCATGAGCGTGACATGGGTTCAAAGAAGTGGCCGTGTCCCAGTGCAGTGCCAGACCCCGCACGCATCCTGTGTGGAGCAGGATGGGGGCACCCTGCAGCCCCCGGCTGTGGGCAGGACACACCCTCAGAGGAGTGGCAGGCAGACAGGCAGGCAAGCAGACAGATAGATAGACAGACAGACAGACGCGCAGTTGTCTGGGCCGCCTAGGAAGCCAACAGCTGACGGAAGGGGTGAGCTGCTGGCCGAGCTGCGCGGGGCTCTGGGGATGTGATCTGCATTAATGTGCCGCACGTAGCTCATGCTTGGTTTCCCAGCACTGTGCAGGGTGGGAGTGCTGTCTGAGGGCACGCTCGTGCTGGGGGATGTTTGGTTCTCCTCAGGCACTGCTTAGCCGAAGGGCTTCTGTGTGGAGCCAACATCGCTTATTGCTGCCTTTCTGGAAGGAGATTTTCCCTCCTGATGCAAATGTGCCTAATGTTTCCTGGTTATTTTTACTTTCAAGGATTCTCTTCCAAGCTCGTATTATCCAATATCCATTGGTGTTTTCTCTAATAAAAACCTTTTGGATTATTCCCAGGAAAGCCAAATGTTTCCTGCAGCTGTGTACAACAAGTATACACATTTAATTTCTATGGCAGGAGCCACACGTTGCACTTAATTTTAACACATTTTTAAATTTTACTTGGGGAAAATAGCCAAAGAGATATTTTAGAAATGAGAGCAACATGGGCTTTGTTTCTTGGTGCCGGGCCCTGCTGCTGCTGGGCTTTGGGACAAGGTTCTGGTCTGAAGCCATGCTTCCAGCTCTGGTTTAACCTTTATTTTTTTTATTTTTTATTTTTTTTTATTTTTAATACAAAAGTGAAGATTTTTCAAAGTGCATGTTAAAGACTCTGTTTTTATTTAAATGAGTAATTCCTCTCCCTTTTGGAAAAATAAGAAAAAAAGCCTCCTGTTTGTAATGCAGGAAGACAGAGATTATGTGCATCTGCAGCCCAATTTTAAATACACTCTACCAACGCATTGTACACACATTATCACTGAAGAGGATAAACCTAAGAAAAAGATCTTAATGTAAGAAGAAGTTAGCACCAACTGCTAAAGCCACAGCAAAAAAACTCCTCATGTATAGCTTGCACTTTAAGCGTTGCTGAAGAGGCGCGGGAGCCAAAGCTGCCAGTCAAAGAACGCTGCAGTCATGGCACCTAACAACATTTTTTTTTTTTTTCTTTTGAATGTGTGGTGAAGATGAATTGAGTTTGTTTTGCTGTCTCTTCTGTTTTAGATTTCCTGTGTCATAACAGAATGAGTTTGTTGTTCATTGATACCTTAATGTATAGGTTGTTGGGATTTTTTTCAAGGAGGAGGACAATATCCCCTTCTTGTTTGCATGAATGAATTCATTTATTCAGCCTGGCGTCCGGAAGTCATTTATTCTGCCCTGGACAGCTGCAGGCTCTGTTTGTGCAGGGCAGTTGCAGCACCCTTGGCCAGCCCCTGGTCCTCCCCTGCTCCGCGCCCAGCGCTGGCAGCACAAGTGTGGCAGCAGCAGCAGGAGCGCAGGCGCCCCAGCGAGCCCTTCTCACGGGCACTCATGCAAGTGTCGCGACAGAGGGCAGCTGTCTGCATGCCCAAAACGAGTTTGCTGTGCTTTGGGTGGAATGGCTCTGGCTGCCAGTCATGGCACAACCTGGACCTCTTCCCCAGGGTGGTGCTTCCCACCACTGATTTCAATTCTTCTCTTAGCACCGTGACCTGCTGATGATTGCTAATCAACAGCAATTTAATTAATACATGTGCTTTTACAAGTGTTATCCTTCATTATGGTGTAGCAGTGGCTGATGTCCACGTGGAGGATATCAGGGCTAATTTCCCTTTATTAGAGTGAGCTTGCCCACCAGGGAGACCTCAGTGTTTTGGCCCACTGCAGCTTATAGCCAAGCGTGGACCAACTCCAGCAGAGCCATGAGTATAGGTACTTATATGCTCAAGCATGCAAACGAAGTCTCTCAGCCCAAGCCCTTCCCAGACTCCAAAAGCAGTTTCATAAAAGAAATTCCATATTTTTGCAAACTTGTATGGTTGCATTTTCTGCAGGTTTTTCCATCCTCCACAAACCTGTAAAAACCAGCAGATTATGATGCAGGAATGGGAGAGGAAGAAACGTGTGTTACTGTTATGTCTGATGTGACAGGGCATTTTCTGGTTTTCTTAGCCATACTAAAGGCATCTCTGCTGTGACTTCAGTTTGTTAATGTAAGAAACACTAAAATAGCCTTATTAAAGGGTGGAGATGAAGACAATGACCCTCGGTCAGCCTGGCAGGCTTCAGATTGCAGCTCTGCAGTCTGCAAAGCGCCTAGAGCATGCCCGGTGTGAAACACCCAGTCCTGGGGCTCAGTGTGGTGGACCGCTGCCCCTTGGGTGCTTAACTTCCCCATAACTGTGCAGAAGCCAAGTGCCTGCCTGCACCCCGACTCCCCCTGTGCCGGAGATGGCAGACTGCCTGTGGCCATCCCCGTGGGGCTGGCAAGGGTGGGGGAACCCAGTGGGCACCTCAGCAGCCCCAGGAGAAGCCATCATTTAAAATATCCCAGAGAAATGGGGTGGGACGGGCACATGGAAGGCAGCCTCTGCTGTAGCTCTGCGCTTTCCAGGGCACAGGATGCTTGCAGCTGTCTCACTGTGTTGGGATGGGATGCAGAAAAGTGGCACCCACCAGCCATGCTCATTGAAAATAATGTGTGGCTTAATAGAACTCCTCCATTAAAAGGTTTTGGGAATAATGTATGAAATGAATGGTGTATGCTGCTGGTTTTAAATGGCTGGGGAGGGGCGCAGAGCCGGCTAACCCTCGGACCTCCTCTGCGCCATGCATAAATGCGCACCGCGCCTAAAACTGAGGCTGGAAATTGGTTTTGATTTTTATTTAAAATTCAAATGTCTGATGTTCTTAAACTGAACAAATGATATTTAAAAATATATATATATCAGGCTCAAACATCTGCAGATTATGATTTGCATTTTGAAATTGGCTGCTTGAATTGAACAAGGATGAATACTGTCACTCTTCTTTTATTCGCTCAGTTTATTTAATGAAATGCTAGAGGTCAACCCTTTGTCCTTAAATTAGTTACTATAAAAATCTTTTTGTACTTTTCTGCTTGTTATGATGTCTTATAAGCAGAAGAAAAGGTTGCCATTAATTATGTCTTTCTTGAATATGGATATCTATTCAGAGTTAGTTAAACAGTTTCAAACAAAATTAGCATTGAGCAACTCTGAGGCCAGCTTTAGGTTGGTTATCAAGAATTTTTTGCTAAGAGAATGCTCTTCTGCAAGTGTGCATTATCTAATATATTCAGCTTTCAGTTGCTAATTTTTTTTCCAGATGAAGATGGGCTTAATTGAGGTTGTGCTTTTAAGTTTGTAGAGCTCTTCAGCATCTCATACAAAAGCATCTAGAGGCTTTTCATTTGTCTTGAGTATGTTTTAGATGTACAAATATTATTTACTTTAAACTCTAAATCAAAAGGCGTACTGTAACTATTTTAAATAAAACATTATTCTCTGCTGAAATGTATATAAATTCAAAGCGGGACGTTTCCCGGTTGTCACTCGGTAGTTTATTTGCAGGAGCCGCTGCCGGCGAATTTTAGGAGGGTCCCGGAGCAGCGGCTTGGTGGCGGCTCTCGGGGAGGGGAGTGCGGGGCAGGTGGGAGCCCGGTGGGAGCCCGGAGCCCCGCAGCGGGGTCGCCTTCCGCTGCCCCCCGGCCCGCCGAGCGCCCCAGCCCCGCGCCCGGCACCCCGCGCCCGGCGCCTGCGTCGGGGCGGCGTCAGGCGGGGGGCGGTGCGGAGCGGTGCGGAGCGGAGCGGAGCAGGGAAGCGGTGCGGTGCGGAGCAGGGAAGCGGTGCGGTGCGGAGAATTAGCGCCCGGCGTTGGAAATGCAAATGAACGGCGCGCTCGCTGCCGGCGCTCTTGTTCCGAGCTGGCGCTGCAGAAAAGGGTTTTCTCCGCGCTCCCCCTGCCTCCTCCTCCGCGCGACGGCGCCGCTCCTCCGGCAGCGTGAAGCGTGCTCGGAGCCAAGCCTGTAACCTTGTAATGCTTTTAGGTAGAACGCACCTATTTCTTTCGTTTTAAATGCTAGCTCGTAATGACATTGTGAAGTAGGGATCCCGAGTCAGCCTTATTATCGTGGCGTCTCCTTGAGCTGAACCTCTGAGAAAGTGAAGGGGAGACCTTTCGGGATGAACAAATCCTTTAGCTGCCTATAATTATTTATTAAAATGGACTGCGGGGAGAAAGGACGGGGAGGGGGAGGGAGGAGTAGAATTCATTTCTGGGTGCAGACGCGCCACGGGCACATCCAGCTCTTTAGAGCGACTGCCAAGCCCTGAATTTGGTAAATATAAAATCATGAGTATGCGGACAGAAAAGGTAAAACACCAACAGATCACACTTTTTTAATTATTATTATTTTTTCTTTTTTTTTTTTTTTTATTTCTTTTTTTTTCTTTTTCTTTTTTTTTTTTTTTTAATGAAGGAAAGGAAAATGCTGCATCCTGACCACTTAGCATCTGAACTGTTTAATTTAGCTGCTGGTCATTTTCACACAAATGCTTAGCACCAGCCTGGGAAGAAAGTTATTATGTACCTGTACACGTGACTCCATATGAAATGAAAAACAAAAAGAATGGGACCAATTTTATCCCCCCTGTGTGTGTGAGCCCTGAAAGAGAAAACATCCTGCATGACTTTCTGGTGTGGGCTGGGTAGAAAGAAAAAAAAATTGAAAAAAACAACAACAACAAAAAAAAAAAAACATCAGTTTATTTAAGGAATTGCACTGATTGCAGATCTGTCTAACTTCATTAGTGAGCCAAAATAACACGTGTGGGCACTGTGCGGTTGAATATAATAGCAGGAAGGTAACATAACCCTCTCTGCACGTCTTGAGAAATTTTATAAACTTAGCAGGCTATTAAAAAAAAAATAATCTTTGGGGTCAACTTTCCACTTGTGCCTTTAGCTCTTGAAAAAGTACTTTTATGGTTTCTTCTAATATATAGGATTTATCTTCAGTTCTGTGAAGAGCTTTTAAATTTAATCCAGTGTTGAAGTAGTAATTTGTTGCTACTGCTTTATAACAGGCTTTTCTTTTAACTTTTTCAGGATGCAGGCTCTTTGTACAGGCTAATCTTTAACACACAATGCGAATCTGTGCTGGGTATCTCAGTTTTGGACCTCAGATGTCCTTAAAATATGAGGAATGAAAGTTGGTAAGTATGCTATGATCAGAATGGTAAAATGAGAATTGTCTGCAAGTGACACTCCAGGGACAATGAGCTGCTGCTTGCTGCAGCAGTATTTCAGCAGAGAGTATTCTTCACTCATTGTCAACTTGGAAAACTGCTGCACAGTAATTATTTGTATTTCACAGGCATTAAGTTAATAACGTTTTCAGGATTTGAGCCTTTTTCATGTGTATGCACTGATCTGCTGGTGCACGCGATTTATAGAAGCCACTGGAGCTTTTCTGGAAAGTCTGTAATTTTACTTACTATTTTTTTTTACTCCACTTAGATCAGCATTTTTTATGTTCACCTTCTGTTAAAATTCATCTTACTTTGGTATTAATGTATTTATTTTTCCTGGTGCAGGCAGTGGTATAGGCTGTCAATGTTATTTTCTGAGAGGGAAAAAGCGATGATAATGGAAAAGAATTCTACCCCCTATTTATTTTAATCTATGTACAAACAATAATTTTTTGTTTGTTTGTTTTTAAACAAGAGTTTCACTATTCTGCCTGAGATGCACATCTTTCTCTTTTTTTATTAAAAGTAGTATTTTTGATCCCAGATGATTAATGAATTTTTTATGCCAGATAGAAGAACATATTGGGGACATGTTTCAACATAGTTCAAGCATTTGAAATAATGTGTAACAAATATGAAATAGTCTCTCATAAATAAAGATACTGGAGTCGCAATATTAAAAATGGGAATAGCTCTGCCTGCCTTTTATCAGGAACATTTCTAAACTAGACTGTTATTACGTGAGACTTTTTGGCAACTATGGCTTGGACAAGAAATTTAGATGCATCTACATGAATTATATCTACAGTTTATATTTTTATGTCTGGGGAAAAATCGATACCTTTATACACTGTGTAAATTTGTTCTTGAGGTGTGATGTGCATCGCTGCATTGCGCTTCTTCTATGTTCCTGTTAAAAACCCGCGCCTGGGAGCACCGTGCACCCAAATCTTTTCTTAGCCTGTCTCAAAGCACGCCAGGGACAATTACCCGCACACGTCAGGCAGTCGGTACTTCTGCTGTTTTTTCTGCCAGCTACCACTGTGCAGAAGTTAATTAATTACAGACCAAACCGTATGCTTCAAAAAGAGCAAACCACAGCCCAGAAATATTTTTAAGCCATAAACTGGTGAACTTTCAGGTACAGTGGCGTATACTGAGATTTTATAGGAATGATTTAGTGAATATTAGAACATATTTTGTACTGCATTGTTTAGACTCAAGAAGGCATAAAATCTGTAACACCTATTTATCATGCAGCTATTTTAATGTAAACATTTGTCTATTTAGATGAAGTGTTTTCATTATTAAGCTAATTTCAACATGTTTCAGATAGACTGATGAGTTCGAAGCAGAACACTTGCTGATGAGAAACGAAATTCTGTCTCAGCTCAGCCTGCTGTCAGATACATCTTCATTAGTTTTTGTCATTCACCGATGGCAAATGCTCCATAAATGAGATGACGATCAGGTCCGCCTTGATAACTTGCCTTATCTCATTAGTTTTCACATCAAAGTTAATCAGCAATGTGAATTGTAATTGCTGGAAGAGACAATGCAATAGATCACTGGGCCTTTTTTTTCTGTATGGCATCTTGAAACATCAGCAGGCTGGTGTGAGTAGATAGGCTCAGAAAGAAAATGATGTGGAAAGCATAATAAGCAAGCTGCTCAGAATTAATGAGCTTACCCAATAAGAAAAGAATAACCAATCAATGTGAGTTGGGCAAATATAATTTAGGAATAATTGCTTGATTGGTTGTCTATAGTAGACTGATTTGACCACACACAAGGATTAAGAATTAAGATGTCAAGGCAAAAAATAATTTGGCAACTGAGGGCATGTAATTTTTTGTTTCCTTTCCTTTATGACTGAAAGAGATTGCTGTTTGATATGTTATTCCCCAAGAATGAAAACATTAGACACAGGCTGATTTTTTTTCTTTTTTTTTTTCCTTTTTTTTTTTTTCCTTTTTTTTTCTAATTTTTTTTCTTTTTTATTTTTTCTTTCTTTTCCTTTCCCTTATGCTTCTTTTATAATACAAGCTCTTTCAAACCTCAGTGGGGATATTTCGGTATAGGACGTTAAAAATGAATAGAATTAAAGAAAATCCAAATGTTTTCATTTGTGTCTCCTTGAAAAGGGATGCAAGTTGAAGGTGCTGTGCACAAAATGTTTGCTTCCTGCAAAATGATGTGCTTGGGTATTTGCAAAACGCAGCAATTATTTTGTCCAAATCTGAAAAGCAATTCTTGCGGTAGGCATGCTTTTAATATAATTTTCCCTACAGCTATTCACCAATTAGCAAAGAACCCTTATATTCTTCTATCTAAACTATTGGGAAGGTTCAGCCAGAAGGTAAATTTGCTTTGATCTACATTACACCTAATTGAGTCACCACCAATGTCTCTATCCCAACATCAAGAAATGTGAAAATGTTAGATTATTTCACTGGGGATTAAACCTAATTTTCGCGTGTTCTGCATTAACCTATTAGGCTGACTCATCTGCATTGCTAATATGGCTCAGGCAGCTGTCACCGCTAAAGAAAAACATGATCATGCAATCCTTGAATGAATGATTCCAGCTCTGATTAGTGTTAGTGAAGTTAGCTGAGCCTTAGTGATAAGGAAGGAAAATTCCCAGGTTGCCAATAGCTTTGAAAATTATCAGACTGTGGGCAAAAGCGCACCCCTGACTGCAGGCCTCCGTCCAAGTGTGCACCGGGTGACATTATTTAGGGCTGTCTTTTTCGGCTAGCTGGCATCGGCACTGCACAAACGTGACTGTTTCTTTCAAGAGGCCAATGCCACGGGTGCATATTAAAATGCTAATGGCAAACCACCTGAAAACAACCTGAAATAGGAGGCAACACATCTTCCTCCCTCCCCACTCCAGTGCCTCAGCCTTCATTCCTAAAGGGCATTTCTAGAAGTGAGCAGAGGGAAGCGGCCACCAGAGGTGCTAGGCGGGCACAGCTTGTAGCATGTGGGCACGCATCCCATCCCATCCCATGCCACCCCATCCCCACCACACTACTCCTCATGAGTGCTCAGGTCCTGGTTGTGGTGGGGGCTGCAGGGAGGGCATGAGCCCCTGGCTGTCCCTGCAGTGTGGCCGCACTGCACCACATTGCTCTGCACCACACTGCTGTGCTGCATGCTCCTGCCCATCCCTACTCTTTGTTCACATCGTGGCAGGCGCTGCCACGCTTCTTTCTCAGGCTGCTGCTCGCTTCTTTCTGCCTGTCAGATTTAAATAGTTAAAAAGAAAAAAGAAAAAAAAAAAAAAAAGCAACAATGACACAGCCCCTTGAGATGTGAAAAATTTTGGAATGAGTTAGCCTCCTGGCAATAGAGCGAGGAGCCAATTTAATCCGATTAGTGCCTCCCAACAATAGATGCTCCTCACCCATTGTGGACAGAGGCTTTCACTTTATTTGTTTCTATTAGCCAAGAATCTGAGATATCAGAAATGTGGAATTTTGCCCTTGTCAGATTGCTTCAGACAATCAACAACAACAACAACAACAACAACAACAACAACAACAACAAAGGAAAATAGTCTAATGTGTCAATATTTATCTTCTTGCCCTAATTGTCTGCAGAGACAACTTGTTGAGTGTGCAAAGTTTGCGGTGCTGGTTTATCTATGTGCTCTTGATTCTTCCCATTGTATGGATATAGTGGCAGATACTCACAGTGTAGTGATGTTTAAGGAGTGCAGCAACTGCAGAGGCATAATAGAGGCATTTTAATGGAAAAAGGCTTGCATTTGTAGACCAAGCTGCAATGCTTGATAGAAAATGTAAAAAGGCTTTAAACTGATATATATATATTTATATAAATCTATGATTTATTTGTGAAAGCACTTGCACAATTCCCATTGAATTTGGTAGCAAGAAACTCATTTTCAAACACTTCTAAATACATCCTCCTCTCGTCCAGACTGTGGTATTGATGTGATTTACTATTAGCAGCATAAACCAGTGCCACTGGTGGCTGACCCCTACGTACACAGCCGTGGCAAAGTTTGGTGGCCCGTGCTGCTGATGGGACATGCCGTGCCGCAACCGATGGGCAGTGTGGAAAGACAAGGTACACAAGAACATAAAGGAAAATACCACCACACATCACTGTGACGTTCGGGATGCTCATGAGGTATGGCTGGAGGGGAGCACTGCACGGTTGTAACCACAGGTTAGGGCATGTTGCCACCTTTTTCTGCAGGGAAGAGCAGCGGTCCCCTGAGCAGACCCATGCCACCTGGCGAGGCACACAGTACTAAGGGGCTTTAGTACTGTGGGTCCTGCAAGAGCTGTGGATGGAGATTTTGTCCTTCTGGCCCCAACCCTTCAGAGAGATCATTGCTTCATTGGCTCAGTGGGTGGGCAGTCAGCGCACCTGCAAGGGTGGGGGCTGTGCCCCACCTGGGGCCCGTCTGCCTGGGAGAACAGGTCAGGGTGAGAGGCTCCCTAGTGCTACCCCAAAAAGCTCCACCAGCAGGTTCTCTCATCCCATAATAGGATTTTCCCCACTCTGCCATGGTGATTGGCCCCAGGTGTGGACCAAGCAAACACAGGAGGTGGCTGCTGGTGCAGAGTAAGTGTCCGCATGCAGAATATTCTGGAACAGGTATTTCACTTTAAATTCACGCCCTGTCTTATTCTGGAATATTTCTCCCGTGTAGAGGAGCACTTAGCTGGGGTCTTTGCTTGCTGCCGTGCCAGTGATAAGATGGATTGGCTGATCTAATAGGTCTTTTCAATCTCTGATTTTGAAAGCTAAGATTGGGAAATTAATTTCAGAAAGGTCAAAACAGAGCAAGGCTATCCTGCTGCTGTGTGATGGATCCTATTTTTTTAAAATCTATCTATTGAAGAAAAGGTTAGTTATTCAGCATCCTGTTAAAAAAAAAAAAAAAAAAAAAAAGCCGGGGGAATACAAAAAGTGTATAGATCTGCTGACCCATTCGCAATCTTCAGTTAATGAAAATGCCGTGGAATAGGAGTGGTAAGAGCCCGCCGCTCCGGGAGGCACTGACCCCGCCGGCTGATGGGAGCTGAATGCTGTCAGCTTTCAAACCCTCTCTGATCACAATGATGAACGCTGGCACAGATGGACCAAGTGACTTAGGAGCAGCAGCAGCAGCGACCACCTCGCCAGCTGCCCCAACCCTGCGCTGCCTCGTGCTTTTGGACGCTGCTGCCAAAAGCTGCTGCGCTATGCCAGGTCTGCCCCCACTATGCTGTCTTTGGGTTTTTAAGGGTAATTTCCAGCAATGCTCAGCGGTAAAGCTTGAGGTGTAGGCTTGCCAGAATCAGACAGCGGCTTCATTCTGGGTTTTCTCAAAGTCACTAAGGGGTTTTGGAAGTTGTGGTATATGCTGATGGAAAGCTGAATGTATTTTTCTCATTGAAAAATATGCTCCACAAAAGAAAGAGAAGGGAAAAAAACAACGAGAGTTCAGGTAGATAATTCTCTTCTCTGTATCTATTTCCTCCCAACATACAAGCCAAAGAGTAAAATTTAAAAATAAACTGCTTCATTTTTTAAAAAATAAAAACTCCTGGGGACAGAAAATTGCATGCTTATGGTGGGGAGTGGAGTGGATGGAGGGAAATTACTTCTTAGTTAGAAAGAAAAGAGATCTGTGGGTTTTTTTTGGTTGCTTGCTTGATTTTTCATTTTCTCCTGGTGTATAGGAATAAGGAAGCTTCCGCAAAATAGTTCTTAATTGTAGAAGCTAAGATGTGCTACCTCCCGTTATGCTGGTGCCAACTTCTGCTGTTGAAGAAACCTTCTAATTTACCCTCAGCAGATAAATTAGAAATCCATGTTTTTAATGTTGAGCACCTTGCTGTAGACGTCCAGTCATGTGCAGGGCTGGGCTGTGGGTGTGTTTTGTTGGCGCCTTGCTTCTCTGCTTCCTGAGGCTGGAAACGATTTTAATTTTTTTCTTGATTTACGCTGGGGCTTGTAAACTGTTGTATCCTGCATACTGATTGTTACTGATGTGAGGTCTGTGTTGCTTCACATGCCTCTCCCGCCCTGTGTGTGCGGATGGAGGTGCAGGGACCAAGCTGTGGCACACATCGGGAAGGCACTGGCGGAGTGTCCAGTTCCAGGGAGCCAAGTGGCAGCGCTGGCTGGGCTGGCTGTGGGGCTGGCCCTGTGCCACATGCTGTGCTGCAGGGGGTTGTGGTGTTGCGGAGCAGGCAGAAAGTAAGCACTGATGACGGGAGTCTGGGGGCTGACCGAGACCCCTCGTACAGATGGGCAGCTCCAACTCCTCTCTGCAAGTGGCATGGAGGGCCTGTGGAGGCTGCTGGCCATGCACTGCTTGGTGTGTACCTGCTGGGGATCTGTCAGTGGAAAAAAGTTTGCAAACAATGTGGAAGTGTTGTCAACACCTCCCACTTTGTTTCAAAGCAAATTCACTTTGATGGGGCTTAAGCCAAATTAAGCCATTATAAATGGAAGCATTTTCTGTCTTGTGGTTTGTGCTGATTTTCCAGGCCAACAGCAGCATGAGTTTATTTCTGCCTGAGATTTAGATGTCCATTTAAAGTGGAAATCCATCTTTTGGTTTTCTGAAACCATATTGCCAGAGCACCAAGTGGTGGAGACAGCAAACTGGCTGCCGGTGTGTCACGCTCTTCTGTCCTGTGACACAGGCAAGCGAGGTGCTGGGGCGGAGAACAGAGAGAGGGATGTGTGCCTGGACACAGCAGGGTGCTTTTACATGATTGGGATCTAAGTGCCAGATGAAACTCTTATGGGAAAGAGGGTCTGGAAGAAAGGTATCTGGGAAGCTCTTGCAAAGAGCAAGAGGATGTTGCAGTTTGGATAGGGGTGTCTGATGTGCAGGGGTAGCTAAAGTGAAGGGCAGCTCTTCCAGAACGAGGGATGCACCTTCTCCATTTTGCTAAAGACAAAGTATAAGCATCGACCTGGCTCTGCATTGAGCAAATCAAAGGAATTACATTGATCAAAAATGCTTCCCAAATCATTAATTCAGTGTGTGCATGTGCAGTCACCTGCCTGCACGTATGCTCTAGTACATATTCATGATTTACGCATTACCCTGCCTGACGTTCACCCCTTCTGCATTCCCGTGGTGACATGCAGGTATGTTGTAGATCCAGCATGCCTTTTATGGGGGAGAGATGGGCTCACCACTCAGGTACCAGCTGGAGGGCCGGGGCTGAGCTCTACTAACAGCTCTCAGCCACCCCAGTACAGTATAGCTCAATAAACCTATACAGTATACCTATACCCATACAATATACCTATGCAGTATATCTACCATAGCTCAAGCTACAGAAGATGATTTAAGGCCTCTGTTTGTTACTTTGCACACTGCTCTTGAGGTAGGATCCTGTCTTGAAAACTGAGGCACAGTAATGCTAATTAGTATGCTCATCTCGTATTTCTATAACTCAGTCTCAAACATGGACAGGCCAATCTTGCTTTCAAGTTCACTCTTTACAGACAGATATTGAAAGCATATATATTTGGGTTTGTACCCATATGGTAGCACCTTAATATACATTATTAAAGCTCTCAATTTCTTGCTCTTGCAGTTTCCTGTTGCTTTGTGCAATCAGTTATACAAAAACAATTAAGCAATACAGGGGAAAATAAACAAATATCTCCAGTTGAGGATTATGTTAACAAGTTCAGTAATAAATTACAATTATTAGTCAGTATATACAAATGACTTAATTCTTTTAACACACTAGGCAATAGTGGAGATAAAGTATAACTTGGAAAATTGGTTGCATATTTCATTCTGAACAGGAGATGTGGAGAAAAATGTCAGAACAAGAAAACACATCTGGCTCATTAACGTGGTATCTTTTCCCAGTAAAGAATCTCAAGCAGATCTGAATGGACACCAGTGCATCTCCATAAATCAGATTTAGCTACCCACAGAAAGTGCTGTGGAAGCTGCCAGGCATCAGCTAACCTATCCTTTACAGTGCTCCTCTTCTCTGATAATTCCGAACACATTGGAGCAATTCATATGTAAAGATGTTCCCATAGCCCCAAATACCTCCTGCTTCCCACACCCCATACTGGAATTAGGCAAGAACTAATCCTCTGGCATCCAGGGAGAAGCAGGAACTCAGGTCTGGAAGGAGAAAAGTTGATGTTTTACTGACTTACGCTGTGTGTTGGCTTATGTGGAGGAGTCCTTCCTCTGGGGAGAGCTGAGGGCCACACACAGCACAGGAGTGGCACACGTGTGCACTGCCACATATGCAGTACAGCATGGGGGGGCATGCTGCTGGCCACATGTGGGGTACTGCTGGGGGGGAGGCCTTTCCTAACTCATGCTGTAGGGCTGTGAGTGCAGCCCAGGGAGCGACCAGTGGATTTTTCCTGGTTGTTGACACACCAGTATCTTGTCCTGCAGCACGACCCTGACCCAGCACGAGGGCTGCGCCCTTCCTGCTGCTGCAGCAGCTGGGGAAGGAGGGTGGCTGTGCCTGGCATGAAAGTAGGACAGCAGGCAGCAAGGCGGTTAATCTGAAAAATGATTACTTTTTATATTATTTTTGACCTATTTAAGTACCTTCTTCAGCAGGAGTGTCCAGCCAAATGCTATCGGTTCCCCAGGTCTGTACGCAATGCTAAGGGGATGTTTATTTTAATTGTGAACACTAAAAAAAAACTTTTCTCCACACCAGGGCCTAGGCCAGCATCCCACTGAGTTAGTCTGGTGCCTGAGAAAGTGCTGGATCAGAAAGTGTGGAGATCTGGGCGCAGCTGCTGGCTCACGGCAGCTGCAAAGAGCCTGGGCTGTCTGGACTCTGGTGGGTGGTTTCGTGTGTTGATACATACTGTGCTTCAGAAGCATCGTCCCGGCTCAGCTTCCTCAGCTTGATTTGTTGTGATGTCACGTCAGCACAAGGACAAACAGCAATCCCTTTAGCCATGACTGGGTGATCAGAGAGGGCACATGGCAACACCTTGGCTAAAGTAAGCTCCTGCTTCCCCTGCAGCATGCTCATGAGGTTTTGCAGAGTTTCGGTTAGCTGGAAAAGCTCTGCTTTCCCACAGTAAGAGCATGTTTTGCATAAAAAAGAATGACACTGTTATTTCTTTAGGCACCTGGCTTTAAATTACCTTAGGTGTTTGAAAATGTTCATGCAAGAACATTAACTCAAACCAGACAAAGTGTGAGTGCTGCTAGTTGGAGGCAGGATGCTTTTTCCCATGTGAATCAGAGATGTTGACTCTGTCAGTGTGGGAAACTGAACTTGTTCCTCCTTCAGTGCGGTTACATGGCCAGGACTACTGCAGATCAGAAACTTTCCAGTGTTTTTGGTCTCTGCACATTATTTTTAGAAAGACCTGGTGTGATAGATAAGTGAGCGGAGTTCTCATGTGTTGGGGTTTGTGCCTGTAACTTCCAGGGGAGTTTTGCCCATTTCCTGATTTTCTTCCCGTATTTCAGTCAGTCAACCCGTACTTGAGAGAGGCTCAGACTTGCAGAGGCGTTTCAGGTTTGATAGCCTCCTGATTCCTCTTTTTCTTTTTTATCTTTTTCCCAGGTATCTTAGACTTCTGTGCATTCAACCACTGCATAGAGGTAGCATTTATGTAATGATCTCAGATTAAATATGCATTTGTAGCAAATATACATGGAAAAGCACAGTTCCTCAGTGTGCAGCCCCCAGCAAGAGGTGGGGGCCTGCTGTCCCAAGAAGAAGGAGGATGGTGAAGGCAAGTACCATGCATTTGGGGAACAGGGACAAGAACGGGAACACTGTGGGAGGAGTTGTTGAAGTGAGGAGGCCGTGTTCTCCCCGGGCAGAGGATGCAGGTAGCATCCCTGACTGTGGGGCTGCTGCGCGCAGCATGGGACATTAACCCTGGGTGGATCCCGGCCCCGCCGCCGGCCCCCCCCCCCCCCCAACCCCCCCGGGGGGGCCCCCCCCCCCCCCCCCTGAACATTTATTAACATCTAATCCTGTTAAGATTTTCTACACCATATGCCTGAGCAACAGAACATGTGAAATGTGTACTAATTACTCCTGCTTGTGTCATGTGTGTATATTTTATATTCAGTCCCTGACCTTTTTGTTAATAACTTCACATTATATTCATTGACCTGAAACAAATTGAATTCAGTGGCACTCACTCAAGAATTGAATTACATAGTCTTCTTAATTGGTCTCTTATTTAAATGTGGAAAAGTAACAGTTTACCACCTGTAATTTTTTTTTATTCCTTAAGAAATTCCGCCAGAGCATGTGCCCGCCCGCCAGGGTTGCGTTGTTGGGGAATTATCAGGGAAAACCTGAGCCCTGTGTGTGGCAGAGGAGGAAAGCCACAGGAGGAAGCCACGTTGTGTGGCTGCCCTGTCACCTCCCAGTGCCCCTGCGGGGGCTCCTTGTGCCCCAGCCCAGGCCCCGCGTGGGCAGCCCGGTCCACACAGGGCAGGCAGCGACTGCTGGCGCTCTCTGCTCTGTCTGTGCTATTCCAACGCAAAGTTAATTTCCAAAGCTGTGAAGGAGAGGCTTACTCCTTGCTTACTATATTTAACTTAAAAATGCAAATGTTATTAGTGTCCCGATCATTGATAAGAGTGCCTTTGTGCCATGCTTTAACCTCCATTAGGGAGGATTATGAGAACATCGCCACATTGGCATTTTATAAGTGTCACTATGACAGCACTTGCTGCACAAATGCCTGGCTGTCACACTGAGGTTTATCACCAGGTTTTTTCCTCCGAATGCAGACTAATAAGCCCAGAAATTACAATTGCCTCCCTGCCGAATCTGTGATAGGCGGAAATAATGATATCAGTGCCCTGCTAATCTCCTTGCCTCCGCGCTTGGCACCATCCTATTGAGTCACCTGTCATATGCCGCTTTGATGAGGCGAATTCAATCTCTCAGCTATAATGACAATGGAGCCATTTTAATGTTTGGAAATGATTATGTGAAGGTTTCTCTTTGCTCTGTCTTGGCAAGCAAACCAGGTCAGTGTTCAGTCTGTGTCTCCTGCTGCCGCTGACGACTTGGAAGGAGCTGGGCTGTATTAAGTGAATATGCCAAGTTATTAGAAACGAGACGCCAAAGGCAGCTTCCGCGGGGGGATGGGGAGGGGGAGGGGGAGAAAGGAGGGGTTCTTGTTTTATTTCCTTTTTCACAGCAAAACCCAAACCCTAAGAGATGCTTCATATGCATGAGCCTCTCGCATGCCACACACGCAGAGCAGCGCGAGCCTCATGGCCAAGCACAGCGTCCTTGGTGCCTCTGCGCAGACACCCCATGGTCCCTGCTCACTCCTGCAGCTCCATGGTGTCATGGAGCTCCCATGTTCATCCTGTGACAGCTTTAAAATAATAGGCAATCCTTAAAATAAAACAATGAAAGAAACCTATTCAGAGTTGTGGATAGACCCTCCTGTCTGCTCATGTGGATGGGAAAGTTTTCTGCTCTGATGACAAGGGAGCAGTGGGGGGCAGGCTGGGCAGTGACAGCCCTGCCAGGCGCCCAGTGCTGCCTGCATCACCCCAGCTTATCTGAACAAGTTCTTGTGGAGAAAGTGAATTCCTCTTCTTCTCAAATGGGCGGCTCTCTGATTTCAGCAGTTTCTGAACCCAGACTTGCCCTAGACACACAGTGTGTTTCCTTTTGTGTTTCCTTTACATATGAACTGAAAAGTTTTTTTTTTTTTTTTTTTCCTTAAAAGGAAAATAACTGCATTTCTTGCAGGGGAGAGGCAGCAGGGTGAGGGGGATGTTCTGGTGCAGCTGCAGTGGCTGATGCCCCTTTCTACTTGTGCTCTGGCCACCAGGTACCTGCAGCTTGGCCCCTGCTCTGCCATGCTTGGCCCCTGCTCCACCTCTATCCCCTCTCATTGGCGAGGTCTGGGCCTGCCCTCGGACAAGCCCCTGCTCCTGCAGCCCTGCTCCCACCGCCTCTCCTTCTTGCCCAGCCCCAGTGGCACTGAGATGCTTTAGAGGCCATTGGGTGCATTGGGAGGTGCTCATGCACATGTTGCATGTGATTTGTCATTTTGCTTACAGCTAGCAGAGCCAAAAATGTACATTGATTCATAATACCTTGGTAACTTGAATCGCTGTCCTTGCAGGCTGTGAGCCAGAGCTCCGGGGCCACGGTACACCCTGCAGCTGGGCTCTAAAGCATGCCCCAAGGAGTCTGTGTCCTGCAGCCATTCCAAACACACAGCCCACTGGCTGGCTCCCCAGGGGCCAGGTCCCTCCCAAGCCCACAGCTGCCTCCCCCTGCTGGGTCAGGCCTGGCCAGGGCTTCATTGCATGTGGTTGCCAGTACTCAAGACACTGCACCAACAGCACACCAACTGGGTGCCCGGCATTCCTGGGAGTCCTCCTCACCCCCTCCTCCCGGCTGGCACCAGCCGCTGGGCTGTTAGTGCTTATTAATACAACATTAATTTTCTGAAATCTTGACCAACTCTTTGATAAGGGAAGAATAAAGAAGCAGAATTTCAGATGTCAAGCTTTTATTAATGAAAGTGTTCAAGGCCATCTCTGGATGGATATTACAGGCTGCTTTCACCATGCTCTTCAGTTTATGAAAAGCAATTGTTTAGCTGTATAGAGAGTATAGAGCAGAATCAAATTGACCTGCATGATACAGAAAGTAGCACTGAGCCCATTTAACTAAGGGTCCTTTGAAAGAAATCTTTTTTATTATAGATGAGTGCTGAAATTATTTCAAGGAAGTGATTATCTGTCTAATAATTTTAAATGCATGAGCGGCTTCAGCCCATAAAATTAAGGCAGAGCAAGGCGGCGTGCTCAGAGAGGCGCTTGGCACACAAGGACACGGGCAGCCCTGCCTGCATTGGGGGACGCTGCTGGCAGGGGATGCAGGGATGCGCTGGTCACCGCTGTGGAGCCCACGCGTGGGGCCTCAGCACTGCCACGTGGCCCTGCGTCTCCCCATTGAAGGCCAGCAGCCTAATTAGGGCTGCGCCCCGCGGCAGCCGCCCCGTGGGGGCACATCAAAGCCTGCATGGGGAGCGCATAGGGGCAGCGCACATTCAGCACAATTACCGAAGTTAAGAAAACATCCCTGTAATTAGCCAAGCAACTCTAAGCACAAGGAATGGAAATTAGTCACAGTGCAATAAATTAGTCAGTGCATATATTACGTGCCGCAAGCACCCCAGGGGCCTCCTGTTTGCAAGGCTTTGGTTTGCAACCCCATGTCTCTCAATAAAGTGTTCATCCCTAGGTGATTATGTTCCAGTAAAAGGAGTTTTTAACTGAATTACAAATTTTCTAATTCTTTTGTAGGAAGAATTGGGATCCCTCACTTTTTTCTTTTCTCTCTCCTTTTTTTTTTCTTTTTTTTTTTTCTTTTTTTTTCCTGGCAGTGCAGAGAGCAAAGCCACTTCCCTCCCCCTTCAGCTAATAATTAATTTTCAGCTTTTCAGGGTGCTTCAAGACTCTGCATTGTTTGCTTTAATTAGGAGCAGTAGTTAAGGAACTATTTTTGAAATCCCTCCCCAATTCTGAACTGTTTTAGCTGGCGTTTCTTTACTGGGAGAAGGAAAGGGAGGTGCAGGGGGGCCAAGCAGGAAATTGGACTGTAGCAGCACATAACATTTGCATCAAAATAATACAGCCGGCAACAGAAAATCACAATCACATCACTCAGAAGGAAGGAACAGAATACAAATTAAAGGAATAATGTAAATTTTTTGCCATTAAGCTTCAATGACCATTTGAAATGGTGCAAGGCACAAAGGTTTTGATGAGCATCATCCAGTTTGATTATTCATACTTGTGCTTCTGCTTGAATTAAAGTAGGAGTGCTAGAGCCTGTTAAAGCAAAATATTTGAATTGGTAGTGAACTCTCACCTTTACTTACATCCATTTACTTTTCAAATGAATACCAGATAAGTTAGTGCATTTTATAATCGGCCTGTTTTCCAGCGAGTGCTGTCATTACATACCAATTTCTTTTAGAAGTGCTTCCTAAGAAACATTAAATACTCACAAACAAGGCTCTGTCCGTCACCAGCAGCAATCCGTGAGCAGACCCAGGGCTTTGTGCCCTCCCCGCCCGCCGTGCGCTCGCCCGCCTCGTTAAGCCCAGCTCATTACCGGCCCAGACACGCAGAGCTGCCCTGTGAGCACCCGGACACTGCTAGCACGGCTGGACCCTGCCTGCCCCTGCGGTTCATGGGGGCTTGAGTCCTTTCTGTATGAAAAGCCATTTTGTGTGTGTGTGTGTGCGTGCATGCGTGCGTGTGTTTTTTTAGCCAATATCACCACCAGGACCCCAGCCTGCAGAGGGGATGTCTGAAGGAGCCGACCTCTGAGTGTAAGCTCCTGCTTTGCAGCATCACCAATGTTACCCTGCTCTGGTGCATGCCATGAAGGGATGGAGATTGCTTCCAGAGGGGAAAAATGGTGGGGAAGGACAGCACTTGGCACAGCTCTCAGGTGCTGGGTTGCAAATAATGGTCACTGCGTAGAAAAAGCAAGGAGAGCCAAGGAAAGACTAAAAGAGGTGGTGAGACCTGTCCCAGGACACTGCAACAAGGGCCTGATGCCAACCGGCCTGAAGATGCTGGCGATTTTGCCGTGTTCAGAAATGAGGGCAAAACTGGCCAGATATTTGCTAAATGTGAACTAAGAAGACACAATAAGGTTTTAAAACTGAACCTTTTGTAAAGAAAATATATTTTAAGATAACTCAGTCTTCCTTAAAGAAAAAAAAAAAAAAAAAAAAAAAGGAAAGAAAATCAGGTGAGATTTCAGGTTGCTCACATGCAATTACTGGCTTTGGATAACAATGATGAAAGTGCCCTGGAAGTTCAGTTTTAGGTGTGCAGGTGTGCACAACAAGGGCTAAAAGATTGCACCAACTTACCAGCAGCGTAGCTCAGCCCTCCGTGAAAAGTTTGAGAGGCAACCCCAGACAGGTGACTCATTTAGCTTTCTCAGGGCATTTAGGGAGTATGCACACCTCCAAAAGGACCTTTGGCATCTATTGTTGCTGCTCATTGTTTTCCATGTACACCGTGAATCTAAAGCCTCTGGTGGAGAGCAGAACAGAGCCTTTTGGCTTACTTGGGCCCCATGTCACCTTCTTGGCTCCCTGCAGCTGTGGGGATACTTTACCCTGTCTCACTGAGGCATTCTGTAAAATCCCATTAATGAAAACAAGGGGGAAAAAATCAATGCAACTACACAGGGAAAACAAACAAACCTCCATTTGGGCAATTTTAAAGCAATCCATCACAAGCTAAGGAAGGCCAGGTTATTTAAATGATAAAGGATGCTGAATGAATGCATGCCTTTGTCTCTGCTGTTTTTTCCAAGGTGATCTGGATTAAAACCGTGCTGTCAGGGTTAATTTTGAGCTGCTTCTCTTTTAAAAATGTTTTATTATTATTATTTTTATTATTATTTTATTTTTTTTTCCCATATTGATGGGAGGTTTGAGGGATGCAATGCCTGCAGCAACCCGCAGGTCTCCGCAGATGCAAGGCTGCCCATCCCACCACTGCCCAGCCTCTGCCCCCTCCACCCACACTGCCTGGGTGCTCCACTTCCCTCCAGCAAAGGATGCTTAGTGCACAGTGCTCTGGGCTGCAAGAAAAGCAAACCAAAATTGTGGCAGTGAAGGAGTGGACATCTGCATCTCCCAGCCTGGAGACCAGGCCTGGTTACCTCTTGCAGCCCCACGAGTCCTGATGATGCTCTGCTGAGGCTCTGGGCGCTGTGAGTTGCTGAGCCTGCCCACGGTACCCAGCAGGTCCCTGGGGATGGGAACACAGGGCAAGACAGGAAAACCTCCAGGATGGAGCGGCTGTGGGAAGCCGTCACCACCCATGTGCATGTGGAGCTGGGGAAAGCCAGTGGAAGGGATCGCTCCCTTGGGGCATGCTGCTCTGCTTTATTCATCTCTACACACTTAGTTTTATTCTCCCCTCCCTGTTTCTTCAGCTGCTTCTTCCCTTCCCAGCACATAAACGCCCTGCTCTCTTTTTAGGGTCATCCTTGTCATCCAGAAGCGAAGTCCCCCAAGTTACCCGCTGCGTGTGTGTGGGCAATCACAAATTTGTGGCGATGCTGAGGCCCTGGAGGGAGAAAGGCCAGCACATTTCTGCCACAAAACACTGCTTTCAGGGATCATTCCACTTGAGTGGCTAAGAAGAAAACTGTGCTGATAGAAACTATTTTATAATAGTTGAGAACTTTATAACAATGCAGTACCAACTGAGCAGATTTATTCTAATATGCCAGCATGGGGAATTGTTATTCACCAAAGCAGAAAATGGAGCTGGCTTTTCAAAGTGTTTAAAATCAAGCAACTCTGAAGTCACCAGCTGATTATTTAGGTAATCTTTTGGTGGCCAGGCAATCACATTTCATTATGGGCAGTGCTACTCTGCAAATCAAATATTGTGTATTATCAAAACAACGCTGCACCCCTGCTGGCATGGTATGGATGCTCAGTGCTTCACATCCTGTGGCTGCTCCCGAAGACACAGCATCCTCTCTCCTGCATGGGGGGTGACAGCACTGGTGCCACCGGGGCCAGTGTGAGGATGTCATCCGGTGCAGGAGGGTGGGAAGGTGATGCCTCTTCTGCCCCACCAGCCGCATTAAAGTTTAACCCCACTTATCAGCTGCCTGCCAGTAAGCACCAGCTGACAGCTGTAAAGGTGCTGGTGCTCAGTAGGAAGACCGGGAGTGATGGGAGGGTGAGCAGGGAGAGGTGTAAGCACGGCAGCCTGGCTGGCAATGAGAGGAATGACATATGTTATGGATTTGCTCAGAAATTAGGCACATCTGTCCAGGTTTGCTCTGGGAAGGAGGATGCAAAGGGCTGTTTGACGAAGAGGGCTGGCAGTGCTGCCAGGGTGAGGGACAGGATGGCTGCAGGTGACAGCAGCCACCAGGCAGGGCTGTCTGCCTTCTGCTCCGTGCTGCCAAAGAGCCATGCAGGGAAGGAGCTGCAGCCCTGCACACAGGGGCTGGAGGTCAGCACCCTGCGCATGTATCTGTGCCTGCGTGTTCATACGGCTGCTGCACACACACGCTTACCCTCACCCTTCCAGTGGGTGTGTGGCAGGTGCGCATATAGCCTAATGCTGCTGACATGCCAGGGAGCAGCACCACGTGCAACTTGTGAGCATGTGTGGTTTTTCTCAGACTTTTCACCCTAGTGGAGGTACAAGAGAGGGCAGTGAACACAAGGGCGCCAGCAGGAAGGAGATGCTCTGCTAACAGAGAGGGGCAGAGCTGGGGCAGCTCCTGCCTGCAGAGCGTTTTTCTGGGAGGCACTTTTGGTGCTCACCTCTGTTAGGTGCCACATGGGTCATCCCCAGGGACGAGGGGTGCCCAGGGCCCACTGCAGCCCCCTCTCCCCTGAGCCACAGGTGCTGCCCAGCCTGGAGCAGGCTGGGACATGGGGACCGTGGGCAGAGAAAACCTCTGAAATGCACAGAGGGGCCAGCTGCTACCAGCACAGGAGGAGGTGGCAGCAGCGACCAGCCACTGGTTCAGAGCAGCTTTATTTCTCCAAGGCAGATCTGAGGGGGGAGAAGTGATCTGGAGCCTGAGTGATTTCTCCATCTCTTGCCCCAGTTATTTTGAAGGAAAGGGAAGGGACAGGATTTACAAGTAAGCCTGAGTATTGTGCTGATATTGTTACCAAAAAAAAAAAAAAAAAAAAAAAAGGCCAACAGTTGAGAAATGCTGTGAGGGAGAGAACAGAGGGCTGACAAGTGCACTGCCACAGGCTGAGGGGTGTCAGCAGGGAGCCCTGGAAGCACCACTGGTGGTGTTTTGCCCGGCAGAGGTTTGGCGTGTTTTGCCCGGCAGAGGTTTGCCGTGGGGTGTTCTGATGCCTGGCCCCCCTAAAGTGCTCCCTGCCCAGGCTGGGTATAATCCTGGGTCCTCGTGCAGCTCCTCTGGCAGGTGCCATCCTGCGGAGCAATGTTTTGCAGTTACTGGACACCAGCTCATCCGCATGCTCAGCAGCCGTCATTGCACAGGCTTTGTCACCCTACTTTCCCCAGGGTACCTCGCGTGGCTGAAGTTGGTTTATGCCATAAATGGGCTGGGTTCAAAAATATGACTTCTCTGAACTTCCTAACCTTACACAAAAGGGAAGGATTCCAAGAGCTATGGATAAAATTCAATTAACTGAGATGACAGAAAATAATCTACTAAGCGAATACATCAGGCAATTGGGGGCTTTCATACCTTTCAAAAAGGAAATAACCTATTTCTTTCCTTGTTATCTAATGACACAGGAGTTTATTTCTCTAGAAGCAGTTACAAATCTACCTAATGGGGCCTAAACGCTGTTGCCAGGCAATTAGGGTTTTTATTGTGTGGCTAATTCTTTCATTTCCGTAGCTGGTGATTGTCATTACCAAATGCCGCGCTCGCAAGCTGCCCCCTCATCAGAGAGCCCGTGTTTGCCTGTGCATGCACATGTGTGTCTGTATGCATGTCTGCATGTAAGCACACACACCTGTGTGTTTGTACACATTTACGTGTCTGGGGTGTAGGGGGAGCAGGCTCTGGCTGAAGCATGCTATTCAGCTTTTCAAGGAGAGCTGCTCCAGCTGCAAATGGGTGCTTTGCTGCCAAAATGCTCCCCCTGAAGCAGGCAGAGCCCCAGAAAGATAAGGTTTTCAGGGGGGTGCCAGTTAGATGGCAACTCAGTCAGCAAGTGGGTGAAACTATCGCAGGGAGCACGGGATGGGTGGCACGGTGCCTGACAGTGCCTGCTGTGCAATGCGGGATCTGGGCAGCC
The DNA here is from genome assembly GCF_011077185.1 of Oxyura jamaicensis. Taxonomy (NCBI): domain Eukaryota; kingdom Metazoa; phylum Chordata; class Aves; order Anseriformes; family Anatidae; genus Oxyura; species Oxyura jamaicensis. Next base: position 696,963 of record NC_048895.1, read on the forward strand.
TCTGCCACCTGGGGAGGCAGTAAGGTGCTCTTAGGAGACATGGAGGTGGGCAGCTGTGGGGATGGCTGCGGGAAGGGTGGTGGAGGAGGCAAACAGGAGGCTGGGGAGCTCCTGCTCAGGTGGGGATTCAGCCCCAGGGGAGCACTAGCAGGTGTTAAGCGTGAGATTATTTAACACTCCTTGACAGGCTGCCTGGATTTGAGCAGCTGGGCCTCATGCAAGGTACGGGAGTAAGTGATCAGAGCTTTGCTGGGGGGAGTGTGCAGCCCCCAGAAGCTGGTGTTGGGAGTGCTGTGGGTTGTTGAGCTTTGGCTGCACACTGATGACAGCAGGGAGCTTGCTTTCCTGGGAGCCAGCAGGCTTAAAAATAATAATCTTGAAACTCGTGGGCCATATTTTTTTGCTTGCTGCCTGGATAGCTGTATAGGACTGTCACCTGTGCAAGTGTAGTGTTGTTTGTTTGTTTGTTTTTAAGAAGAGCTGAGTTTCCCAGGAAGCCCTGTAGTGGGCAGGACCCTAGGATGCATCCCAGAGATGTCAGGGAAGAGGGGACAGGGCAGGGAGGGGTTTTTGGAGCTTGGGGCCCAAGTTATTGACAAAAAATGATTGGAAATAATCCTCTAAATTGGTATTAGGGTTGTGCCTCCTCTGTAAACCTTTATTTAGGTGAAGTCTCCTTTTCCATGCTGTGGGCTGTAGCAGCTCATTTAGAAATTAAATGCATAGGACTGTTAAATCGGCAGATTATATGGCCATCACCCGTGCATACTGAGTCTGCTTAGCCTAAACCTTCCTGAAGCCTTCATTAAAAAATGAATATCAACGTTCCGTGCATCTGCAACCCGCCAGCCTGGGCTGCCCACAGGTGGGGCCATTGAGCACCCTTCTGTCTGTCTGTCCCTGAGCACCCAAGGGTGATGGTTGTAGGGGTTCAGGGCCAACCTGCACTTGGCCCCAGAAATGATGGTGGGGTGAAACTGTGCCATGTGGGTCCCAGCTGCCACCAGCTGTCCTGCACAGACAAGGTAGTGAAGATCAGGTGCATGCAGCATCCCCCAGCCTTCACATAGTGCTTGCAGTTTCATTATCAGCTGCAATATTTTAATACTCCCGGGTAAACTAAGAGAGTGCGCTTAATTTCTTATCAAGCTTTTTTTTTTTTAATTGGGGGACTTCCTTTTGTGAGAATTCTTGTTTTGTGTTCTTTTGTTGTGTCAGTTTGCTGATAAAAGTACACAGTGGATTGCATTATGCTGTTAATTTTCCTTTTGGTATGCTTGCTACAATGACTTATTTTGTGTCTGATATATTAGTTATCCAATTTTCATAAGCTGATTTTAAATATGTTACTGCGCAAACTCTTTTTACAGCCTGTGTGGCTTTTGATTATGAATGAGTGCAGAGATACACGCAGGAGTATTATTTATATAAAATATATAAGCAGGAAGAATCTTCATAAATCACAAAATGCTATTATCCCAGGGGTTCATGACAGCCATATCTTTTTATACGGAAAAACAGAATACATTAAACAACACAGGCATTCGAAAGGGATGTTTCAAAAACTGTACAATTTCTCTATTTATTCAATTTGTTTATCACATAGCATTTAATATCTAAAGTCTGTTTTACAAAAATAAATCTTGAAATTAAGATTTAAGTAAAAATTTATTGAGTGAAGCTACTGTATCTGCCTGTGGTGGGGTTATGTTTTATGATCCGAGGAATATGGAAATAAACAAAGCAAGCCTCAGACGCGCAGGATTTAGCTGGAGCTATCTGAAATAAGAAGTCAGGGGGAATCCGTGCCTGTGGGGTGTATCTATGCCTGCTGTAGTGCTCGGATGGGGGTCCTGAGCCAAGCATCGCCCCACTGCCACCCTGCATTCCTGGGTCTGGGACAGCAAAACCTGGCTTTGGCTGTGCTAATCAATAGTTGGGCCTCCCAGTTTGCTATTCCATCTAATTAAATAAATTTACCTTTTGAAGGCAAATCCATTGCAAGCAATTTAGATTCTGGTGTATTGCAATGTTTTTCGAGGTTACTAGTGCTTTTAACCACTGTCTAAAGTACATAGAGTGTTAATTAGCATATTTAGGATTAAGTAGATTTACCATGCAGTAATCATTCTCTAATTCACTAAGAACTATCTCTGGTGAATAGTGGACATTAATGACAGTTGCAAGAGCTTAGATATTACATAATCACTAATTACATTCTGCACAATTAGCAGAGACTCCTCAATATGAATCGCTAATAGCTGATTGGTGTCAGGCACCCGCTCGGCTTTGAAGGGACACAAACAGACTGTGGGGCAGCTCAGCACCCACACTCGTGGCCTCGCAGGTCCTGGGCTCTGCAGGTCAGTGCCTGGGGACAATGAGCACCCTGCTGCTGCCAAAATGAGGGCCAATGGGCAGCAGGGTGCTGCTTGGGTTGCCCAGCTTCTTCACCACTACTTGGGGAAATAAAGATGAGTTTTGTGCACTACCATGTTTAGCAGTTCCTTGCTTCTAATCATTTTCTCAGACGAACTAGGAAGGCTTCATGATAAAATGCAGCATAATAAAACTGACTTATTGAGGGGAAGGATCTCTCTTATTAGTTAAGCATGACAAAGGCTCAGGCAAGAGTGAGGTGTCTGTTATTCATCACTAGTTTTTAAAAGGGGAAAAAATCTTAGGATTGAATTGCAGGGATGTTTGGATCAGACCCATAGTCACTTGAAAGTGGCATTCAGCCTCCCGCATTTGTCTGATTAAAATAAGGCTGTGTGATTAAATAGTTGTTTCCAATTGCTTTGGAAAAATACCCAACTGGAAAGCAGCATTGGGCCCCTCTCTCTTCAGGTGTTAGGTGTTTTAAATTAAGATTGCATGTGGTTTTAAAAGGCATTGTCAGAGCAAAAGCAATTTAACAAAAGGCAATGTATCTGGCAACTACTCTTCTGCCTGCCAAGTGCTCTTCTCCGAGAGTGCATTGTAGGGATGGCAGATTACATCTTCTGAATATTTTTGTCTGTTGCTTGGCTCATTTTCATAATAATAACTTGCATCCTTCTCTATCCTTTCATGTTGAAGGGTTGCAAACTATTACACAAGCAGATCCGCTCCTGAAATGCTGCCACCTCTGAGGGAGAAGACAGCTTTCGGCGGTGGGCAGAGATTCTGGGGGACTGGGAAGCAGCAGAGCTGATGAGAGATGCAGGGAGCATCCAGTGCCTTGGCCATGTGTGGTGTCACCTCTGGAGCACTGCAGATACCCGCTGCTTTCCTGGAGTGTCCCTGAACCTTTTTTTCTCCCACTCACTTGTCAGCACCATGCGCTGCTGGCAGAGAAACCTGCAAAGGAGGTGAGCAGTCAGCAGGCTCTGGGATGCTGCCTGGGCTTTACAGCAGGAAAATAAATAAACAAATCCAAAGCATAAGTAGCCCCCATCTTTCATTGTCTGTGAGCTCTGCTGGGTCAGTGGGAATGCAGACTGGCATTGCAACGGTATCCAAGCCTCACCTCTCTATGCCAGCCAGAAATAGGTCTGAAAGAGCCTCTCTTCATCGTCTTTTTAGAAATATATACATATTGTTTCTCTGGCCTCAGAATGGCTAGCTGCCTATTTGGGTCAATGCATGTCACTGCTCACATGCTGTAGGTA